>NC_056451.1:5273061-5640561 GCF_018296145.1 Oncorhynchus tshawytscha
AAACTGTGTGTGCGTGTGTGTGTGTGTGTGTGTGTGTGTGTTCTCATCGTAAACACGTGTTTGTTTATAGGAAGCCCTGGAAAAAGAGGCAAGTAGGATTGGTGGGTTTGATAACTACTTCTGGATCGGCCTATCAGACAGAGAGATGGAGGGGGACTGGAGATGGGTGGACAACACAACGCTCACAAATAAGTATGTAGGGTCAGCAAACCCATTCAACAATCTCAACATGACACGTACAACATTGACTCAAAATATCTCAGTTGCTTTTTTCTCCACTATTTGTCCCCTCCTTTTTAAACTTTTTTTCTTCTGTCTTATCTCTCTCCCTCTCTGTGACTTCAATTCCATCCTACCTGTCATATTTTCTCTCCCCCTACCTCCCTTTCCCTATAGCTTCTGGCAACCGTTTAGCTTGGAGCCTGATAACAATGCCTCCGGTGGGGTGGAAGGTGAGGACTGTGTGGTCCTGCAGGGTAACACTCATGCCTGGTCCGACGTGCCCTGTGAATTCATCTACCCCCGCATCTGTCAAATGGATGCCTTCCCCATTACTTCTCCTTGAATCAGCAGGTGAAAGACACCGCTGACCATGAAATGAACTTGGAGTGGCAGGGATTCAATAGTAGGGTTGCACTGTTGACAATGTGCATTTTAAATGCGATTTTCCCCATGTTTTAGGAATTCAAATTCCGTGTAAACGCAGTGGTAATCAAGTGTAAATTCCCTTTTAAAGTCAAATGCAATGTGCATTTCCCTAACGTGCATTGGATTGAATCCCAGTCACGGTAACGTAATCAGTCAAAACAGATGAAGTGACCGTTGGTATCTGCTTGTGTTGGTGTCCACCCACCACTGAAGGTATTTCAATAAAGCTGCCAATCAGTCACCCCTCAGTCACTGCTTGTTTTTTTTACTCTTGTTTAATTCAATCATTTCTATACAATCCAACATTTTATTTGACAGTCCTATAACACAACAGCAATAACCCCTGTATTTTCTCTGTTACTAATTCAAACAATTCAACAAAACTTTTAACGAGCCTGATCACGCAGCGGTCTGCTCACACCACCTGAAACCGTAAAAAAACGATAGTATTAAGACGGTGTTCCATTCTCTTAATAAAATATTCAGTAAATAATGGACTCTAAAACAGTCCTATGCATTATCCACTGAGTATACCAAAAATTTGGAACGCCTTCCTAGTATTGAGTTGCACCCCCTCCGAACAGCCTCAACTTGATTGGGTGAAAAGCCTAAATGTGCAGTTTTGGCAGACAAATATGTGTCCTCCTGCCACAACCTGAGGGACAGCCAGTGAAAAGTGCAAAGTAATGTCGATAATATTTCCCCTCTTGTTTTGTTTTGTCTTTCATACCACGTCATGTCATATATCTCAGTCATGTTGACACGGGGCTACTACCATTGCTTTAATATTTTGTTGTTCTCATGAATATTGTTGTTGTAGTTGTTGTTAATGGTAATCCCATGTCCACTACTACCATTATTATTGCTGTTGATCCCACCATTTATTTATTTATATATAAATATATATATATATTATATATAAATATATAGTTTTATTTTATTTTTCGATATGTATACTTTGACAATGTAAGTAATAATGAACTTGCCATGTCAATAAAGTCGAATGAATTGAATTGACTGAGTGGACCAGATGGTTGCTTTTAAAACAGTGCCATCTGGTGGCAAAATATTATCTTCTTTGATGTGGTTTATCAGCGATTGGCATCCAACCTTATGATGATGCATTACCGTCACCTACTGTACTGGAGTGTGTGGCAGAGTCAGGGAGAAACTAAATAGATAACCAAATATTTTAGACTAAATCTAATGACGTTCTACTCAATATACTATTTAAACTAATTTTCTGTATCCCTTTTCCTTCACACTACATCTCAGCCTCTCTCTTTCCCTCTGATTCCCTCTCTCTTTCCCTCTGATTCCCTCTTCTCTTTCCCTCTGATTCCCTCTCTCTCTTTCCCTCTGATTCCCTCTCTCTTTCCATCTGATTCCCTTTCCCTCTCCTTCCCTTTGATTCCATCTCTCTCTTTCCCTCTGACCCACATTGTAGCAAGACATGCTCCATGCTCTCTGTTTCCTGGCAATAATCACATTTTCCTGTTGAATACCTTCCTATCACATTTAAGGTCTTATTCAACCGGCTGTGTCCCACCCTTAATATTGTATAAAAAAATAGCCTCCTCTCTCCTGCCCCTTCCTGCCGTCCTCCCCTCCCCGACTTTCCTCTGTACTTTAAATAAATGCCTTCCCTTAGTATCTCTATTCCACTGCTCCTGCCATCTCTGCACCATCCACTGTCCATATCAGGCTTTTTGCCTCTGCTTTGCTCATTGAAACTACAACATCAACATCCCAACTAATAAGTGATTGTTTATCCAGTACATCAACATCCCAACTAATAAGTGATTGTTTAGCCAGTACATCAACATCCCAACTAATAAGTGTTTGTTTAGCCAGTACATCAACTGCCTCGTTCCCTTCCACCGCCACATGGGCTGGGACCCAAGTAAGTCGTATCTGTTTACCCATTTTTCTAATCCTGCCATGGGTTTGTTGTACCTCGTAAAGCAGGTCTTGTCTAGTCTCTCCAACACTTCTAGATCAACTACTGGAGGCGGGAGTAGCAGGAACAGTTACCGTTGGACTAAACTCCCTTCTGTACAGTCCCATCTCCTTTGCCTGGTTATTACCCACCCAAAGCTCATGTTGTGTATTCGCTCATGTTCCCAGCATGCCTGTGAAATCCCTTTCGCAGGAGGAGACACCCCATGTCCCTGTAGGTTGACCCAATAATTCATTACCAGCTGCTGTCTCCTAAATCTGCAATGGCATATCCCCCATCTCCACCTGTAGTACAGCCACTGGGGAGGTCCGAAACGCCCCAATCCTTGCCCCTGTATGACATCTGTCCTTTCCAATGAGGTCTGGGCTGCCATACGCTATACTCAAATCAAATGTATTGGTCACGTACACATACACGTGTTTAGCAGATGTTATTGCGGGTGTAGCGAAATGCTTGTGCTTCTAGCTCCGACAGTGCAGTAATATCTAACAAGTGATATCTAACAGTTTCGTAACATCTACCCAAAATACACGTACATCTAAGTAAAGAATGGATCAAGAATAGATACATATATGTCAGAGCGGCATTGGACTAAGATACAGTGGCATAGTATAGAGTACAGTATGTACATATGAGATGAGTATAGCATGATACGGAGACATTATTAAAGTGGCTAGTGTTTAGTTTCCTTAAAGTGGCCAGTGATTCCAGCAGCATCAGCCTCTGATGTGCAGGAGATGGCTGTTTAACAGTCAGTGGTGTAGTATAGAATACAATAGGGTATATACTGTACATATGAAATGGGTGATGCAATATGTAAACGCAATTAAAAAGTGACTAAGATACCTAGAATAGTGTGGAGTGCAGTTTATACTGTACATCTGAGATGAGAAATGCTAGATACGGAACATTATTAAAGTGGCTAGTGATCCATTTCTAAAAGTGGCCAGTGATTCCTAATCTTTGTCTATAGGCAGCCGCCTCTGATTTGCTAGTGATGGCTGTTTAGCAGTCTGATGGCCTTGAGATAAAAGATGTTTTTCAGTCTCCCGGTCCCAGTTTTGATGCACCTGTACTGACCTTCTGGATGATAGCGGGGTGAACAGGCAGTAGCTCGGGTGGTTGATGTCCTTGATGATCTTTTTGGCCTTCCTATGGCATCGGGTGCTGTAGGTGTCGAAGAGGGCGGGAACACCAGTCTTAACTTCAACAGTGAAGAGGCGACTCCGGGATGCTGGCCTTCTAGGCAGAGTTCCTCTGTCCAGTGTCTGCGTTCTTTTGCCCATCTTAATCTTTTATTTTCAAAGGCCAGTCTGAGATGTGTCTTTTTCTTTGCAACTCTGCCTAGAAGGCCAGCATCCCGGAGTCACCTCTTCACTGTTGACGTTGAGACTGGTGTTTTGCGGGAACTATTTAATGAAGCTGCCAGTTGAGTACTTGTGAGGTGTCTGTTTCTCAACCTAACCACCCTAATGTACTTGTCCTCTTGCTCAGGTTTCACCAGGGCCTCCCACTCCTCTTTATATTCTGGTTAGAGCCAGTTTGCGCTGTTCTGTGAAGGGAGTAGTGCACAGCGTTGTACAAGATCTTCAGTTTCTTGGCAATTTCTCGTATGGAATAGCCTTCATTTTCAGAAGAAAGTTCCTTGTTTCTGGCCATTTGGAGCCTGTAATCGAAACAACAAATGCTGATACCCCAGATATTCAACTAGTCTAAAGAGTTGTATTGCTTCTTTAATCAGAACAACAGTTTTCAGTTGTGCTAACATAATTGCAAAAGGGTTTTCTAATGATCAATTAGCCTTTTAAAATTATGAACTTGGATTAGCTAACACAATTAAAACACAGGAGTGATGGTTGCTGATAATGTAGATATTCCATAAAAATTCTGCCGTTTCCAGCTACAATAGTAATTTACAACATTAACAATGTCTAACACTGTAGTTTTCAAGTTTGATCAAGTTGATGTTACTTTTGGCTTTTAATGGACGAAAAAAATCCAAACTAAAGCTGTTTTTTTTCTTTTACTGATGGAAAACACAAGGATTTATGTTTTTAATTGACCCCAAACTTTTGAACGAAAGTAGTCTATTGCATTTGGTCCTCAATGAGGAATGCCCTGTTCCCCCAGCTATCCTCATTTCTCCGGACATTTGAGTAGCATTTTTTTGAACATGCCGTCATTGTAAACAGATTTATGGATATATATAGCATCACATGTTATTTGCACCAATTATTTTTCTTTTAACACTTTCACACCACTCTCTCAATGTGTTCTGCCCAGGTTGAGTTAAGTGTTCCATGCGCCACATTCCTGCTGACGGTGGGAGGGCTGGTTCCCAATTGGGACTCAACTGTCTCAACAGGTTATTAAGTGTCAAAGTATACCCCAAGGAACCTGAAGACCCCCGCCCTCTCCAAGTTTCTCCCATATAACCTCAAGCATATCTTATCTCCCACCTTCCTCCTCGCAAAATGAAACACTGTCTGAGTTTTCTCTACAGAGAACCTGAATCCCCACATTAAAAACTTTTTCAGGATCGGTGGGTCCCCTGCGGGACGGTTGAGCTAACGTAGGCTAATGCGATTAGCATGAGGTTGTAAGTGACAAGTAAATTTCCCAGGACATAGACATATCTGATATTGGCAGAAAGCTTAAATTATTGTTAATCTAACTGCAATGTCCAATTTACAGTAGCTATTACAGTAAAATAATGCCATGCTATTGTTTGAGGAGAGTGCACAGTTTTGAACATGAAAAGTTATTAATAAACAAATTAGGCACATTTGTTCTGTCTTCATACAACATTTTGAACAGAAATGCAATGGTTCATTGGATCAGTCAAAAACTTTGCAAACTCGCTGCTGCCATCTAGTGGCCAAAATCTAAATTGCACTTGGGCTGGACTAATACATTATGGCCTTTCTCTTGCATTTCAAAGATGATGGTACAATTCTTTTTTTAAACGGTTGTTTTTTTATTTGTATGATATTTTACCAGATCTAATGTGTTGTATTCTCCTACATTCCTTTCACATTTCCACAAACTTCAAAGTGTTTCCTTTCACATGGTACCAAGAATATGCATGTCCTTGTATGTCGTTTTGGGCGAAAATTGGGGGAAAAAAGGGTCCGATCCTACTACCCACCACTCTACCTCATCAATTTCTTCCTTTACCTTCCTGACTGTTTATGGCACATTTCTCCCCCTCTTTCATAAGGCCCCATCATCTCCAAATAACGACCTACCAATATCCAGCCGTACCTGAGAGTAAACATCATTCATTTTGATTGAGAACAACAGAGGACTAATCACGCTCCCCTGCGGTGTACCGTTATCCACCAGGTAGCTGCCTGATAGAGATTTCCCCACCCTCACCAAACAGGAAATCCTGTATCTAGTTGTACGTTCTTCCTCCTACCCCCATAATATCAATTTTTATTAAAAACCCCTCCTCAAACCCCTCCACATCATATTGTACTTGTTCTCCACATCAAAAAAAGACAACTACAACAGTCTCCTTGTCCACTTGAGCCTTCCTAACCTCTGCTACTAAGCAGAGCACTGGGTCCATATTTCTCCTACCCTTCCTGAACCCATTCTAAATGTGACGATAACAGCCCCCTGATCTCCAGGAAGTAAGTTAGCCTTTCTGTAATTTTACGTTCCATAATCTTACATACATGTGATCTATGTAGTTGGCCGATAGTTTGTTGGCCTAGTTGGGTCCTTCCCTGGCTTCCGGATTGGTACCACTACTGCCTCCTTCCAGCTGCCTGGTAGTTACCCCTCCTCCCACCCTATGTTGTACAACACCAAGGCAAAATATTATGTAAGAAACAGTGTTGTCTTAAAGAAATTAAAATACGATTTCTGGATTAGAAATAAAAAATACTTTCGGCAAATAAATATGTTTAAATGTGTTAAAATAACACATGAAAACATATTCCTTTTGCAGGCTACATCATTGAGCAATAAAACAATGGATGAGCAAAGACACAGGAGAAACCAACAGAGTCAATAAAAAATGATATATTCCAGTAAAATGAAACATGCACAGGTAAAAACCCAGACACAAAACAGAAAGAGACATCAGAGGAAGAGTAATTCATTTGAAAATACAGTTTTATTGATTAATTATTGATTAATTTTCATGGTTAGTGCAGCAATACATTATTTTGGAGATTTATGTACAGGTCACACACGTATAAAAAAAAAGCACTTAGATTGCTCAAAAGTATCCCAGCAATCAGTTTGGCAAGCAGCAGAGTTGATTAGAGCATCTATCTCCTTGATTGCATTAACTGATTTACTAAATTGAGTGCATTCATTGAAATTCTCCTTGCAGAAGGTGCCAGATTTGCAAAATGTTTGCATCTATTATTTTGAGTAGGGAATGAACATTTCATGAAACTAGCTATACCACAAAACTATCTTTATCTCGTCTTGTCATTCTATATCTTAGCCCTTCTCTTCACCTTTTCTGTCCCATTTTGTTTCATGGTTTCTGAAAAATACAAAGTAATACACAGTCTTGGCAGAGTAAATCTGACCCATAACCTAGTTTAGCTTCTAGTTCTGATGCTTCCAGTAAGAATAATCATTTCACTTTTATAGCGCTTTTCATTGCACTAAAACATCTCAAATCGCTTGAAAGACATAAAAAGGATAAGCTATTTAAGGAAACATTGCCATCATTCATGAATGCATGGACAGTAGATCTAGATAATTGGGAAATTCATGGCTTAGTTTAAGTCCTGTGATTCAGTCTAGCCGGATGGCATCCATCTGACAAATGCGTTTGTAGATGTGGTCACACGGTACGTCAAACCAGGTCTGCGAATGGCTGTCCAGGGTGGCACAGTCCTCCCCGTGTGATCCTCCTGATTGATGATTGTCAGGCTCAGAGCTATACTCATTCCAATACCTGAAAGAGAGACATGGAGAGAGGGAAGGTGAGAGAAAGAGCGAGACAGAGACACACAGAGAGAGAGACAGAGAGACAGAAGGATGAAGGCCAAAAACAAAAGGAGGGAGTTAGGGAAAGAGGTAGAAAAAAAGGAAACAAGAGAATAGAATGAAAGAAGAGGAAGAAGGAAAATACAAATTGAGAAAGGGAGCAAGGGAATGAGACAGTGTAGAAAAGTAACTATTTGTCTCCCTCTCATTATAACACATGTGATATTGGATTATTTAGGACGGGCTTCACATACTTATTTGTCAGTGTTGTGTTGTCCACCCATCTCCAATCCCCTTCCTTCTCTATATCTGATAGGCCAATCCAGAAGTGGTAGTCAAACCCGCCAATCCTCCGGGCCTCTTTTTCCAGAGCGTCCTACAAGCAAACAGTTATGGTTACAATGAGGGGAATACACACACACACACACACACACACAGACACTATCTTACATGCTGTTCCTTGCTGTGCAGGATGGTAAGGTGGCTGCCCAGGGAAGTACAACTGTCTCTGCTGCTCGGCCAGTCCATCTTGTCATTACTGAAGGAGTAACATTTCTCATCTACATGAATCCAGCCCTCAGGACACTCCCTACACTTACTTACTGTGAGAAGAGGAGAGGAGAACGAGAAGAGGAGGAGAACAGGAATAGAGAGGGAGAAGAGGAGGATAAGAAGATGAAAAGGACAAAGAGAGACAGATGAGTAAAAATGCATGGGTAATTAATATCTTATGTATATTGTACAGTGTACACTTTAAATTAAGACTGTAAATTATACGGTCATTTGGGGTATTATCAACAGTATGATACTGTGAAATGTTTTACTGCAGCATACTGTGAATTGTGATGCATTGTGGGAACATTTTCTGGGCAGGGAAAGAATTGCTCTATTTTGAATGGTGCTGCATTTCTGTCCCACAGAATACAGTATTCTACTGTATTCTTGGAGCACCAAAAACCTTTTGACCACTAGCAGGTGCATGGTATTGTTGTTTCTGGCTCTATTTTTGTTGCACCCTTTATAGTGAGAGTGCTGTACCAACTTAACTGTAGTAGTAGTAGTGCAGCATCAAGTTAAAATAAATAGTTGACAGATGCCTGTAAGTAACTGTTAACTTCACGGCAACCCCTTTACAGTGTACCATTTCTTACGTGAAATAATGTAATAGTGAATGACAGTTGTCTAAAGTATCTATCCACTCTGAATAACACTTAGCCCCCCTTTACCTGTCTTTGAGCAGCTCTGGCCCAGTTTGGAGTAGTCATCACAGAGACGGACATAACGTCCTTGAACTGAGTTCAGCTTCAGGGTCAGAGATGCTGTCTCCAGGGGAACACTAGGTAACGGCCTGCTCAACACTGAGAGAGAGAGAAAGAGAGAGAGAATGAAAGAGGAATAGAGACCAAATTGAGAGGTCAGATTGGGACAAATTGGTGTTTCTTTAAAGTCCTGACCCCTCCTGTCTCAGCCTCCAGTATTTATGCTGCAGTAGTTTGTGTCGGGGGGCTAGGGTCAGTTTGTTATATCTGGAGTATTTATCCTGTCTTATCCGGTGTCCTGTGTGAATTTAAGTATGCTCTCTCTAATTCTCTCTCTCTTTTCTCTCTTTTTCTCTTTCTTTCTCTTTCTTTCTTTCTTTCTTTCTTTCTTTCTTTCTTTCTTTCTTTCTTTCTTTCTTTCTTTCTTTCTTTCTTTCTTTCTTTCTTTCTTTCTTTCTTTCTTTCTTTCTTTCTTTCTTTCTTTCTTTCTTTCTTTCTTTCTTTCTTTCTTTCTTTCTTTCTTTCTTTCTTTCTTTCTTTCTTTCTTTCTTTCTTTCGGTCACTCAGAGGACCTGAGCCGTAGGACTACCTGGCCTGATGACTCCTTGCTGTCCCCAGTCCACCTGGCCTTTCTGCTGCTCCAGTTTCAACTGTTTTGCCTGCGGCTATGGAACCTTGACCTGTTCACCGGACATGGTACCTGTCCCAGACCTGCTGTTTTCAACTCTCTAGAGACAGCAGGAGCGGCAGAGATACTCTGAATCATCGGCTATGAAAATCCAACTGACATTTACTCCTGAGGTGCTGACTTGTTGCACCCTCAACAACCACTGTGATTATTATTATTTGACCCTGCTGGTCGTCTATGAACATTTGAACATCTTGGCCATGTTCTGTTATAATCTCCACCTGGGACAGCCAGAGGAGGACT
Source organism: Oncorhynchus tshawytscha (assembly GCF_018296145.1). NCBI lineage: Eukaryota > Metazoa > Chordata > Actinopteri > Salmoniformes > Salmonidae > Oncorhynchus > Oncorhynchus tshawytscha. The sequence continues at coordinate 5,282,819 of NC_056451.1, forward strand.
GGCCACCCCTCAAAGCCTGGTTCCTCTCTAGGTTTCTTCCTAGGTTCTGGCCTTTCTAGAGAGTTTTTCCTAGTCACCGTGCATCTACACCTGCATTGCTTGCTGTTTGGGGTTTTAGGCTGGGTTTCTGTACAGCACTTTGTGACATCATGTAAGGAGGGCTATATAAATACATTTTATTGATTGATTGATTGTTATAACTACTGAACAGCCTGGGCTGCCAGAGACTGAGAGTCCTGGGAGGGAGCAAATTTCACAGTTCTGGACTTTTGTTCCTTTTGGATTGCACAACTGCCACAACTGTCGTTACCATTCTGCATGCCAGAAAAGGCATGACGAGGAAGAGTGAGGGAGAGAGGTGGTGCTGGGTTGGAGAGAGAGAAAAAGAGGCATACAGACAGAGAGAGAGAGAGAGGGGTGGTGCTGGGTTGGAGAGAGAGAAAAAGAGACATACAGACAGAGAGAGAGAGAGAGAGAGATGTTAACTCACAGAGCACGCTCAGAGCGATGTTGGCACAGATGGAGGCCAATAGACCAATCAGCACAAAGAGGGCTGTCTGACCTCTGAGACACTCTGACCCCCTCTTCAGCCCCTGGGCACCTGATCGGACAGATTACAGCTCAATGCAAAGACTGACACATTTTCATTTGCATTTACATTGGAGTCATTTAGCATTTAACTGTAGGTACAAAAAATAACCACATATAACAGTCATTGCAAGTCAAATCAGTACCAGTAAGAAAAGACAAGTGCGAGTGTGACAGGGCATTTTTTTTATTCCCCTTTATTCAAATATATTTCAAATGATTCGTTCTAAAGGATTCCAAAGGAACAGATGATAGTCTTTCAGTTTATTGGCTATCTGTAAAACTCACACGGACTATTCCCTAAAGAGATACCATGTCCTTAGAGTTATGGTCAATCTCACACTCATGCACGCGCACGCACACACACACACACACGCACGCACATGCGCACGCACGCACATGCGCACGCACACACACGCACGCACACAATCGCACACATGCGCACACACACATACGCACACGCACGCACACGCACGCACACAATCGCACACACACTTACTGTGGTTGTTTAGGATAGGCTTGTTTCCTCTGGAGGATGTATCCTCAGTAAACTCGTGTAGACTGGTATAGTTCTCTACCTCCATGATTGAAGTTTCAGTTCTTCACCAGCTCTTCTCACCACAATCACTGTTTAACTTACTTATACCAACTATTGCAGAATCTCCCGACTTTGTAACTAACGGTAAATAAAGTCACTGCTGGGAAATAAAGTTTGTAATTCCAAACAGCTGAGATGGGAGTTGATTTCGCAATTCTGTTCCATCGAAGAGTTTTCTCAGTATTTATTGTACTTCCTCCAGAAATTCACTGGCAGTTCTTTTAGTATTGCATCAAACCTGCTTACTCTTGGTCTCTCTCTGGCTCTGGCTCTCGCTCTCCTTTTGCTCTCGCTGAATCTGGCCCGAAGGACTGTGTGATAGGGGGATGAGGCAGGAGAGCGTGTGAGTGTCCGTGTGTATGTGTGTGTGTGTGTTTGAACAAAAACTCTCAAGAAATTGGAAACTGGAAGGAGGGTCCATCATACTGTGTGTGTTTGTATGGAAAGTAGTGGATTTAGGAAATAACATAATCATGCTGTGAAGTAACGTCTTTGGCTCTGTTTTTCTCTATGTGATTTGGTGTGTTAGAATCTGGCCAAAATGACTCTGTAACGTGCTAGTGAACTGGAGCCTGGGGGGACGATAGCATGCCAAGTTAAACAACTAGACATCTTACGGGAAGAGGTTGGGCAACATGCTGTGTATGTCCTTCTGTGTGTGTGTGTGTGTGTGTGTGTGTGTTTGCATATACACATGGATTTGATGCAGCTGCTCATTTGTGAAAACAAAACAAGTAAACCCATGCTGTTACAGAGCGTTCGGCTTAAAGTGCAATGTCATGCCTTTGTTGTAAACCTCTCTGTCAACCTCATGAAAATGCACAGTCATGTTTAGTGACTGTGCATTAGAGAGAACTTTGATCGCTCAGACCATTGGCAGATAATGTTCAAACTCTGTGACAAATCCAGTTAGTTCGGTAGCATTTGTTTGTTCACTGAGACTATTGATCCAACTCTGCATGACCAGCAGGTTTTAATTCCATTACAGATTTTCTGCTATTGCACCAGATCTATTGATTCACTTTCCACATTCAAATCTGTCTCAGGTCCAGCGAAACGTTATTTCCACAATTTGTACTTTCCAACCAATTGCCTACACTCACAAACACACGCCGCGTCAGTATATAACACCAACTCTGAGTGGAAAGAGAGACAAATTCGATTTATGAACGGTTAACTGAGCATGTACCAGTGATATTACACAGGGAACATGAAGAACTACCATTCTAAGCAAGGTAAAATAAACTTTTCGGTCTACACCACTGTGTGTGTGTGTGCGTGTGCGTACTTGTGTGTATCAAATTTGGGCAAGTCACTTTGTTACAATATTTAGGTTAATTTAAAAGACGTAAAAAAACACATCCTGTATGTAGAACTGTTGCTGGAATACGAATTGTCACCTCAATTCTAGTCAGGTTAAACTGTCCCCTGACTGACATGTACAGTATTAAGTATAATATAACTCTGTTGAGCTCTCTCTTTGATCAATCCAATCAGGTTCCCAGGGGGGGAAGAAGTGGGCAGGACTTCTGACGTGTCAGACCATCCTCCTTGTGCTGATTGGCCTCTTGGTATCCATCAGCACCAATCAGGCAGCTGCAAAGCACCTGTCAAATGTCACTCAACCTCGGGAGACCCCCGAGGAAGAGTTGGCAGCCCTGAAGTTGGATATGAGTACTGTGCTGCTTCGCTACAGCCGCCTACGTGATAACTATGCCAGTCTGGCAAAAAACTGCTCTGCCACAGGTTAGCGCTAGCCAGAAAACTCTATGTACGTGTTTGAGAATAACTCCATTGCCACCAGATGGCACAGAATCACTGATGGACAAATGACTGATCTCCTAAATAACTGCTCGTTATGTGATCGTGGTTAGTGCTTCCTGTTTAAACGTATCCCATCAAATATGCTGTATACTGTATGTTCCCAGATGGTTAGGACAGGGCCAGGAGGTCACACGGTCAGGTTCATGTGATTAGTGGTCCTAATAACATTCCCCAATCTATGGCTCTACATTCCCCTACCTCTTTTATCAAGTTCTCTGAATATTTCCATAATGCATTGCAGCAACATTTTCATAAATCTTGGGACATTCCACCTTTGACACAGGACATGAACCCACAGCTGGGTATAGTAAATACTATTTCTATCATACAGTACAACGGTAGAATTATATCCAAATATCTTTCTTTCTCTCTCTCTCTCTCTCTCTCTCTCTCTCTCTCTTTCTTTCTTTCTCTCTCCCTCCCTCCCTCCCTCTCTCTCTTTCTTTCTCTCCATCTCTCTCTCTCCATCTCTCTCTCTGGTTTATAGTGGTGAATTTCACAGGGTGTCCAGAGGGGTGGCTTCATGTACTGGTAAATTAAAAATGTTTCTACTTCAGTAATGACAAGATGGACTGGCCGAGCAGCAGAGACAATTGTACATCAATGGGCGGCCACCTTAGCATCCTGCACAGCAAGAGCGCGCATGTAAGAAACTGTGTGTGCGTGTGTGCGTGTGTGTGTGTGTGTGTGTGTTCTCATCGTAAACACGTGTTTGTTTATAGGAAGCCCTGGAAAAAGGCAAGTAGGATTGGTGGGTTTAATAACTACTTCTGGATCGGCCTATCAGACAGAGAGATGGAGGGGGACTGGAGATGGGTGGGACAACACAACGCTCACAAATAAGTATGTAGGGTCAGCAAACCCATTCAACAATCTCAACATGACACGTACAACATTGACTCAAAATATCTCAGTTGCTTTTTTCTCCACTATTTGTCCCCTCCTTTTTAACTTTTTTTCTTCTGTCTTATCTCTCTCCCTCTCTGTGACTTCAATTCCATCCTACCTGTCATATTTTCTCTCCCCCTACCTCCCTTTCCCTATAGCTTCTGGCAACCGTTTAGCTTGGAGCCTGATAACAATACCTCCGGTGGGGTGGAAGGTGAGGACTGTGTGGTCCTGCAGAGTAACACTCATGCCTGGTCCGACGTGCCCTGTGAATTCATCTACCCCCGCATCTGTCAAATGGATGCCTTCCCCATTACTTCTTCTTGAATCAGCAGGTGAAAGACACCGCTGACCATGAAATGAACTTGGAGTGGCAGGGATTCAATAGTAGGGTTGCACTGTTGACAATGTGCATTTTAAATGCGATTTTCCCCATGTTTTAGGAATTCAAATTCCGTGTAAACGCAGTGGTAATCAAGTGTAAATTCCCTTTTAAAGTCAAATGCAATGTGCATTTCCCTAACGTGCATTGGATTGAATCCCAGTCACGGTAACGTAATCAGTCAAAACAGATGAAGAAGTGACCGTTGGTATCTGCTTGTGTTGGTGTCCACCCACCACTGAAGGTATTTCAATAAAGCTGCCAATCAGTCACCCCTCAGTCACTGCTTGTTTTTTTTTACTCTTGTTTAATTCAATCATTTCTATACAATCCAACATTTTATTTGACAGTCCTATAACACAACAGCAATAACCCCTGTATTTTCTCTGTTACTAATTCAAACAATTCAACAAAACTTTTAACGAGCCTGATCACGCAGCGGTCTGCTCACACCACCTGAAACCGTAAAAAACCGATAGTATTAAGACGGTGTTCCATTCTCTTAATAAAATATTCAGTAAATAATGGACTCTAAAACAGTCCTATGCAATATCCACTGAGTATACCAAAAATTTGGAACGCCTTCCTAGTATTGAGTTGCACCCCCTCCGAACAGCCTCAACTTGTCGTGACATGGACTCTACAAGGTGTCGAAAAGTGCTCCACAGGGATGCTGGACCATGTTGACTCCAATGATTCCCACAGTTTGGCTGGATGTCCTTTGGGTGGTGGACCATTCTTGATCAGTGGCGGTCGGTGCCGTTTCGACTGGACGGATTCAAGTATGTTTATCCCCGTTTCGTTCTGTTTGCTTCCATTTAAGAAACGTTTTTCAACAGAGTCAACGGAATGAATAGACCCCTGATCACATGCAAACACAGTTCACTTTCATAGCAGCCACATAAAAACAGCATGATCACTCGGCGTGTTGTATAACTCCTTCTCGGGACTATCTACTCGCTCTCCTCCCCTTCGCTTGTGGACTTCAGTGCACAACACATCAGCTGTCTGTGACCAGGTGAAAAAAACAAAGGAAGACAGAAGCTAGCTGTCCTCCGGCTACACCATGGTGCTAACCTACAGAGTGCTGCTGAGGCTACTGTAGACCTTCCTTTCAGAACAGTGTGTTTTAATCAACTATTTGGTAACATGAATATATTTAGTATAGTTTTATCTAAAAAGGATTTTTTAAAATTATGTTTCACTATTTAAATTTTTAGGGCATTGACTCTCTTCCTCCTCTGAGGAGCCTCCACTGCGATACACACAGGAAACTGTTGACCGTGAAAACCCCAGGAGTGTTGCAGTTCTTGACACAAACCGGTGCGCCTGGCACCTTCTACCAGACCCTGTTCAAAGACACTTACATTTTGTGTCTTGCCCATTCACCCTCTGAATGGCTCACGCACACAACCCATGGTCAATTTAACAAGTGACATAGCTTTCACCTGGATTAACCTGGACAGTCTATGTCATGGAACAGTAATACAGTGTACAGTAAAACAAAAGTGACAGTAGCTATACATATTTCTATACAGTATTTGTTCAATTGTAGCTCAATCATAGGTCATAAAGCAGGACAATATACACTTGTGAAATCTATGATCAAATATCACATGAAAACATCTTTCTTGCTTCTTTTGTCCTTTTGGTGTTTCTTTTTATCAGAATAGAATAGCTAAGACAAAACAGTAGACACATTGTCCATTGACAGGGATTCCGGTCTGTACAATATCTCTAGTTTCTGTAGAATCCTTTTGGTTTGGGGCTGTAACAGAGGGAAACAGAATGGTTAGCACCGTAAATAACCATTCTCAAACAGTATTTCTCAAATATGGGAGGTGCAACAGATAGCCCAAGGCAACAAAATGTAGTTGGCAAAAAAGTTTAGGCTTCTACCTTGAACACATGCACATGTGTGTGTGTGTGTGTGTGTGTGAGCGAGCGTGCGTGCGTGCGCAGGAAATTACACTCACTCTTGGCAGTTGCAGAATCTGCGTTTGCCACGTCTGGGCATCATCACCCGCTGAAAACCAACAGAAACACACACAGGAAAGCTCAGTAACACTACCAACAAGACACAGCAAAATGGAAGAGATAGTGAGTACATTTTTATGCTAAAATAAATATCTGATTAAATCACCAAACCGTACCTGTCTGTGGCGTCGGATGAGGATGACAGTGAGGATGAGGAGGAGGACAAAGATGACGGCTGCGGCACAGATGGTGACCAACAGCCACACGTCCATGGGGACTCGCTCTGTCCATCAGAACAACATCAAGAGAAACAGAATCAGTATGCAAGTTCTACACTGATAACTTTACATTTACACTGATAACTTTACATTTACACTGATAACTTTACATTTACACTGATAACTTTACATTTACACTGATAACTTTACATTTACACTGATAACTTTACATTTACCTCAGATTTCTTTAAATTTACCCCAGATAACTTTACATTTACACTGATAACTTTACATTTACCTCAGATTTCTTTAAATTTACCCCAGATAACTTTACATTTACACTGATAACTTTACATTTACCTCAGATTTCTTTAAATTTACCCCAGATAACTTTACATTTACCCCAGATAACTTTACATTTACACTGATAACTTTACATTTACCCCTGATAACTTTACATTTACACTGATAACTTTACATTTACCCCAGATAACTTTACATTTACACTGATAACTTTACATTTACCCCAGATAACTTTACATTTACCACTGATAACTTTACATTTACACTGATAACTTTACATTTACCCCAGATAACTTTACATTTACACTGATAACTTTACATTTACCCCAGATAACTTTACATTTACCCCAGATAACTTTACATTTACACTGATAACTTTACATTTACCCCAGATAACTTTACATTTACACTGATAACTTTACATTTACCTCAGATTTCTTTAAATTTACCCCAGATAACTTTACATTTACCCCAGATAACTTTACATTTACCCCAGATAACTTTACATTTACCCCAGATAACTTTACATTTACACTGATAACTTTACATTTACCCCAGATAACTTTACATTTACCCCAGATAACTTTACATTTACCCCAGTTGGGTCGGCAGGGTAGCCTAGTGGTTAGAGCGTTGGACTAGTAACCGGAAGGTTGCAAGTTCAAACCTCCCGAGCTGACAAGGTACAAATCTGTCGTTCTGCCCCTGAACAGGCAGTTAACCCACTGTTCCTAGGCCGTCATTGAAAATAAGAATTTGTTCTTAACTGACTTGCCTAGTTAAATAAAGATAAAATAAAGATAACTTTACATTTACACTGATAACTTTACAGCCTATCAAACCAATATAGAAATAAAGAAGTATTAACGTATGTGTTTTTCAATAATAGTATTATAATTATTATTATTATTTTTTTTTTTACCCCTTTTTCTCCCCAATTTCGTGATAGCTACTATCTTGTCTCATCGCTACAACTCCCGTACGAGCTCGGGAGAGACGAAGGTTGAAAGTCATGCGTCCTCCGATACACAACCCAACCAAGCCGCACTGCTTCTTAACACAGCACCATCCAACCCGGAAGCCAGCCGCACCAATGTGCCGGAGGAAACCCCGTGCACCTGGCCACCTTGGTTAGCGCACACTGCGCCCAGCCCGCCACAGGAGTCGCTGGTGCGAGATGAGACATGGCCACTGGCCAGTGAGGCTAATTTCACCCTAACCTCAATAGGTACAACCTAACCTCTACACACACACTCACCACACACCCTAACCACATCCTGACCATGTCACTTCCTGTTTCTCCTTTCTCACCTATCTTCAGAGTGATCTCCACTGATGTCAGCTTGGTTTTGTTCCTCCACAATTCACACCTCCACCTCCCCCCATTTCCATACGTCGCTTCGGGGATGGTGAGAAGGGTGGGGTGGGGGGAGGAGTCTAAAGGGAGGAGGGAGGAGTGATGTGGTGGGATCCATTTCACTTCCAGGTCAGAGGTCAGAGGCTGGCCCAGGGTACAGGTGAGGTTGACCTCCTGACCTAAAAAGGCCACTGGACCTGGAGAGGTAAACACTGGACAGGAGAGAGAGAGCAAGAGAGAGAGAGAGCGTGAGAGAGAGAGAGCGAGAGTGAGACAGAAAGAAAGAAAATTCACCTTTTTGATGTGATAAAAAGGCAGAGACAGACAACATTTCTTTTTTCTTTTTTTTTACAAAAACGTGGAGAAACACATTTTTTTTGTTAGTATCCATCCAGCTGGCATATTATCCTGGCAGAGAGAAACGTCATTATACACTATTAAAACAAGTGGAGCCAGACAAGTGTATTATCCAATGAATTAGACACAGGACACGCCGGGGACAGACTGTTCCCAATGAACGACAGAAGGAGATGAGAAAACTGTCTGGGTGCAATAAACAGAAGCATAGAAAGAGGGAGTTGCATTGCCATGACGATGGTCTGGCGGGTTTGAATGACAATGAAGGGAGAAAGAGGGAAAGAGGGATAGAGAGGGAAGAAGGGAAGGTTAGAGAGATGTCGGGGGGTACTGATTGTACAATTGAGCGCTGACAAAATCAAAGTGATTTGTCACTCCTCACTTTTGTAGGCAGAAAGAAGGGGGAAATAAGTAAGGGAAGAGTTAAAAGGAAGGAAGGTAGCGACAAAGTTAGGAGGTAAAGAAGGTAGGAAGGAAGGAGAAGGACATTTTCTCAGGACTGCCACAAAGCTTGACTTACCCTGTAGCACCTCCACACGCATTTCTCTCTTCAGGGTGTCGTCCCTCTGGAACTCCACAGCGCAGGTGTAGTCACCCCTGTCCCCCTCTGTCACCCCTTTCTTTGACAGGGAGAGGTTTAGATTTTTCCTCTGCAGGGCTGAGACATCCAGCCCTCTCTTCTGATTGGCCACCCAGGCTAATGGAGGCCCCGGGGAGAGGTTGACGAGGGTCTGGACGGCCCCAGTGAGGGAGCCTGCCGCTGGGCTTGGGGTAAAGGTCCAGCGGCCTCCCTGGATGCTCTTCTCCTGGCTGCCTGACCAGGATAGAGGAAGCGGAATGGAAAAGAAACATGGCAGATGGAGAAGAGAGAGGGAGGAGACAGAGGTGTAGATAGGCTGTGTATGAGCAGGGGAGAGGTCTGAGAAGGGGAGAGAGATTGAGAGAGTGAGAGAGAGCAAGAGAGAGAGGAGAGAGAATGAGAGACAGAGATAGGAAAGGGGCAGTTTAACCTCAGTCTGAAAACATTTTACCTCTTGAGGGGAAATGATTTAATCTAGAAGACCATAAACCATAATCTAGAAGACCATACAACTTAACACTTACCTATTACAGTAACAGGGGTGTTGGCATAGGCTTCCCTGCCCTGGTATGTCACCACACAGGTCCACTCTCCATTGTCTTGGCCAGTGACATTCATTACTGTCAGGCCCCCGTTATTTCCAATCTGGGCACGCTTGTCCTTGTTCAGGTCCTGTTTCTGGGGACTAAGCCATCTTCTCTGTGTCCCCTCAAATATTTCCTTTACGTCACAATTCAGATTAAGATTCTTCCCAGCCAACAGGGGAGAGACTGGCTGTACACTCACTGAGAGAGGAGAGATGGAGAGAGAGAGAAATAGAGAGAGACAGAGAGAGAGAGAGCAAAGAAAGAGAGAGAGAGACAGAGACAGAGGGGTAAACAAAGGTACATTTGTATACATGCATGTGCAGTACTTGTTTCCCCCACATGATGGTGACAGAACACAATGTCCCCATTTCCTTCCTCATCTTTCTCATAACAAACATGAGACATAGAAACATGAGACATAGAAATCCCTTCTCTCTATCACTCTGCACTTACCACGGGACAGTCTGAATGTGGTGACTGAGGTCATTTGTGTTGGCCTGAAATCTTTCAGTTCACATTTGAAGGATTTGAAGTCCTCCAGTCTGATTTTGTTGATGATCAGGGAGAAGTCCGTCTTGGACAGAGACAGCCTGTCTTTCCACTCTGGATCTGCATGTCAATAATCAAGTGATTAATAGTAGTAGTAGTAGTGTGAATGAGAAATGTGTCTTCTTGCTGTCTTATATTATTCCCAAACCACCTGGACACCACACAAACATATGAGAACGTGGAAGCAGCAGAGGGCTACCTGCAGAGGCAGAGCAGTAACCCTGAGCAGGTCAAGGGTTAAGTGCTCAAGAGAACAACAGTAGTAGGCACCTGATATTCTGTTTGCCAGCAACCCTCAAATTGTAAGCTAGTCAAAATCAGGTTAAAAAAAAGCCAACTACCAAATACTGTTTAGCTCAATATGTTTCTGACTCAAAAAAACGGTCACGCTTGATTAAAGCTGGATACCCTCTCGCACTAATCTCACTCACCTATTGTCTCTCGACCCTGGGCGTTGCGGAATATCAAAGATTTTTGGTCCATCCCAAAGTACCATTGTACCGTCACCTTTTCTGAACCCCACTTCAATTTGGGGAGTGTGACCGTCCCTCCCACCTGACCATACACCACATCTTCAGCCCCTGAGGGAGAACACAGAAGGCAAGATATATATATATATATATATATATATATATATATATATATCTATATCTATATCAATAGTAAGTTACCTTTACAGAAATGTATCTGTTGCTGTATAATATAACATAGAGTATAAACACTCTCAGAAAATTCTCTCTTACCTGTTGAAGAGATGAACAAAGCAATAACGATTGAAAGGAATCCAGAAACATAATTCATTTTGTAGCTTCTCCTGAAAACAAAGAGCAACAAACGCTGAATAAGGCGACTTGCTATAGTCATGTATTTCCTGTCACCCAAGATCAAATACTGTGGAAACAAATCAACAGTTCACATCAAGTAGTAGCACTTCTTCTTGGATATTAAAAGGTAACATCTAGCTATACCTTTTATATCCTACAGTATGACGGTATTTTGATGTCAGCAAAAACTGTCACTGAAGAGACCCAATTTCTGTTCCTCCCTTTTGTCATGTACTTGTAAACGCCATCTTTTACCCATTTAAAACACACACATTTAGATAAATTCACTGATTCACATTAAATTGATTTCATTTACTTGACTGAAATTGGAGTACATTAACCCCGACTGATTCCCATTCACATGACAGTGATTCTTGTTGTCAGAGTAAAAAAAAAAAAAGAGAGAAAGGATGGGGTTTGTGGTGGTCTCTGATTTAGAGAGGTTGAGAGACAGACAAAAAGAAGAGGAAGAACGAAGAAAGGTGGAGGGAGAGAAGCAGTAGCTTTGTGGTGGGCTTTGGTTGAGAGAGGGACGGGGAGAAGAGAGAGGGGGCGAATGCTGAGGCTGTGGTGGACCCTGATTTCACGAAGTGTAGATTCGTATCCATATCCTCACCTCCTCTCCTCCCCGCTCACTCACTCACACACCCCCTCCCTTCCTCCTCTATTCCACGAAAGGCGGATTTCTCCACGCTTGATGGAAGAAAAAAAAGACCACAATGGCAGTCGTACACTGGGAGTGTGGTCTATTGTAGTTGTTTATCCTGTTTTCTGTGTTGTGTGTTCATGCGTGCGTGCGTGTGTGTGTACGTGTGTGTGTGTGTGTGTTTTAGTCGTAGGTGTGTCACAATTTTTGTCTGAAGCATTCTGCACTCTTTTCTCTCTTTTCATCTCAATGCTTTAACCTGTGTGTGAACAGAGTACAGTCAGCTCCTGATGAATGTAACAGTTCGGGCTGTCATGACAGGGATGTGCACTTAAAGGGAGCATAGAGTTTTCGGGAGCAATTTAAAGAACGTAATATAATCACATCCAAAGTGCTCATCAGGTTTCAACTGTATCGTGTGTTGTGTCAACTATGCTGCAAACAATTTGACATCAGGGGATGATCATGATCTACTGAATGTAAACAATGCAGAATTACTCCACCAAACTACAAATATGTGCATTAATAAAACACAGTTATAACTCCCGTGCGCTGGCATGTTATCCGCCGTTACAGTGGAGAAGACAGAAGGGTGTCTACTGGCGAGAACTACACAACAATATACTAGTAGTAGATTGTTATCTTGGTCAAATAAAAATCAAGGATCAAGGTACTCTTTATAGTGTGTTAGAAAATGAACCTGCTACCAGGGTAAGTGCTACCATATGGGTGGCAGGTAGCCTAGCGATAAGAGCGTTGAGCCAATAACCGAAAGATTTCTAGATCGAATCCCTGAGTCGACAATGTAAAAAATCTGTCGATGTGGCCTTGAGCCAGGCACCTAACCCTAATTGATCCAGGGTGGCTGTTGACAACGGCAGACCCTGGCCGTGACCCCACTCTCTGAGGGTGTCTCAGGGGAAGTTGGGATACGCAAAATAAACAATTCACACATGTGAAATAGGACTAATATACAGTGCATTCGGAAAGTATTCAGATCCCTTGACTTTTTCAACATTTTGTTACGTTACAGCCTTGTTTTAAAAAAGATTCCATTGTTTTTTTCCCACATCAATCTACACACAATACCCCATAATGAAAAAGCAAACGCAGGTTATTAGACATTTATGCAAAAAACAAAAAAACGAACTAAAACATCACATTTACATAAGTATTCAGACCCTTTACTCAGTACTTTGTTGAAGAACCTTTGGCAGTGATTACAGCCTTCGAGTCTTCTTGGGAATTATACTACAAGCTTGGCACGCCTGTAATTGAGGAGTTCAAATCAAATCAAATCAAATTTATTTGTCACATACACATGGTTAGCAGATGTTAATGCGAGTGTAGCGAAATGCTTGTGCTTCTAGTTCCGACAATGCAGTAATAACCAACGAGTAATCTAACTAACAATTCCAAAACTACTACCTCATACACACAAGTGTAAAGGGATAAAGAATATGTACATAAAGATATATGAATGAGTGATGGTACAGAGCGGCATAGGCAAGATACAGTAGATGGTATCGAGTACAGTATATACATATGAGATGAGTATGTAAACAAAGTGGCATAGTTTAAAGTGGCTAGCGATACATGTATTACATAAAGATGCAGTAGATGGTATCGAGTACAGTATATACATATGAGATGAGTATGTAAACAAAGTGGCATAGTTTAAAGTGGCTAGTGATACATGTATTACATAAAGATGCAGTAGATGATATAGAGTACAGTATATACGTATACATATGAGATGAATAATGTAGGGCATGTAAACATTATATTAGGTAGCATTGTTTAAAGTGGCTAGTGATATATTTGACATCAATTCCCATCAATTCCCATTATTAAAGTGGCTGGAGTTGAGTCAGTGTGTTGGCAGCAGCCACTCAATGTTAGTGGTGGCTGTTTAACAGTCTGATGGCCTTGAGATAGAAGCCCTTTTTCAGTCTCTCAGTCCCAGCTTTGATGCACCTGTACTGACCTCGCCTTCTGGATGATAGCGGGATGAACAGGCAGTGGCTCGGGTGGTTGTTGTCCTTGATGATCTTTATGGCCTTCCTGTGACATCGGGTGGTGTAGGTGTCCTGGAGGGCAGGTAGTTTGCCCCCGGTGATGCGTTGTGCAGACCTCACTACCCTCTGGAGAGCCTTACAGTTGTGGGCGGAGCAGTTGCCGTACCAGGCGGTGATACAGCCCGACAGGATGCTCTCGATTGTGCATCTGTAGAAGTTTGTGAGTGCTTTTGGTGACAAGCCGAATTTCTTCAGCCTCCTGAGGTTGAAGAGGCGCTGCTGTGCCTTCTTCACGATGCTGTCTGTGTGGGTGGACCAATTCAGTTTGTCTGTGATGTGTACGCCGAGGAACTTAAAACTTACTACCCTCTCCACTACTGTCCCATCGATGTGGATAGGGGGGTGTTCCCTCTGCTGTTTCCTGAAGTCCACAATCATATCCTTAGTTTTGTTGATGTTGAGTGTGAGGTTATTTTCCTGACACCACACTCCGAGGGCCCTCTCCTCCTCCCTGTAGGCCGTCTCGTCGTTGTTGGTAATCAAGCCTACCACTGTTGTGTCGTCCGCAAACTTGATGATTGAGTTGAAGGTGTGCGTGGCCACGCAGTCGTGGGTGAACAGGGAGTACAGGAGAGGGCTCAGGTGCACCCTTGTGGGGCCCCAGTGTTGAGGATCAGCGGGGTGGAGATGTTGTTACCTACCCTCAACACCTGGGGGCGGCCCGTCAGGAAGTCCAGTACCCAGTTGCACAGGGCGGGGTCGAGACCCAGGGTCTCGAGCTTGATGACGAGTTTGGAGGGTACTATGGTGTTAAATGCTGAGCTGTAGTCGATGAACAGCATTCTCACATAAGTATTCCTCTTGTCCAGATGGGTTAGGGCAATGTGCAGTGTGGTTGAGATTGCATCGTCTGTGGACCTATTTGGGCGGTAAGCAAATTGGAGTGGTTCTAGGGTGTCAGGTAGGGTGGAGGTGATATGGTCCTTGACTAGTCTCTCAAAGCACTTCATGATGACAGAAGTGAGTGCTACGGGGCGGTAGTCGTTTAGCTCAGTTACCTTAGCTTTCTTGGGAACAGGAACAATGGTGGCCTCTTGAAGCATGTGGGAACAGCAGACTGGGATAAGGATTGATTGAATATGTCCCTAAACACACCAGCCAGCTGGTCTGCGCATGCTCCAGTTTGCAAAGTTTCTCCCATTCCTCTCTGCAGATCTGTCAGGTTGGATGGGGAGCGCCGCTGCACAGCTATTTTCAGGCATCTCCAGAGATGTTCGATCGGGTTCAAGTCTGGACTCTATCTAGCTGAAGCCACTCCTGCATTGTCTTGGCTGTGTGCTTAGTGTTGTCCTGTTGAAAGGTGAAGCAGTCTGAGGTCCTGAGTGCTCTGGTGCAGGTTTTCATCAAGGATTTCTCTGTACATTGCTCTGTTGATCTTTCCCTCGATCCTGACTATTCTCCCAGTCCCTGCCGCTGAAAAACATCCGCATAGCATGATTTTATTTTTACTTTATTTAACTTTGCAGGTCAGTTAAGAACAAATTCTTATTTTCAATGACGGCCTAGGAACAGTGGGTTAACTACCTTGTTCAGGGGCAGAATGACAGATTTTTACCTTGTCAGCACAGGGATTCGCTCTTGCAACCTTTCGGTTACAAGTCCAACGCTCTAACCACTAGGCTACCTGCTGCCCCTATGATTATGTAGGGATGGTGCCAGGTTTCCTCCAGACGTGACGTTTGGCATTCAGGCCAAAGAGTTCAATCTTGGTTTCATCAGACCAGAGAATCTTGTCTGAGAGTCCTTCACATCCCTTTTAACAAACTCCAAGCGGGCTGCCTTTTACTGAGGAGTGGCTTCCGTCTGGCCACTCTACCATTAAGGCCTGATTGGTGGAGTGCTGCAGAGATGGTTTTTGTTCTGGAAGGTTCTCCCATCTCCATAGAGCAACTCTGGAGCTCTGTCAGAGTGACCACCTGGTTCTTGGTCACCTCCCTAACCAAGGCCCTTCTCCCCCGATTGCTCAGTTTGGCCAGGCAGCCAGCTCTAGGAAGAGTCTTGGTGGTTCCAAACTTCTTCCATTTAATGAATGATGGAGGTCACTGTGTTCTTGGGGACCTTGAATGCTGCAGAACATTTTTGGTACCTTCCCCAGATCTGTGCCACGACACAATCCTGTCTCGGATCTCTACAGACAACCTCACTGTCAAATGTGGGACCTTATCTGGACAGGTGTGTGCCTTTCCAAATCATGTCCAATCAACTGAATTTACGACAGGTGGACCCCAATCAAGTTGTAGAAACATCTCAAAAATAATCAATGAAAACAGGATTTACCTGAGCTCAATTCTCATAGCAAAGGGTCTGAATGTAAATAAGTATTTTTTATACATTTGCAAAATGTTCTAAAAACCTGTTTTCGCTTTATCATTATGGGGTATTGTGTGTAGATTGAGGGGAAATAAATGTAATACATTTTAGAATAAGGCTGCAATGTAACAACATTTGGAAAAAGTGAAGGGGTCTGAATACTTTCCGAATGCACTGATAAGCACCCAAATAAGTATCAGCAGGTGCATGGGGAAAAATATATATATGCAGTCGTTACGGACCCAGATGAAGGTTTATTGAAACCATAAAAATAAAATAGCAATGTGCTGGAGTTTTCCTTTTTATTTATTAGCCTGACTCTTCATAGTATGAAAATGCCTTTATTTAAGTGGCATAAAAAGATTCTAAAAAGCTGGGAGGCATTTAGACTTTCCGGCCTTCGTCAAGATGCCGAAACTCATCTTGGCCTTCGTCGTTCCGATCTCTTTTCATGACAACCTCACCTCATCATTCTACTTCATCTCCTGCTACTAAAGGACAGGGGAATGTGTCTCCCTTTTGCCTTTCTCTTTATAAAAATTACTTTACATGTTTTTAAGATAAATGTTAGATAGAGATTTCAGGCGGTAGTTTGTGTAACTAAAATGTTATTAAATTCAGGCCAGCTGTTAGGCCTATGTTAATTCTTGTAGTACAGTACAATACAATATGATGAGATAAAATATGTTTTGACATATGTTTTGAAATATCTGTGTAGGTCATTCCTCACCTCTGAACTTTGTAAGACTTATCTGTCCGTTGAGGTTGGTAACGGCAGTGGGATATGAGACAAGTAGTGAGGTTCTGGAGGAAGAGGAAGTATAGAGCTATATAGAAGCGATAGAGGGAGCAAGACAGAGGACAGCAAGACAGAGGGAGAGAGAGAGAGAGGACGAGTGATAGAGAGAGAGGAAGAGAGAGCGAGAGAGAGAGAGAGAGATCGCACCTGAACAGTTAACCCAGAAAAGCAGATGATCGTGTCTGTGGTCAGGGCGGAGGTTAAACAGCAAAAAGAGAGAGGGGGATGTGAATGGGAAGGGGGGGGGGGAGGACAGGATCCATCTATGTAAAAAGGTGAAGGAATAATCTTACAGAATTGTCTCCCATTTTCAGATAGTGGAACTCTGATACTGATCCCTGCAATTTGATTGTACACAGTACAAAACATATGATGGAGTGTAAAATCAGACTAAATCATTCTTCCCCACAGAGCTTATCAGTATAAGCAATGTGAGTAGAATTGTTGAACCTTTATGACTTGTATGTGAGGTGTGTATAGCCATGTCACATCTGTAAACCAGGGGCTTGAATTTCAATGGGACCAGATAGGCCTAAGCGCAAAGAGGAGTGTCTTTCGGTGTGAGAACATCAGCTCAGAGAGAGCCTTTACAGTACATTAAAAAGTCATCATGAAATGTCTGCGAAACGTGGTAAAATACAATGGCAATGAAACCATGAAATGTCTATTTACCGGGGTAGCACGACAGGTAAACACATCGGTGGACAAATGCATTGGGTTGACCGCCATTTCAACATTTATCTGAAACGCACTTGTTACCTCTCTTATTCTAATTTAAGGTAAAGTTAACAGGTTTTACTTTGCTGTGAATGCAAAGCGGGCATACGCTTATAGGACAGCATGTAACATTTGATGAAAGTGCAATAAATTGTGACAAATATTCTGCATTCACCAATGCAGAAGAAACCCACATATGTTTTCTCTGTAAATATAGTTGTCTAATTTAGACACTCGGTGGTCTACTACGAGCAGTCATAACAATGATTAATAGAGTTATTACATCAAGACTTTCACATTGGGATACCACAAATCAATGATCATAGAGCGCTATTATACCATATTAGATCTAGCATCTCAGTTAACATCCTTTTCTATACTTACGTTTGGGGGATAGCATCGAGAGTCCCTCGCCAATGACGAAGAGCCAGGCGGAAATGTTGATTTTCAGAGAAACAACATTGCTTTTAAACCCTGTTGCACCTCCCTCACTACTGATTGGTCTAAAAGGAATCAGGAAATGTACAGTTATTGGTCAGGTGCATTAAGACCAAAGCAGTGATATTTTTAATTGGCTGAAGAAAGGGTGGATTATGTTAGCAACATTTTTCGCTAGCGTTTTAGCGCAGTAACAGCCGGTAATAACCAAATAGGCCACATAATAGTTATAATTTGAACCATTATTATTATATTCATTGTTGTTCTCATCATCGTCAATATTATTCTAACCCACATGTCAACAATAGTTAGTCAATTTGATGTACTTCTGCCAGTCGTTGTTCACCTTACATTGCTTCGCTCGGGCCATAAAATTACAAATGTTTTACTCGGCCACACGTTTCATCTACATTAGACAGAACATAAATCAGCAGAGACAAACAAGCAATCTATTAACACACACAAATACGTATCTCTCTTGTTTCATTGTAGATAACCAAACTACAGTTTAAACATGAAACTGGGTGCCTGCAGCACATGTTTATTGAATCATTAAAATTACCAAAACTGACATCAATATATATATATATATATATATATATGTGTGTGTAGCCCTTTCCTGCAGTCAAATTATGTTATTCATATTTTTCATAATTTCACAATTAATAAAAATAAATAAATAACCATGTGTGTGCATACTTTTGTTTCAAAGTAGATTTGTTCAAGACTACCCAGAAACACTCTGTGTGGCCCTGACTTAGCCCACTGCAGTAAAAGCTTAACTAGGTGTACCGATTATAGGCCTGAATCAGATTCGTAGGCCTTTGAAATATACAAAGTTTAACAAAGCATCACATTTAAGAGCTTATAATAATGCTCTAATAAAAGCTTCATCAAAAAAGCTGGCCACTGAAAGACAAATGGACCTGGTCAATTAATCTGTGGTACTGAACCCTTGAAAAAGATAACGCCATATTTAGCAGGATCCATTTTGAAAGCGCATAATCCATCCTTATTCTAATGACCACCATCAGACCATTTTTGGTTATTTAAGAAATGTAATCATTATCCCACAAACACATGCTCAGATTTGTAGCCTACATTTCCACACATGAACAAGTGAATAATTTAAAGAAGAATTCATATTTCATGTGATTTGGTTGATTGTTTTTTGTTGGTAAAGCAACACGGTAACGTCACAAGATTGGGTACATGAATAAGAGCAGTTGAACGTAGACTATGTAATTAATTGAAATGACCATTGAACAGCAGGAACTATTGTAGATTGCATCTTTAAATGTTCCCACAGATTTGATGTGACTGTACCAGTACGCTACGTATTTAACATTGACCATATAGTCTTGCTATTGTTACTCATAATCAGACATACACATTGAACAATGTATTCAATGATATTCAATTTCCTACCCAGAGTCACAATGTTTACAAGATAATAAAATGACTTCATCCTCTTCACAATGATTCCAAACTCATGTACAGTATATAACTCAAAATTCGTAATTCATAACACACCTTATCCAATTGGTGCCCCGTGTGAGGAGCATCAATTTCACAATTTGTGCCCCGTGTGAGGACAATCTCCATCAGTACGAACCTCATTCCACATTGAGAATAACAATGATCTATTCTAGTGAATCAATGTCAAGTTAGGTTCATGTATTAAGCTATGTAAAATTCACCACTAGGCAAATTTTGTTTTGAAAAGAAAGAGTTGAGATAACTGAAATACATAAATGACACAAATGGTCAAGTATGATATACCAATAACAAAAATGTTCTTTCAAATACAAAAAATTGCAAAGAGTCATGCATAATCATTCATCGATGCTACCTCAAAGTTGAAAAAATGTACAAAATGTAATAGAATGAATTGAAGCTTGATGGCACTTTTCTGTTTCACTCTACAACTATGATTGAATGTTTGACTAAGTTCAATATAAAACCCATAGCAATTGCAACACCCTTGAATCTAGTGCGTACCCTATTTGATAGCTTTAAAAAAAGCCTAGCAGGTTCTAACCGTTGCCTTGGGTGAAGAAACACCTGTGTTCACTTCAGATGTGCCTCTCCATGCTGTATATACCCTCCTTAGTACATAGCTTTGCAGAAAGTGGGATCATGTGTGCACTCAAAACTACAGTAGAACCCCAGAACCCCATATACCACCTGTTAATCTATGTGTACCTAACTACCTGCATTACAAGTTACTGTATATGAAACTAACTCTTAGAGCTGAAGTTTAGAGATAAACTTGAGATGTGCTCGTGTAACTTGTCCACTTAAAGGCATTTCAAGACTTGTCTTGGTGAAGACATGACAGCCTAAAAGTCAACAACAAAACGTATCCAACGTTCAATCCAATTGTTTTTTTCAATAGTATGTTGGCTTTACTGTGTCTTTATGGGAAAGAGAACATGGGTGGCAGGTAGCCTAGCGATTAAGAGTGTTGGGCCAGTAACTGAAAGATCGCTGGTTCAAATCGCTGAGCCGACTAGGTGAAAATTCTGTCGATGTGCCCTTGAGTAAAAGCATTTAGCTCTAATTGCTCCTGTAAGTCACTCTGGATAAGAGAGTCTGCTAAATGACACAAAAAAACTGTCTAACCGTTCAGACCATCTTCTAAGTGAAACACATTGGCAAGGACAAAAATGTTGATCTGACAAAGGTTCACAATGTGTTTGTACATTTGAGTGTGGGCAAGAATTATCATAGTGTTTTCTAACGAGAACCTGTTTTCTATCTAGCTCCATGAAATGTGTGTGTTTGACTACAAATTAGGCCATTTTTCAACTGAAGAGTTACCTGTACTAGAGAAACAGTGCTCAGGTGGTTTGGAGACAAGAACCACAACAAGCACCAAACAAACAAGTCAGTCACGTCTCATCTCTCTCTGATGTTTGCATTCTTTCGTGCTCTCTTTGTCTGCCGTGCTCTGTTCTGAGATGAACTGAAAAAAAGGGTTGAGCACGCCCGGTCTCGGAATTATCACCTACTTGGGCCTTTCAGTGGGACTTTAGAATGCTGCATGTATAAAGGTCTTGATAGCGGTTTTACTAACACTCTACGCATCAATACAGAAGTTAGGCGTAGGACCTCTGACGGAAATGTACTGGTTCAAGGACATCATCATCCTCACTCAAAAAAATGTGAAAGACTGCAAAACCAGTTCAAAGCTCAAATACAGTAAGATATGTTATGCATTGACCCATAGAAATACACGTTGTCTCAGATTCCCAAACATTCAAAGTTTGTTGTAGTTATATTTGCTGATGAAGCATGGGAATGAGAAAACGTTATAAAAAATTGACCAAAAAATCTCCTTTGGAAAACACCTGAAAGTGAGGACTCCCTCGTTAGTCAGAGACCTAACGATTTGAAGGTGTTGTGCCACACACCACACAAAGTCATTACCGAAAAAGAGACTGAGAGATAGTGTGGGGGGTAGGGAGAAAAGAGGGGGTGATTGGTTTTTCGAGACATCCCTGATTCTTCTTATGATGTTCCCCTCTTTCCTATAGATTGGGTCTCTCTCACTCTCTCTCTCTCTCTCTCTTTAACTCATAGGGTGTTTGATGGTCCATTAGACCACTGGATCTCCATATTTGATACGAAAGGCAGTCGAACTGAGACACGAAGAGAGCTGTGACCAAGACAGATGGGGAGGTACCTGGCACGGTTCCCTTTGCTTTCTGTCACTTTCAATCATACGTACATGAACTCAGTTGTTTTCTTGTGTTTAAAGAAATAACAGTTGAATGTCAGGGGGAAGAGAGGCTAAGAATAGCAGATATGTGACATTTTGTGAAATGATTGTGAAAACACCTCTTTTTGAAATACACAATTCATGTCAGGTAAACTTGTTCAAGGCCTTTTGAAACCCCTGTGTTGTCTAACTGCCTCCGTTAGCCCAGAAAGTTTATCTGTTAATCTTTTTCCCCTTTCTCTTTCTCTACTATCCGCATGGTCTGCATGCTTTGATGTTTTCATACCGTAAAATGTTATGATTCATTTTATGTAAGTGTCCTGCTTGAAAACAACTTACCCCAATGTATGTACTTACTCCAACTCGATGTATATACTTACTCCAACTCAATGTATGCACTTACTCCAACTCAATGTATGTACTTACTCCAACTCAATGTATGTACTTACTCCAACTCGATGTATGTACTTACTCCAACTCGATGTATGTACTTACTCCAAGTCGATGTATGTACTTACTCCAACTCAATGTATGTACTTACTCCAACTCGATGTATGTACTTACTCCAACTCAATGTATGTACTTACTCCAACTCAATGTATGTACTTACTCCAACTCGATGTATGTACTTACTCCAACTCGATGTATGTACTTACTCCAACTCAATGTATGTACTTACTCCAACTCGATGTATGTACTTACTCCAACTCGATGTATGTACTTACTCCAACTCGATGTATGTACTTACTCCAACTCGATGTATGTACTTACTCCAAGTCGATGTATGTACTTACTCCAACTCAATGTATGTACTTACTCCAACTCGATGTATGTACTTACTCCAACTCAATGTATGTACTTACTCCAACTCGATGTATGTACTTACTCCAACTCGATGTATGTACTTACTCCAACTCAATGTATGTACTTACTCCAACTCAATGTATGTACTTACTCCAACTCAATGTATGTACTTACTCCAACTGGATGTATGTACTTACTCCAACTTGATGTATGTTTACAGTAAAGTGCACAGTAAAGTGTTTAAATCAAGGCAATTCATGTCTAACTGTCTGTATTTGAACATATCCTAGAGAGCTTTTAGCTCTCTGCAGGTGAAGAAGGAAAAGGTCACATGACTGAAACATCATAGTAATGAAACAATTGCCAAAATAATTTAGCATGGGGTATTTTTAGCAAACCACATTGAACACTTGTTGTGAATCAGGTGAAATTATATTTTGTCATGAAAACCTTGTCATAAGCTGACGTATGTTTGCTGGAATTAAAAACGACAACCCAAGTGGAAATACAAGAGGGAGGCCCAAATGTCAAACACAAAATCTCTGTCTTGCTTGAGAGAGAGAGAGAGAGAGAGAGAGAGAGAGAGAGAGAGAGAGAGAGAGAGAGAGAGAGAGAGAGAGAGAGAGAGAGAGAGAGAGAGAGAGAGAGAGAGAGAGAGAGAGAGAGAGAGAGAGAGAGAGAGAGAGAGAGAGAGAGAGAGAGAGAGAGAGAGAGAGAGAGAGAGAGAGAGAGAGAGAGAGAGAGAGAGAGAGAGAGAGAGAGAGAGAGAGAGAGAGAGAGAGAGAGAGAGAGAGAGAGAGAGAGAGAGAGAGAGAGAGAGAGAGAGAGAGAGAGAGAGAGAGTGTTTATGAAAGTCTGAATGAGGGAATCCTTGTATCATTATGAAAAATGATCCCTCGCTTGCACAGTATTGGAAACATGAGATTATTTCTAGAGTGACTTTAACCAAAGGAAGCACCTGCCTCAGCCTGAATGTCTGTTCTATTTTTTTTTTTCAATGCACCTGCAAGAGAGGACCAAATATAGATATATTTCATAACAAAATATGTATGTTAAGACTGTATTCCTTTACTTTTGTGTTCATAGGCATCCACCCATTCCTTTAATAGGCCATAGTTGTCAGTAGTGTTCATCAGTACTCAAGTATACTCTACGTGTCGTAACAGTAAACTACACCAGTAGCTTAAACTACACAAATTTCAAATGACTGAAACCAGTACAGGTTAGTGTAATATACTTCACAACACTGCAGCTTAGGCCCAAAATAAGATACAAGGAGCCCAAACCAATGAAATGCAATTAAAATATTCTAAACAGAATATCTGAATAATATCAGAATATCTGAATGGTGCATAGTGTAGCTTTGTAAAATACTGTGCTGATTAGGCGAAGTGTTGGATTAAAATGTGGGGTGAATACTATAGCATTGAATGTATTCACAATCAAGTCATACCGTAAATCCATAGAATTATGTACATTTACTCACTACACTGGGTGATGTGCAGATCCAAGTACAATGTACACCATTTGAAAAATAGTGCTTTATGAAAAGTACGTATCTGTTTGAGTATACTATTGTGAATGAAGTTTTCACAATTACATTTGCTGGGATTTGCAGCCCTGGGGTTAAATGCACCTGGACTGAAGACTGCACCAATTTGATTATTCTAAATATCGTATTCTATCGAAACATTTTATAATAATGAATTTTAAGGTCTGCCTAAATTGCTTATCTTCATTGTTACGCAGTTAGTTGACCATGAAGTAAATACACGTGCATCATTTTCTGTTCTTGATCTACACTGTATCTGACTACAGGAATGTGTAAATATATGTTAAGAAATACATTCATTAGTGACATATCATGATTTACAACCAAGTAATAGTTTATTAGCTATTTAGCGGATCTTTAAATAAAGTGTTACAATAATATATATATATATATATATATATATATATATATATAATTACATAATTATAATCCACTGACGTGTTTTGAGCTTGACTAAATATCATCTGTCAGGATTATAGCTATTCAATTGTAGTAGATACTGTGTACGCATTGCAACTGAATACCTAGCATTTTGGCTGCTTTTTAATGTTATCAGCACAAGCTGGGATGTTTCCTGTTGTTCAACGGACATTTAAATGAATGATATACCCATCCAATGAATGCTTCGTTTTCATTTGAGTTTTAGTAAACAATCGTATAAATGTATATATTGGAAATATCATATCGATCTCAGGGACGGACCTCTCCTGGCATCCATTTGGAACGAAACACACATTTAAGACTGTGACAGTGACATATTGTGATTACCTTGGACAGGCACATGACTATAATGTTGTGTTCGTTCACATGACCATCCTCACGTTCCTTAACATTTAAAATTAAAAAAAATTGTGATTGAGTTTGCGGACCGTCTCGAGCAGGCCTAAACATTCTTTTCCAAAGGATAGTGAAAAATACTACCCTTCGGGGTTAGGCTCAATTCTATTTCAATTCAGTCAAATCGGGAAGGAAACTCAAATCCCAATCCAATTCCAATTTTACTCAACGCTTCTATAAATGACTGAATTCGATGTGAATCCTTGCTACTTTGTATCACTGCTACTTGTTTCCCAAATGATATGTAAGGAGGGACCCACTGGTGAACTGTATCCAATTCCTACTTGACCGCAGCTAAAGTCTGTGCTACTACCAGAAAGAAAATTCTAACAGCTTTAGGTGGGACATGACCCAAAGACGTTAATGTATCATGTCTCTCTTGCCACAGTTGCTGTTGTTTCCTTGGCCTCGGCCCTCATCAATAGACAGGACTTGTAAACGCTCCTCAGCAATACTGAGATGTACATATATGTGTATATATTACACCTTACAAATACTTTGAACTTTACAAAACTCCAGTGCTGTTGTAAACTTCATTTCTTGATGGTGGATATTACATTCAATCTCCTCCAGAGGACTTGTGGGTCTTTATATTAAGCAACTCGTGGTTACAACAGGTCAAATACTCGATCTTGTATTAGTTCTCTGATCACAAGAACGCAGCCTAGTAGGAGTTACATCAACACCGGCTCTTCTCTTCACCCTCTGGACGCACACAGGTAACTTCTGGGAATAATTCCGTTCTTCACAATAAAGGCCTTAAAAGAGGTCAGTAATAATGACTCGATAGTACTATACAAAAACCGAGGCTACACTATTGGTACAGTACAAGTACATGTTTTACCAGATGTGTATGGCATACCCAATGCAAATGGTACTACGATCCCATGCTGCTATTGCAAACACACTTGTTATTGTCACAGAGACCCTAGGCTAGAATACGACCTAATCAGAGTAGATATACAGCAAGTTGACATCACTGCATACACTGTAGGCTGAACAATAGTCACACTCATTAGTGTATTTACTCACACCAAGCACTGACTTCAAAGCAATCATAGAATTTACACCAAATAGCATCTGGCCAGCCATCACCCAATACTATCAACATGCCTGAAAAAGACGGTACTCAACATGTTATTACATTACAACTCTGGAAGCATCTAAAGAAGGTGTGAGAATGGTTTAAATCACTATTGTAGGGAATGGCGACAGTGTAAGATCCCTTACGGGTCTCCTAGCATCGTGACAGGCCAACCTAGGCAAGGTTTGTTACACAGTCCCTTCCCTTCGGGAGAACGTGTCCCCACACTTCACTATACCAATACCCTCTCTGACAGCTCCCAAGGCAACATCCCACATCACACCAATTTTTGCAAATGGCAACAATGTAAATGCCCCTTTTGGGTCTCAAACCTAGGTCTTCCAGCCTGTAGGCAAGACCTGCTAACCACTGTTCCAATAAGAGCTAACCCCTTTTTGAAGGGATTGTAAACACAGTATATTCTACATAACCTGCATGTGTCAAGTCTGTTGGATGTAGCCTACATACACTCAACCCGTTATTGTTAATAATCCGTTATATCTTCCGATATATATGGTTCCAGTAGTCACGGTCGGGACACAAAGCATACAACTATCTAAGCCCCTGCATTTGAAAACAATATATACATGTACTGTATCTCAGGCAATTGTCCAGGTACAGATGGCCATGTGGGTGGAAAGGCCATACACTCGTTTACAGTTACGTCAGGATCATATTGCGAAATATTGGCAGGTATTTCACAAGTCCGTTTTTGTTTGTTTGTTGCTGTTCTAAAACCTCCCTGCAACACATACGATTCCACCAACATCGTATTATTAGAAGCCGTGTCTTTTTGTCATTGTGTCAATTCTCCAAACTCCATTAGGTGCCACCAGAGAATATACGATTGATAAAAGTTTATATGGCTCTGGGTACCACTCATCCATAGCTATGTATTCCTTTAGTCCAATGTTATTACAATTCTTAGTACTAGCACAGTGAATTAACTATTGTTTTTTTCCCTAGATAACAATTTGCTTCTACATTACCCTCAGTCTGACAAATCCATCTTTATCATAAGTGTGAAAAACACATATAGTAATGCTGTACTCACCAGTCTGATGCTCCCAGTGCAGAGATGAGATCACGTCTGACATCACTCAAACTGTACTCACTGTTACACACAGGGAGACAGGAAGCTAGAATGCACTATATGGTCCCCTCTGAGCCTCTCACTGGTGCCTTCTGTGTTACATACACGTGTACACGTGTACACACACACACACACACACACACACACAGTGGTGTAAAGTACTTAAGTAAAAATACTTAAGTAGTTTTTTGGGGTATCTGTACTTTACTATTTATATTTTTGACTACTTTTACTTCACTATATTTTCCCTGACACCCAAAAGTACCAGGACAATGGTCCAATTGACGCACTTATTGAGACAACATCCCTGGTCATCTCTATTGCCTCTGATCTGGCGGACTCACTAACCACACACTAACCACGCTTCTTTTGTAAAGGATTGTCTGAGTATTGGAGTGTGGCCCTGGTTATCCGTACATGTAAAAAACAAGATAATGGTGCCGTCTGGTTCACTTAATATAAGGAATTTGAAATGATTAATACTTTTACTTTTGTTACTTAAGTATATTTTAGCAATTACGTTTCCTTTTTTAAATAAAAAAAACAACTTTTGACACTTAATCCTTAAACACCCGTGCTTCAATCTAAGTAACATAAACATTAAAACAATAAAAAAAATCTGTCAGTTTAAGCAAGAGATATCAGTTTCTGCAGAGATATTCCGTTTTTGCATGGGCTGCGTCTGCCTATGTCGGCTTTCCACATCTGCGGTAGAAGGTGGCCGAGCTACATCCGTGTTTGTCAGACCAGGAAACATCACAAAAATCGATCTTCTCACAAAAACGTGTGTAGCGTCCGAGCGGTTTGGCCTTTAAACACTATTATGGAAAGGGGAGACAAACGAACACGATCGTGTTCTCCGTTTTTCCCTACGACCCCCACAAGTGTCACGAAGTTTGGAGGTAGTTTTGTGCCAAGAAAAATAAGGGGTTAAATATGTGTCCAAAAAAACAAATATATTTATTTTTTGCCATTTATGAATGTGTTATTCAATGCGTTTCTATGGGCTATAGTTGTAAAGGCCAAATTCAATATTTTATTAAATAAAACAAATTCTAATAATTTTTGATACCTAAAGGGGTCCTAAAATTCTAAACGATCAATGGTATGACCATCTTAAAACAATTCCATATGTTAGCTTAGACAGCTAACCTTTTAGAGGTTTTAAATATATTTCAAACCTCATACTTTTAGACTTTTACTCAAGTAGTGTTTTACTGGGTGACTTTCACTTTTACTTGAGTCATTTTCAATCAAGTTATCTTTACTTTTACTCAAGTATGACAATTTGGTACTTTTTTTTTACACACACAGACACACATAAATACTGTTTTTTACTAGACTCGCACTCCCAAGACATAACTCGACATGGTTGGAGTCTACATTGTTACTGACAGCTGTCTGCACTCTACTGCACCAGTTAAGTGAAACATAACCACGGACAACGCCACTAGAATGTATGTAATAGGAGGCTGAAGTAAGTGGTAAAAAAGACTTAAGTAAAAAGTATACTCATTAAAAGTGAGACAAAGACTCCAAAAAATATGCTTTATTGGTTATTATGATCTTCATTCCCTTCAACAAGAAAACACATGAACTGAACGGGCATATCAATTCATAACTTAACAAGCAGGTATTTAAAAAAAAAAAAAAAGTAGCCATAAAGTTGACAAAATTGTAACGTCTGTAAATAGGCCACGCTGAACAATATAACAGCAAGAATCATTGCAAAAGCCTTCGAAAACCGTACGGTATACATCTGCGGCTTTGTGTGAAAATGAATAATCATTGAGTATTATCTAAGTACAAAGATGCAATGCATTAGAGGATGGCCGTACAATGCCAGGAAAGACGTCAGATGACATTCAATAACATAGGTAAGAATAACATTGCTTGTTTCTTTCTTCAACACGTGATTTTCAGTTTTCATCATTTCATCGTTCATATTTTTGAAATAGACATAAGCCCATTTACATTATCTCACGCCCCCCCCCCTCTCTCTCTCCCTTGGGTCACTCTAACTGTATAAGACTACTTCTCTCTCTCTCTCTCTCATTTTTCCTTCCACCCTGTGTCGTCGATCAAGCCTGTTCCAGCCCATAATGCTCCGCTCCATCAGCGCTGTTTCAGTGGTACAGCCAAAGGCCTCTCTCTCTGTGTCCTCCGAGGTGGACCCACTAGTGTGCTATGAAATACATGTGTTACAATATTAAACTTGACAATGTATCACTAACTACTTTATATTACACAGTTCCGTGTATTTTAACTATTATTTCCATAGCCGGCAAACCTGATTCAACTTGTAAACTAATCATCAAGCACTTGAATAGGCGAATCAGGTGAGCTAGTTCAGAGCTACAACAAATTGTAAAGGGGGAGGTTTGAAAACCACTGGTCTATGTGACCGTTCAGGAATACAAATTCCCTTCCATGATTCTACTAGATATAGCAATAGAGTAGCTACCGGTTACACTGGCAGTAGTCGTTGGACTTCAAGGGCTCTCTGATGTTCTTCACCTTCCGGGCTCTTCTCTGAGGGAGAAAAAAAAAGTATTGTCTTTCTCTTTCATTTGCTGTTAAGCACTTGCTCCACTTGAATATAACTAAATGAATATTTATTTGGGTTATAGACATAGCTGTGGGAAGTCTGGGTGCTGCAGCACCCCCTGAAAAATCAGAATTTAAAAAAGTTATAAATAAAAAAACATTTTTTTCTCTCAAACCAGTAGTGCGTGCACTGGGCCTTTACTAGTCTTGTATTAGCAGACCAATACAGCTTTCTGTACAGACTTAAAATATATATATATATAAATATTGCTTATATTATATTGCTTATAGATCACTTTGGGTTATAGGTTTGGCAGTGACATTTTCATTGATCCCTCCCTCCCCTCCTGCCTGTCTTCTTACCTTAATTATTTTGTTCCTGTGGTACAGGAGAACAATGGTCACCAGGAGTAAGACCACGACCAAGCATCCTGCTCCCACTGCCACCCACACCCACAGGCTTAAGCCCAGCATGGACACCCCCTCAACGGGCTGCTGGCTGCCTTTGGTACCTGAGAGACACACAACCAGGGAGCGCCCCAGTGACGCACCTTGAAGTGACACTCACTACAAAATCTCCGTATTGACGTCAATGCACAGTTGACTCGAAATTGGGCATTTCACACTGGTTTTTCAAGTTAGGATTTGTTCCCTATCTGTCAAATGGTGTGGAGATAGAATGTACCATAGTTTCTTTTGTGAATAATTGATTTTATTGAATCACTTTAGATTAATGAGAAACATTCAAGTATTTAGTTGTTTTTACTTTTTCAACAACCCCTCCTCCCACCCTGTATTGACCAATGTCAAGGAGGGATTGAATCAAGTAAGAGCTTCCAATACCTTTACCATGATGAAAATAAAACTATGAATCAGTATACAGTGTTCATAAAGTAGTGATACTCACAGTGATCGCAAGCTGTCACAGTTTTTACATCAGAGTTAGGTCCACTGTGCCCCTGCTCATCATCTGGGCCCTTCACCGGCAAGAGGGGCTTAGCAGTCAACAAACCTGGGAGAGAAAAGACAAAAGCATTGTTATTTTCATTTTTATCATGATTGTATTGGGGATGCTACCAAAACCACCTTTTACCTACTTTTCACATTGATGGTCTGAGTCTCTTTGTGTATCTTCTCATTCTGAGTAATCTGACATGTCCATTCTCCTGTGTCTGACAGGGCCACAGAGCTGAAAGAGACATTCCCAAAGCCAGGTCGTACAGGGGCCCCTGCCGCCATTCCACCTGGACTAAGCCACTCCACACTGGGCAAGGGATCCACTCCGGTCACCTGGCACTCGAGGATAGCATTGGTGCCTTGGATGAGGACATTGGTGGGGTGGACATTGACTGGTACAGACAGGGGGGAGGAGGAAGGGAGAGGGGAAATAAAGAGGGAGGGGTAGAGTATGAAAAGAAAGAGAGGAGGAAAAGATAGGGAGAGAAGAGACAGGGGGAGAAATTGAACATGGAAGCTTTCGCCACATGAATTCTTCCATTATAATTTGCCTCTGGTGAAGACCTGGGTTTAAATACTATTTTAAATATTATATTAGCTTTAGCTTGCCTGGAGTGCTAAGTGGATGGGGATTGCACTTTTGAGACGTTTCTATTGGTTCCATTGCAACATGGAAGCTCAATCAAGCACAGATACAGCATTCAAAATAGTATTTGAACCCAGATCTGCTTGGGTGGTGTCATTCAAATGTACTAGCAATAATAATATCACTTCATTATCACTGCTATAAAAACTGCTAGTTTGCAGGACTGGTGTCCACATTCACTTGCTAAACACCCCCATAACCCCTATGTGGAGTGACACCTGTGACAATGTCGAGTCTGTGATCCATCTTTTTCCCGTCCACCATACAGATGTAATGTCCGGCGTCACCACCCTGTAGAGCAGAGATTTCCAGCTTGTCCCCTTTCATTTTCGCTCTTTCAACCATGGGAGCATTTCCTGACACGGGGAAAAGACAAGGACTATAATGAACACGTACAAAACGCCATGTGTACATTTGTTATACTTCATATGATCTCTGCAGTATTTTAGGAAACACGTATTGTCACTGCTACTTTTTCATGAAATAACCAATTTATTTCTTTATAATGAGCTCTCTTCTATCCACCTTTCCGCAGGCTGCCAGTCTTCCCATTCATGCCCATGATCGACACAGATTCACTTCCACCTACAGCTTTATGTCTCCACTCAACATCCTTGTTAGAGGTCTTGACTCCACAATAAATATTGACAGGCAGACCAATTCTCTTGTAGATCACCTCACCCACCACATGGAGAATACACAGGGCTGAGCGGAGAAAGAGAGAGAATAAGAGAGGGAGAGAAAGTACTGCAATCACTTTATTATTGTTTAAGTACTTCTGTTACTTGGTATTATTATTTATTATTAACTTTCCATTTCAATAAAGCATACTGAATTGAAATTGAATCCATAGAGAGAGATATCTGTTCATTTATTTTCCCTTTCATACTATTTGCACATTGTTACAACACTGTACATAGCCAGCAATATAACGTTTGAAATGCACATATTATTTTAAAACTTTTGTGAGTGTAATGTTTACTGTTAATTTTGGATGGTTTTTAGTTCCCTTGTTTATATCCCTCGAAACATGCGGTCTCTCCTTCACTGCAGCCGAAGTGAGTAAGACATTTAAACGTGTTAACCCTCGCAAGGCTGCAGGCCCAGACGGCATCCCCAGCCGCGCCCTCAGAGCATGCGCAGACCAGCTGGCCGGTGTGTTTACGGACATATTCAATCAATCCCTATACCAGTCTGCTGTTCCCACATGCTTCAAGAGGGCCACCATTGTTCCTGTTCCCAAGAAAGCTAAGGTAACTGAGCTAAACGACTACCGCCCCGTAGCACTCACATCCGTCATCATGAAGTGCTTTGAGAGACTAGTCAAGGACCATATCACCTCCACCCTACCTGACACCCTTGACCCACTCCAATTCGCTTACCGCCCAAATAGGTCCACAGACGATGCAATCTCAACCACACTGCACACTGCCCTAACCCATCTGGACAAGAGGAATACCTATGTGAGAATGCTGTTCATCGACTACAGCTCGGCATTCAACACCATAGTACCCTCCAAGCTCGTCATCAAGCTCGAGACCCTGGGTCTCGACCCCGCCCTGTGCAACTGGGTACTGGACTTCCTGACGGGCCGCCCCAGGTGGTGAGGGTAGGCAACAACATCTCCTCCCCGCTGATCCTCAACACTGGGGCCCCACAAGGGTGCGTTCTGAGCCCTCTCCTGTACTCCCTGTTCACCCACGACTGCGTGGCCATGCACGCCTCCAACTCAATCATCAAGTTTGCGGACGACACAACAGTGGTAGGCTTGATTACCAACAACGACGAGACGGCCTACAGGGAGGAGGTGAGGGCCCTCGGAGTGTGGTGTCAGGAAAATAACCTCACACTCAACGTCAACAAAACTAAGGAGATGATTGTGGACTTCAGGAAACAGCAGAGGGAACACCCCCCATCCACATCGATGGAACAGTAGTGGAGAGGGTAGCAAGTTTTAAGTTCCTCGGCATACACATCACAGACAAACTGAATTGGTCCACTCACACAGACAGCATCGTGAGGAAGGCGCAGCAGCGCCTCTTCAACCTCAGGAGGCTGAAGAAATTCGGCTTGTCACCAAAAGCACTCACAAACTTCTACAGATGCACAATCGAGAGCATCCTGGCGGGCTGTATCACCGCCTGGTATGGCAACTGCACCGCCCTCAACCGTAAGGCTCTCCAGAGGGTAGTGAGGTCTGCACAACGCATCACCGGGGGCAAACTACCTGCCCTCCAGGACACCTACACCACCCGATGCTACAGGAAGGCCATAAAGATCATCAAGGACATCAACCACCGAGCCACTGCCTGTTCACCCCGCTGCCATCCAGAAGGCGAGGTCAGTACAGGTGCATCAAAGCTGGGACCGAGAGACTGAAAAACAGCTTCTATCTCAAGGCCATCAGACTGTTAAACAGCCACCACTAACATTGAGTGGCTACTGCCAACACACTGTCAATGACACTGACTCTACTCCAGCCACTTTAATCATGGGAATCGATGGGAAATGATGTAAATATATCACTAGCCACTTTAAACAATGCTACCTTATATAATGTTACTTACCCTACATTGTTCATCTCATATGCATACGTTGATACTGTACTCTATATCATCGACTGCATCCTTATGTAATACATGTATCACTAGCCACTTTAACTATGCCACTTGGTTTACATACTTATCTCATATGTATATACTGTACTCGATATCATCTACTGTATCTTGCCTATGCTGCTCTGTACCATCACTCATTCATATATCCTTATGTACATATTCTTTATCCCCTTACACTGTGTATGACAGTAGTTTTTTTTGGAATTGTTAGTTAGATTACTTGCTCGTTATTACTGCATTGTCGGAACTAGAAGCACAAGCATTTCGCTACACTCGCATTAACATCTGCTAACCATGTGTATGTGACAAATAAAATTTGATTTGATTTGATTTTGTTAATAGTCTATTCCACTTCCATTGGCAATGTAAACATATGTTTCCCATGCCCATAACGCCCTTTGAATGTAATAGAAAGAGAAAGAAGAGAAAAAGGGGTGTGTGTGCGTGTGTGTGAGAGAGAAGGGTCAAAGTAAGAGTAAAATGAATACAATAACATTTTAATATTTCAATCATGTAGTGTAGATCTTTACCCACCAAACACAAACCAGGACAAGGTCTTCATTTTGGACATTTTATCTGAAATCTGGAATACAAATGTAAATTACATTCTTGCAGTCAAAATGCATAGAACATTTTAAGGAGAGATTGACACTTTTGAAACATCTAAAATGTCAAATATATTCTATAAAAATTATCTTAAACGTTTGTTTGGCTTAAGTACATTTCTAAGTAGAGTTTAATCTAGACTATGTTCTTACATGTGCTTCTGTTTGAGCGAACTTGTGGTTTCTAACCACAATTTTGAAATTGACAAAAATGCAGTAGCCAAATTATTCTTAGATTCGTATTATCATGATGTATTATCGAACCTTGATTACTCACAAACAGTGATAGGCTACAGACAATTATTGTTTGATATTGTGTAGGCTATTGAGTAGGCGGTTAATCTATGGTTGATTTATTTGCAAAGAAGTAGCCTAACAAATAAAGCATGGTTAAAAACGTAGATGCCTGTTCGATAAAAGCCTATGCTACAATTTCTAATTGATATACTATTGATAAAGAGCGATTCATTTGCTATAACTATTATTTTTTACACATATAATTATTCAAGTTAATGAAACATCCTACATTTCCTTGTGTGTTATGGAACATTGTAATAGCCTACTTGATCGTGGTGATTCAACAGTTTTAAGGCCAGGCCTCACAGGCTGAAACGATTTTTTTTTGCATCTACCTATCAGTTTTGACATTTGTTGGTGTTTGTCTGTTAATATTTGTATTTTCAAAAAGTAAACATAAAAATGCCAAAAAACTTGATGAAAATGTAGATTTTCTTTAGTTAATCATACTACCATCATCAACATTTTAATGAATTTTAAACACTCGACATATATCAATATTTTCAAAGCTCACTACAATAAATTACAGATAATATAAATTCCCATTTCATAGAGAGTGTCACAAACTGGACTATATTTAGTAACTTACTTTGAAGAGATGGTGATTCGGTCTAAATATACGTTTGGTAGTCTAAATTCAGTGTATTAACTGCCATTTCCCTGAAGTCAGACTCTTCCCACACCCCAACTAAGAAGCATCTGAGTTAATCAAATTTTAGTCCGGTCCGGGAGTGTTTTAACAAAATGAAACCAAAATATTTAGGCTGGCTTCGTGCAGAAAAATGGATTTGTGCAATATAGTTGTGTCTAAATTCAACTGTTAAAGGTTGATTATCCGTTCCCTCTTGCCTTCAGCATTTCCCACGTTAAAAAAATACAAATAAAACTCCTCTCCGGGTAAAAAAAACAACCTATATAGCCCATGTAACTGAACTAGCTCCGACAAAACATACGGAAACATTAATATTACCTGATCTGATTTGTAATTTACCTGAACTGGATTCTCAAAACGTCTTAGGTTACAAAAATCGGAGAAAAAAAATCCTTACGCGACAATACACTAATGAGTATGCGTTGAGGATAGTGACAGTAGAGCAGAATGAGATCGAAGAAAAAACTTCTGCACTTTGGAAAGATTGTGGGTTTCCGCATGCTACCTGCATGCGTCTTTGCAAACCCCTTATTTTTATTCTGTATTTACCTTCCACCACAGTGACACAACTTCATGGGAAATGGGCTCCTTACTATTAAAAGGTGCAATCTACAAAATGTGCTGTATATGGGAAACATTGCATTTGCGCTGACTGACTGCATATAACTAACAAGTATCGTGACATACTTTGTGATATCCTTTATAACGTGAACTTGACCGCGATACCGCCTGAACGTCTAATGTAAATATAGTATGTGCTTTTGCATTATCAATTGTAGCCTACTTTAAAAATCGACCTCATAAAACCACGCTATTAAAGAAAATAAATGTCGGATAGTCTATCATCCAAATAAGTCGAATGGCAAAACTGATATTAATCAATGGGATGGCCTTGGGTCTTCCATGCATGTGGCCATGAAGATATACACACCTGAAAGACTACTAAATTAGTTATTTGAAGATCCTAGTAACAGCCAAGTAAAATGAGTCACAATGCAGTATGGTGTCAGGTATAACTGATATCAACCAATTAAGGGGAGGTGAGGGCCCTCGGAGTGTGGGCCCTCAGGAGGAGGTGAGGGCCCTCGGAGTGTGGTGTCAGGAAAATAACCTCACACTCAACGTCAACAAAACTAAGGAGATGATTGTGGACTTCAGGAAACAGCAGAGGGAACACCCCCCCATCCACATCGATGGAACAGTAGTGGAGAGGGTAGCAAGTTTTAAGTTCCTCGGCATACACATCACAGACAAACTGAATTGGTCCACTCACACAGACAGCATCGTGAGGAAGGCGCAGCAGCGCCTCTTCAACCTCAGGAGGCTGAAGAAATTCGGCTTGTCACCAAAAGCACTCACAAACTTCTACAGATGCACAATCGAGAGCATCCTGGCGGGCTGTATCACCGCCTGGTATGGCAACTGCACCGCCCTCAACCGTAAGGCTCTCCAGAGGGTAGTGAGGTCTGCACAACGCATCACCGGGGGCAAACTACCTGCCCTCCAGGACACCTACACCACCCGATGCTACAGGAAGGCCATAAAGATCATCAAGGACATCAACCACCGAGCCACTGCCTGTTCACCCCGCTGTCATCCAGAAGGCGAGGTCAGTACAGGTGCATCAAAGCTGGGACCGAGAGACTGAAAAACAGCTTCTATCTCAAGGCCATCAGACTGTTAAACAGCCACCACTAACATTGAGTGGCTACTGCCAACACACTGTCAATGACACTGACTCTACTCCAGCCACTTTAATAATGGGAATTGATGGGAAATGATGTAAATATATCACTAGCCACTTTAACAATGCTACCTTATATAATGTTACTTACCCTACATTATTCATCTCATATGCATACGTAGATACTGTACTCTATATCATCGACTGCATCCTTATGTAACACATGTATCACTAGCCACTTTAACTATGCCACTTGGTTTACATACTCATCTCATATGTATATACTGTACTCGATATCATCTACTGTATCTTGCCTATGCTGCTCTGTACCATCACTCATTCATATATCCTTATGTACATATTCCTTATCCCCTTACACTGTGTATAAGACAGTAGTTTTTTTGGAATTGTTAGATTACTTGTTCGTTATTACTGCATTGTCGGAACTAGAAGCACAAGCATTTCGCTACACTCGCATTAACATCTGCTAACCATGTGTATGTGACAAATAAAATTTGATTTGATTTAACCCCCCACCAAGCCACACAATGATCCCACTCCCACCCTGTGATGAAGACAGGACCTATGATTGCACTCTCACCATGTGTCCCTGTCATGTAACAAACCTCAGGAAGATATTGAGCCTGTGGCCTGAAGCCAGTGCAGAGCACCATGACTCACCTGGTGTCCCTGGCTCTTCAGTAAGAGCCTGAATGTAAGGACCCAGCGCAGCAGGGCCACTAGAGGACCAGTCACATCCATCTCAACACAATCACACAACAAGCAGGGGCAGCAGAAAGACATCTTTATTTTGTCACAGCAGAAGTAACAAAAAGTTATTTATTTTAACAAAATAAACAAAACTACGCCAAGATATCACCCTCACCACACTTGAAAGAACAACCAGTTTGGTTTAGGTTTTTTTAATACACATTTTATGACATTTTTTTGTATATTAACTCTCTATTACTGTGGATGCCGAACTTATGAAAATGCCATGTCGGAACACAGAAGGGGGAGAGAAGGGAGGCGGTGCTTGGCTTAAGAAGCATTGACAACACAACATATGCTAGTCAATAAGAGATGAGTGGCTTGTTGTTCAGGGAAGAGGGGGGTGGGAACATTGTTGCATTAGACACTGTATAATGATACCAGTATCTATTATGAGTTGACTGGTGTCAGTTGCAAGATGAGTATAGACTTAGAAGGGGTGAACACACCAGCAGCCTTCCACCAACACTAGTGTTTATTGTAAAAGTGAAATAAAAATTGAAAAAAGACACTTCTCCTTTAAACACCCCATCCATTCCACCTGCCTGTGTCTGCGTACATAGCTGTAGGAAAAGTGTATTTATTTAAACCCTACATTTGTCAGTTCAGAAGCTTATGTCAGAGCATTCTTAGTAGCTCAGTGTGACAGTGTGTACATGTTAGCGACCCTCTTCCCCTCCCTAAGTGAAACTCTGCCCCCCTCCGTTCACTCGGTGACTCTCCGGTAGAAGTAGAGGTAACCCAGGTCCTTAGGCGGCTTCTCTGAGGCACACACTTTCTGATCGTTAAAGATAACCCACCTGTGAGTGAGAGAAGAGGGAAGAGAAAAGGCAGACAGACAGACAGACAGACAGACAAGAAAAAGTACTTTAAAGCTTTGTCGAGATTGTTACAGCCACAGAATCTCAATAGCAACACCATGCGCCACAGCAGTGGGGTATTAAGTAGAACGACATTCATGTATCAAGTGTGTGTATAAAGGAGTGGTTTCTTCTATATGAAATGAAAGAGGATGGCGCTTACTGTTGGTCCTTCTTGATGTGGCAGACGTAGTGGCCGCACATAGTGCTCGTGCCCATGTGACTGATGAAGGCAAACAGCTCATACTCTGGAAGAGAGGGGGAGGGAGAGGAGTGGGGGGGAATAGAGGAGGGAGAAAAAACAAGACATGCAAAGAGACATCAGTGACAGTGTACATCTATACTGCAAATGGAATCAATTGGGAGTCTGTGCGTATTGTCAAAACACATTTAAATATGCTTTCCACAAAGAGTAAGTCAATAACCAATACATGTTGAGGGGGGAAAAAAGGAGTATATTCTTTGTTTTCCAGGAGTGCATACCTGTTCTTATAATTTCAAAAAACAAAAAAAGATGCTTGAAGAGAATATTAAAATATGTTCAAACATCCAACCCAAACTGAACCCACTCCCTTCCTCTCACTGTTGACTTACTGCCAGGTCCGTCTCGGACTTTAGGCCCAGGAGGGGGCTCCCTGGACCCCTCACTCTCGGCGGCCGAGCGGCCCCCCTCCGAAACTTCCATGGACTCTAGATCATCCAGGTGGGAGAAGATCCAGTCCACGGCGCGCTCTAGGACGTTACTCTGGAAGAGAGGGATAGGAGAGACCACTTGGTTAAAAGGTTGGAGACCTGACCAGCAGCACAAATGAGTGTGAACTTCAACCGTGTGCTAGAATAGAGTATATTGTGCCAAAGGTCTAATCATATCAGTAAATTCCACAAGGTGAATACAGCTACTGAGCATGTGTGAAATCTCACTGCAGTTTTTGTATTATTTCTTTGAAGCAACATCAAGGAGTGCTGTCACGACAGCAGTGCTAGATGTGAAGGGTAGTAATGTTAAGGGAAACACTGTCTCACCGTGGCCCTCAGTGCTCGCGTGGCCTGGTCTCGGCTGAAGCCCATGGAGACGATGGTTGCTAGGTGCTCCTCAGAAACGCTCTCTGTGGGCGTGGTTCCGGGAGCCGAGCTGGTGCCTGGCAACACCATGGGAGCGGAGAAATCTGCAGCCAATCCACAGATGGGGAGGAAACGTGAATGTAATCGTGAAATTACTATTGTAAAACTTGAGTAACAACATTGCTGGAAATTACTGACTGGTTCTACTTCACGTTCAAACACATGGCAGTCCATACCATCTAATTAAATCACTTACATTTCTCAACAACCACCACCCACTTACAGCCCTACATCCATGACAGACACGTGTTTGACGGTGTATTTGGCACAACTGATCCCACCTGGGTCGTCCATATGGCCCATGACCCAGTTCATGGCTCCGTCGATTCCAGTATTCCCAGTATAGTACACAGCCTTCCTGCAGGCCTCCAGTGGGAATCCCATCTCACACAACTGGGACACGGTGGAGTCGTCCAGGACTGGGGCTGAGAGATAGAGATAGAGAGCGAGGAGGGGACAGGGTCTAATTATGTGGATGCACTCCACAGACGGCAGCAACAATAAGGATGTCATGAATGGACCTAACTGCTGAGAAACTGGACATTTGGAGACGGACAACAAAATAAAACCACGTTGGCAAACCATACTAAACTCATATTCTGGACAATAAGAGCAAACCAAGTCTCTTTCGCACCACATCACCTCATTGAAAATACAAAAACAAACTTCAAAAAAAAGGTTTGAACACAAAAACATGGAGAAAACATAAAAGAGGGAAAGAAGAAAGGAAAAGATGGTGACGGGACGACAGGATGAAGGAAGGGAAGATCAGAAAAGACAGACAGACTGACACAGTAGTGGGGAGTAGAGCGAGTCGTCCTCCTCGTTGCCGTGGGAACCCAGGATACCTTTGACCTCCACGTCAGGGGTCATGAGAGGGGGTGGGGCCACCTCTGGCAGAAGCTCCTCCCCCGGCTGCTGGCCGGTCCCACGGAGTGCAGTCAGGTCCAGCGTGTCGGGAACGTCGATGCTTACGTCTGCAGGGATAAACAAACATTATTTAGTTGACCGGGACTGTGCCACATTAATCTAACGTTTCAGTTCTCCCATTAATGGAAAAGTCATTTCATCTGTGGTTCCTTGGACTTGTCAAGAAACTACAGTGGAATTTCCCACGTGAACTTAACTGATAGCGTCTGTGATAACCCACAGGTGTAGATGTTGCATGCGTATGTAAATGACAATACAATTAAATACAGAAGATCATGTAGACCTTGTTTACACAGCAGACTACTCACCCAGTTTCTTGGGGACCCAGTCCTGTCCAAAAGTGAACTTCTTAACCTGGATAACCATGTGGTCAGGGAAAGAGGCAAAGCGGGTGGTCCTGAAAGAGGGATGAAGAGAGAGAGAGGGAGACTAATTACAAACAACATTTTCCCTAGGAAAATGCATCGATTGATGGATGATTTAATTCAGTGGTGTTTTACAACTCCAGCCCCCCCAACAGCACAGATTTTTGTTGTACCCCCCCGGACAAACTCACCTGATTCAACTCATTGAGGGCTTGATGATTAGTTGACAAGTTGAATCAGGCGTGCCTGTCCGGGGCTATAACAAAAATCTGTGCTGTGGTGGGTACTCGTGGACTGGAGTTGGGAAATACATTTCATTGACCGGGAAACTGATGCTAGATTGATTGACTGACTGAATCGTGTGCGTTGTCATACTTGGTGGCGGTGGTCTTGGCCTGCGCGGCGGAGCTCCAGAAGTCTGTGAGAGTCTCCGGTTCGCTGAGCGCCGCCATGCACGCTGTGAACGGGATACAGGCGCGCACCGGCGCGGGGGGAGGGGCTCCCGACGAGTCTGCCTCCTCGCGCCGACGCTCAGCCTCCTGCAGCTCCTCTGATAGAGACAATTAATTTTTTACATTTAAATAAATGTTATTTTATGAAGAACATACACTACCGTTCAAAAGTTTGGGGTCACTTAGAAATGTCCTTGTTTTTGAAAGAAAAGCACATTTTTGTCCATTAAAATAACATCAAATTGATCAGAAATACAGTGTAGACATTGTTAATGTTGTAAATGGCTATTGTTGCTGGAAACAGCTGATTTTTAATGGAATATCTACATAGGTGTACAAAGGCCCATTATCAGCAACCATCACTCCTGTGTTCCAATGGCACGTTGTGTTAGCTAATCCAAGTTTATAATTTTAAAAAGGCTAAATGATCATTAGAAAACCCTTTTGCAATTATGTTAGCACAGCTGAAAACTGTTGTGCTGATTAAAGGAGCAATAAAACTGCCCTTTAGACTAGTTGAGTATCTGGAGCATCAGCATTTGTGGGTTTGATTACAGGCTCAAAATGGCCAGAAACAAGGAACTTTCTTCTGAAACTCGTCAGTCTATTCCTGTTCTGAGAAATGAAGGCAATTCCATGTGAGAAATTGCCAAGAAAATGAAGATCTCATACAACGCTGTGTAATACTCCCTTCACACAACAGTGTAAACTGTCTCTAACCAGAATAGAAAGAGGAGTGGGAGGCCACGGTGCACAACTGAGCAAGAGGACAATTAGAGTACATTAGTGTGTCTAGTTTGAGAAACAGACGCCTCACAAATCCTCAACTGGCAGCTTCATTAAATAGTACCCGCAAAACACCCGTCTCAACGTCAACAGTGAAGAGGTGACTCCGGGATGCTGGCCTTCTTGGCAGAGTTGCAAAGAAAAAGTTCTCAGACTGGCTAATAAAAAGAAAAGATTAAGATGGGAAAAAGAACACAGACACTGGACAGAGGAAGATTGGAAAAAAGTGTTATGGACAGACAAATCTAAGTTTGAGGTGTTCTGATCACAAAGAACAACATTCGTGAGACGCAGAAAAAAATGAAGATGCTGGAGGAGTGCTTGACGCCATCTGTCAAGCATGGTGGAGGCAATGTGATGCTCTGGGGTGCTTTGGTGATGGTAGTGGGAGCTTTGTACAGGGTAAAAGGGATCTTGAAGGACAAAGGCTATCACTCCATTTTGCAATGCCATGCCATACCCTGTGGACAGCGCTTAATTGGAGCCAATTTCCTCCTAAAACAGGACAATGACCCAAAGCACAGCTCCAAACTATGCAAGACCTATTTACGGAAGATGCAGTCAGCTGGTATTGTGTCTATAATGGAGTGGCCAGCACAGTCACCAGATCTCAACCCTAATTGAGCTGTTGTGGGAGCATCTTGACCGTACGTAAGAAGTGCCCATCAAGCCAACCCAACTTGTGGGAGGTGCTTCAGGAAGCATGGGGTGAAATCTCTTCAGATTACCTCAACAAATTGACAACTAGAATGCCAAAGGTCTATAAGGCTGTAATTGCGGCAAATGGAGGATTCTTTGACGAAAGCAAATTTTGAAGGACACAATTATTTCAATTAAAAATCATTATTTACAACTTTGTCAACATCATGACTATATTTCCTATTCATTTTGCAACTCATTTCATGTATTTCTAAGTGACCCCAAACTTTTGAACGGTAGTGCATTTGACTTATAAAAACTTGTTGGTTGACTTATTTAATGAGGCTTCAATAAAAAACAAGGGCAGTTGATGGAGCAGAAGTAGACTCGCTGACACAAACTACATTTCCCTTGAGCCCCTCACCGGTGTTGGTGGCCTGGTCCATGGGCACAGGTAGCTGGAGGATGTAGTCCACCCTCTGCGTGTACTTTGCTTTCTGTGATTGCTGACACACGATCCTCTCCTCTACTAAGAAACGGAAGGCTTCAGACGGGTTCACCCCCGAACGACAGTTTCTCTGAAGTGGAGGTTAATAAAACAAAACTAAGAAAATGGGGTACGACAGGAGGGAAAAATCTGATGACAGAAGATGGAACGGGATGAGTATGGGATGACTTTACCTCCACCATATTAATGAAGTGTAATAAGAACTCCTGGGCGTCTTGTTGCCGATTGGTGGAGAACTCTGGGTGGCCCCGCCCAACAAGTGCTTTGAACATGCGTGCCGCTATGCCAACCTGGTCACCCTGGAAACAAAACAAAAAAAATGTTATTTAGACAATACACATGGAAAGTGAACATACAATCGCATAATGTAAACAACTGGACAAATCTTGTCATTTTGGAGGCAGGTGTTTGAGGCGCCAGTGCGCCAGGTTGCTAGCATTCTGACTTAAGAAAAACTTCTGCACAATCTTCCAGTGCTTCCATTCACTTACTCTGGGTTCAGAGCTGGGTTCAGAGCCCTCTCCGGGGTCAGGTGCTGGTTTGGAATACTCGCCCGACAACAGACCATAGCCCAGCTTTGCTCTGAAATAAGGAAGAGATGTTGAACACCAAAACAACATTGGAATAAAGTCCATTTAAAAATGTAGAAATAGAGGATAATAAAAACAGGAATTACTGATCCATCGGGAGAAATTCTACTTCTTAAAACTCTTATAAATTATTGGGAAGTGTTGAAGGAGATTTGGTCCTAAGCCTGCAGATAGGTTTTTAGCCTGCATTGTTTTTCAAATACTTAAAAATAAGTGCTAACAATTATCATCCCTGTATTTTATCTAATGGTAGCAGTGGCCATAGAAATTGATTGTTTTTGCTCAGATAAGTGA
This sequence comes from Oncorhynchus tshawytscha, assembly GCF_018296145.1. Classification (NCBI taxonomy): domain Eukaryota; kingdom Metazoa; phylum Chordata; class Actinopteri; order Salmoniformes; family Salmonidae; genus Oncorhynchus; species Oncorhynchus tshawytscha. Next base: position 5,327,256 of record NC_056451.1, read on the forward strand.
ACAGTTAATGACATCTGGTGGAGAAAGGCTGGCCTTTAGACAATGACCTACTGTCCATCCAAACATAACACATGCCTCTCACAGTGCCAATGACTATGCATGTGTGCCATAACAGTTGTATGCCAGTGTGACTAGCTTTGAATACACATGTGTTATAACCCTGACTCTGTGCTACTTCGACGCAGGTGTGTGTAGTCTCAAGGTTGTTGGGAAAGGGCAGGTTTAATGAACCTTATTTATGTTTGAGACGAAATGGTTAACAACGTTAAGTTTTGTGTGTGTGTGTGTGTGTGTGTGTATGTGTATGTGTATGTGTATGTGTATGTGTATGTGTATGTGTATGTGTATATGTATATGTATATGTATATGTATATGTATATGTATATATATATATATATATATATATATATATATATTACACTGGGGGAGGGAAACAGCATTTGGTAGAAACTCACACTTGGGTTTTGAAGTCCTGGGTGGGGTCGCTTGGAGCTTCATCGAAGATCTTGTCAATGTTGGAGACGTACCTGAGGCGGGGTACACACATGACAGAGGGGTTTCGTGAGTATTTTCCAGCACTCTTTTCACAATCCGTCTCAATTTCTCTGTATCTCAGAGCCAATGGGCCCTGGTCAAAAGTAGTGCACTAGAAAAGGAATAGAGTTGAATCTGGGACGCAGACTAAGAGGTAGAAGTGATAGACGGTTACTGACTTGCTCTGGAAGTCAGGCACGGTGAAGAGGACTTGCATGACCGAGTTGAGGTAGCAGCTGTTGCCCAGGTTCTTCATGCCGGTGAGGCCGGGGCCTGACAGAGGCCGGAGGGTGGCCCCTGACTCCTGGATCACCTCCCACTCCCCCACACGCTGGTTCACCGCTATCTCCAGCTCTGTCATCGTATGCTCCGTCTGCAGGGGAAGAGAGGTGTCGAGGAGAGAGAGAAGAGAAACGGGGAAGGAACCGGAGAGGGAAAGACAATGACAGATGAACCAGATGGAGAGGACTGATCTCACAATAAGCCCCATCTCTCATTTTGTTGTTATAACACAATAAATATGAGCTATTTAAAATGGGGCCAGGCCAGCTTTGAACATAATTTTGTCACTAAAACACTGGTACGGCAAGTACGGAAAAGTATAGTCCTTATTCATGAAGGAAAATGTCTGTCACTAAAGAAGAAGAGTCCTTAAACCACAACACTGCAGCAGGAGAGAGCCTGCCCATCGAGACCCTGTATCTTTATTGATTTCGGCAGTCCTACCTTTTCCATGGTCATCATGTCGATGCCAAAGTGGGACAGGTGTTCGGGGAGCTTTGGATCCAGTACCATATCATCCTCGTCATAGGAGTACACATCTGGAAAGGCCACAGAAGCAAGTCAGACATCAAAAGCTCAAAGAATATAGCCTCTTACCCAGTTATAACTGTCTTCGAGTCAGACTTAAGTCTCAGAGTCCTTTTCCTTGCCAGTGTCTTCTTAATCTTCCCTTTTTAATAATAAGGGTAAGCTTCTCAATAGGGATTTGGTGACTGCTGGAATATTGGGACAAGTGACAAGCACTTGGTAAATAAAAAGGTATTGTGTTGTTTCAAGTGTCCAAGTATTTGTATTGTGTTGTCATCACCTGCTCCGTCGGGGGTGATGGTGCCCAGTTTGACGGCTAGAGGGTGTCCCGTCTGCTGGAAGTGCAGGAGGGCATGGTTGTTCCCCCCGGAGCCGTCAAAATACCTGCGACCGCAGAACACCCTTCCGTCCGACAGGTTCATCCACAGGTTCTCCTGCAGGTCACACACCTCACACCGCCAACCACTGGAAGACAGAGATGGAGCGAAAGGGGGGAAAGATGGAGGGGTGGGGAGAGCCAGAGAGAGAAAGAGAGAATCATCAAATGGTGGAGTGGAAGATGTAGGGACAATGAGAGATTGATAGAGAATTAACGATCATTCACCGAAACATTTATTTAGGCTACATATTGACATACATTATTTAATCTATTAATTACACTATCAGACCTTGTATAGGGTCCAAGTCTATAATTAAATTAATGGACATTTATGAAGCAAAAAGGAGGAAAATTGTCAACGTGTAAGTTCCTTTAATGCTGGAGTGCTCGTAACATTGTAGCCAATGCCAGCTCAGAACAACAACCTAGCCTAACCAGTCTCTCACCTGGGAGGGATCTTGGTGCCGTTGTCGAGCTGCTTGAGTTCGACGGCGTGCCGGGACTCCGCCCGCACCTCGCCGTCCCACTGCTGCACCTGCAGGGCATGAGACACTGAGTCTGCAGACATCAGCCCTGCCATGGCTAGAGATACCTATAGGGATATAGAGAAGGTTACAACAAGAATGCATGGTCAATTTCTATGAAGTGTAACACCTAGAGCAGGGGTCGTCAACAGGCTGCCCGTAGGCCAGAACCCTCCCGCTAGTGTTTTTTTTGCCCCTCAAAGTTTTGTAAAAAAAAAAATAATAATTGGTGGAGTGTTCCCAAAAAATACTAAATTCAGCCAAAATTAGTTTACTTCAGGAAATCTGTTCCCAAGTAATTCCCCACAACAACAACAAAAATTTGTGATCGTGTCTCAATTATTTTCAAACACAATTTATTTTGGGCTTAGCTGTGGTCAATTTGCAGAGGACAAATTATAATTAATTTCCATCTCCCAGACCATTCCCTCTGACACAAAAAAAAAGCAGAATCCTGTCAGTTTCCTATGCACACACTGAATGAAGAGATTCAAAACTACATGCCCATGGCAATGATAGGGCCTATTTCTAAACACAGACAAACGCACAACACTCTTAAGAGATAATTAGCTAAGTTGAGGCAACACTTGAAGTGTTCACCCACAAAGTGTCTCACCCGCTCTCTCACAAGGTCCGGCATGGTGGCGAGGTCATCGGCTGCAACTTCCTGTCTATCAGGGAAGAGGACGACTTTTACTTCCTCCTCATACTGCTCCTGCTCCACGTTGAACCCTCCCTCGATACCTGAGATAGAGAGAGGAGGAGGAGTGTCAATAGTCATGATATAAGCTTCATCGATCTATCATGGCAGAGTCATTTCTGAAAGTTTTGGTTCAACTGGATAGAATGGAAAATGTTGGTGTCAGCATCCCTAAAGGCTAGCCTGGGTACCAGTATGTTTAGTTATCAATCCACTCTTTATCATATGCTAAACACATGCTTTTCATGACATGGAATACAAGGATTGGAATGTTCGTAGAAACAGACTGGTACCCAGGCTACCTGAAGGCTGCCTCGGGATTCTTTGCACCTTCATAGCCCTGTCTGCTGAAAATGTGTTACTGTTAACTCTGCTGTTACCTATGGCTAATCGGGTTGGCTTCTTCTTGGGTGGGTCACCGGATCCAGAGTTCTCCTCATCTTCCTTCTGGGGAAAATGACAGTTCAAATTTAGTGAATTGTGGAATGTCTCCATCCACAAGAAAGGTGGGGCAGCAGGGTAGCCAAGTGGTTAGTGTTGGACTAGGTTTTAAGTTCAAATCCCAGAGCTGACAAATCGGTCGTTCTGCCCCTGCCCTGGCAGAACGACACACACTGCCGTCATTGAAAATAAGAATTTGTTCTTATAGAGAGCAATCCAAACGGAATTAAAACCTGCTGAACAGGCCTCATTAGATGCTGCCACTTATATTACTTTTGTACCGTCAATACTTTTGATAACAACTGAAATTTGGTATCAATGTGTTTGTGTGGCCGCTATTTTTATTTTACCTTTATTTAACTTGGTAGTTATATAAACAAATTCTTATTTTCAATTAACAGAACGACAGACGTTTACCTTGTCAGCTCTGGGATTCGATCTTGCAACCTTTCGGTTACTAGTCCAACGCTCTAACCACTAGGCTACCTGCCGTCCCAAGTGCCTCTACTGCTGGCTAGGCTACCTGCCGCCACAAGTGCCTCTACTGCTGGCTAGACTCAGCCAGAGACTTCAGTAAACGGTTTGAAGGAACAGCGTGTAACTCACCGGAGCTTTGCGGGTCCGGGAGATGTGCAGGTAAGCCCGCTGTCCGCTCCTGGTGTGGTGTCTATCCACATACTGGCTGCCGAACCCAAGGAAACTGTTCATGCACACATATAAGCCTCCTTCACTCTCCTAAAAAAAAAGTTAAAATAAATGCGAGAACATTAAAAAGGGTTAGGCATTACATTGGCTGTCTTGGTAACTGGACAGCTGCTAGTTTACCCAACAACATGTAACCGTACAGTAGTTTATTTCCCACGCGACCAACTCATAACACTGAAGATTATCATGACAACAAATGACAGTGTGATTTTCTAGCATGCTAACTAGCAAGTCAGTTAGCTAAACAGTTGGAATGACACGTCGAGTGACAGCCATAGTTAGCCAACTGGCTAGCTAGCGTTAAACTTGAAATGTAATGTTGGCTAACTACGTAACGTTACTGCGAGTTCATGATGATAGTCGGAAATTATTTGACAACCTCTGGTTACTGCAGCTTGCCAACGTTAGCTGAATGGTAAAGATGTTAGCTGGCTAACGTTAACGTTTCTCAATGTAGCTACAGTAACGTTAGCAAACTAGTTAACGCGTTAGCTAGCTATTGTTGTGACTAGCTAACTACCCACTAGCTAGCTGTATAACTGGTAATACACATATAAAAATTATAAAAAACAGCCCCAAAGAAAAAGTGTATATAAAAAAAGACAGGTTTAATACGAAGCTAATAACGTTCGATCAGAAGATGGGTTACTCACCGGAGAAGAAAATGACAAGGCGCATTCGTCTTTGTGGACACGGTCCCCGGGCCTCGGAACCCGAATTGTGGACAGCACCGACATCAAAACCTCGCTTACCTCCGCCATCTCAAACTAACTAATTCTGCCTTCCAGTCGACCACTTGTTCCTGAGTTTGGACCCCAAGCTTTTGATTCCCCAGCTTTGAATATTGTCTGTTTGTATTGCTCTTCCCCTCTCTCTGTCTTCCTCCCAATGAATGGCTTGATGCCCCCCTGTTTGTGTGGACTCAAGGCCGAACGCGTATAGCACGCACCCGGTATCGTGGTAATCGTAATATATAGAGTATAAACTACCGCACAATTATGCGATGTTGCGTTTGAGAGAGAAACATGAATTAAGTATGAATTCAGATAACGTTTTAATATAGATTTGATTAATTGGCTATTTAACTTCTAACAAAGACATACAATAAAACGCACAGGCAAAATAGACAACATCTGCTTTATATCAAACGTAACCTTTTCAGTAATTACGGTCATGTTTAAAGGCTCGCCACCTCGACGATGAGAAGGCGAAAATGTCAGGGTTTTAACGCACCAAATGAACTACTGCCACCGCGTGGGTGGGAAAGAGAACTTCACACAAACCCCAGATATGGCAATGAAATTGTCTATTCATTGTATTAAGTATGAATTCAGATAGCCAATTAAAAGATACAGGGTTGGATGTGTCATATCAGCTGCCACCTTTAATGCTGATGAACAAATTACTTTGTAGTCAAACAGGGAAATGTTACATGATGCATGTTCAGACCTGCCAGGATTGATGTTTGGCCTATATAGCCTAAATAGTATGATTGAAGAAATTCTGCTATGAAAAAATAGGAGACTATGAAGACTGGAAACAATGTTTTTTTTGTGTGTAGCCTATACATTGTTATGAATGAGTGTGTGTAGACTGTAAGCATGTACACTAAGCTAGACTATAATATTATTTTAACATTATTTTAGTGCTTCCAAACACTTATTTACTGTGTCAATAAATCTACTTTCAAGTGTACTGCCTCTCTTTTTCTTCACCCATCCCACTCCTTCTCCTCCTCCCCTCATCACTACCTAGCACGTCTTTCCTGCCTTTCCCCACTACGGCATGCTATGGCGCTTTTCGCAAATCACAACTCTGTCTACGTGGCGCTGCACATCCCTTTTATTCACTATCTTTTCTCATTCTTCGATTTCACCTCTCCTGTTGCAGGCATCGGGGCTTCTGCAGGATCTGCGTCCGGACTCATACCCTCTTACGATGTTTTGTATTATACCGGGGTACGTGCATACTTTAGCGAGGAGTGGGAGAAAGCTGCGGAGCTGCTCGAAAAGTCGATGACGACCCGGGAGGCTCTGTTTCGGACACGACGGCAGTGCCATGAAGAATGTCTGCCAGCGGGACATGACAGGCTCCCAAAACTGGGTGTGTTTGTGTTTACTGTGTTGTATGTGGTCGATTCATAGGGTATGTGTGATATGTCTTTCTGTCTCCACGTGTGTGCTGTGTGCATGCATTAAATATATACAATTATAAGCTTGCATTCGGGCCTATATATCTCCCGGGAGTCAGTGATGACCCTATCTATGGTCATGAGTGCAAGACAGCCCTGGTATGGTACATTCCAGTAATGTTGCATCTATGTGTGTGTGTGTGTCCTCAGACACCGAGAACGGGAATGTGTGGGACCTATGGGCAGTGGACTGGGTCCAGCGGCGGGCTGAGTGTGTGCGGTTCTGTTTGGGACGGGCTGTCACTCCTGCAGGACAGCTTCCTGTGTCTGCCGACATCGAGTACGAGTTTAGCACCCGGAACCCCTATAACTTCCTCCAGGTCGTCTACTGGAATGTAACTATTAGTATATTCACCTGCTGTTTCATTATGTTCCTGTGCATATGCGTGGCTAACAGTTGAATTGTTGATCTGAAGTGCTAAGTGCTGCATCATTGCATGCTAAAGCGATTACATTGGTTATTCCACTGGTAGTTAGTTACTCTACTGGTAGTTAGTTACTCTGGTATAAAGCCTATATGACGTAATGTGCTAGCTCACTTTACTACATACTGTAGCAACAATACCCTACAACTACAGCTGTGGTCTTCATGCACTCCAGGTCATCTGTACTTAACTTTTCTTCTTCGTCGTCTACCTCATCCTCCTGTTATTTTTTTCCTCCTCCCCTCTTTCCCCTCTTCTACCTCGTTCTCGCTCTCTTTCCCCTCCTCTCCTCTGCTCTTCCTCATTCTCTTCGTCTTTTACCTCATTCTCTATCAACTTTTCCCTCTCCTCCCTTCTCTTCTTCCTCAGCTAGGGAAAGTACAAAAGGCGGCGTCAGCAGCCCACACATTCTTCGTGGCCAACCCCAGCCACCTGGAGATGAGGAACAACATTGAGAAGTATAGACGGATGGAGGGAGTAACAGAGGACGCATTCCAGGATAGAGAGATGGAGACAGAGAAACACTGGGTCATTTTAAAAACAAAGAGTGGGAGGGGGGAGGGTTGTGTGTGTGTCTGAGAAATGGTCAAATACTGTAAATGCTAGATTGGATGCATAAATAAGTATTCATGAATCTCGTTGTAAGAAATATGCTTTGAAGATTCCCACATGTGGCCTGAGGGTTCAAATTCCTCTCTGTGTTTCACCTCAGGTACCTAACCAATCGTAAAAGCCCTTTGGGCTCTGTAACGTCTGAGTAACCTTACGCAGTAACCTCTGCATGCACCCACAGCATTCCTGATGACATGTTACTAATGGAGTGTACTATAAATGAGAACACATCATGTGAACTTTACTGGACTTTTGATATCACTGAAGCCTAACAGGAAACAAAAAAATGCAGTTCATTTCACTGCTCTGTTTCGTTTGTCTCCAGCAAGTCTTCGTGCTTTCTGTACGTACTATGCCCATTGGGAGTATAGGCCATCGACGACTCCTCTCCGTCGCACTCAGTTCTTGATGTTTACCAATTATAGCCAACCTTTCCAGTTAACATTCCTCCCTCCTCTTTACCCATAACGTCCATCCCTCTATTAACCACAGGTCCTGTATGACTCCGCCCTCACCTCTGAGGCCTCCTCTGATTGGACGCACGCCGTGGAGAAATGGAGGGAGTGTGTGAACGAGACACTGAGACAGACTGATGAGTGTAGGGCGCAGTGTGAGGTCGCCTCACAGCGGCTCCCTGAGAACAGAGGAGAGGATGGAATGGGCGGGGTGTTTGAGAAGGCTGCAGGTGAGAAAAACATGTTTGTTTGTTTAAAAATTGATATTTTTAAGGGTTTTATATATCCTTATTGAGATAGGACAGTGAAGAGGACTGAAAAGTTGGAGAGATTGTGAGTCAGAAGGGCATGGGTCGGATTTGAACCCATGCTGAGATTGGAAGCTGGGCTGTACACGGGACACTAACCACTGGACCACACAGGTCACAGGAAAAACATGTTTGTGTTCATGAATCTGGTTGTCTATGCAGGGCTATAACTCATTCATTGCTAGTAGGCTGAACCTCTAGTAGGCTGAAAATGTCTGTAAGGTAATAGTGTTATCTAGCGTTATAAAGGCCTTTATTATAGGGGGAGTGTTACCAAGACAGCTGACTGTAAACAGTATAATGTCACGCAGTGCATATTTGGGTTGGTCCAAAACAAAGCAAAGATTGTAATTCTTATTTTTTAATTAAAATAGATTTTTTACCGCTTTTTCTCCCCAATTGGTAGTTGTCTCATTGCTGCAACTCCCGTACGGACTCGGGAGAGACGAAGGTCGAGAGCCGTGTGTCCTCCCAAACACAACCCAACCAAGCCGCACTGGTTCTTGACACAATGCCCACTTAACCCCGAAGCCAGCCGCACCACACCATATACCTGGCTACCATGTCAGCGTGCACTGCTCCCGGCCCTCCACAGGAGTCGCTAGTGCGCGATGGGACAAGGTCATCCTTGCTGGCCAAACCCTCCCTTAACCCGGACGGCTGGGCCAATTGTGCGTCGCCCCGCGGGTCTCCCGGTTACGGCTGGCTGCGACAGAGCCTGGACTCGAACCCAGAATCTCTAGAGGCACAGCTAGCACTGCGATGCAGCGCCTTAGACCACTACGCCACTCTGGAAGCCTGTAATTAGTTTTACGTGTAGTTGTCCTACTATTTTATTCTTATGCTATTCTCTACTTTTCTAATCTTTCTCCTTATCATGTGACTTTTATCTCCCGTCCTCCAGCACTCTCCCTCTCCCTCCTGTCCTGCCAGCAGGCCTGTGTGACCCAGGTGGCGACGCGACCCGGAAGGATTTCAGCCCAGGAGGACCTCCTACCCACACAGCTGGAGCATCTACACAGCGCACAGTTCAAAGGTTAGACAGGGGAACGGTCAAATCTGAAGTTACAGTAATGACCACATGATGACGCTAATGACAATTATGATGGTAACTCTGCTTCTACTGCAGCTGATGATACTGGCCAGGATATGGCACCTGAAATAAATGTATTTTTTAAAATGGGCTCTGGTGCTTCATACAGGAGTTGACATATCTAGTGAACAACCAAATCCCATCTCCCTCTCTCTCTCTCACCTACTTCCTGCAGCGGGCGATCTAGGAGGAGCGGTGTGTTCTCTGCAGTCTCTCCTCCTGTTCTACCCCTCAGACAAAGACTCCCTCAGTAACCTGGAGCTCTACACAGAGACACTGGGAGGCGACACTGAGGCACACGGGACAAAGCCCTCCCAGGTACTACTGGTGCTCAGCCTCAAATCAACAGCCCCTAGCCTGGCCCACTAGGGAGGTTTCATTTTAGAAACAACACTCCTCAAATTTGATAGATACAATAATGTATCTTACTCTACTGTCAAGACCAGTATTTTGGTGTTCTCCGTCGGCATCCCTCTTTTAATTAAAAAAAAATATATATATATTGGTCGCATACATGCTTTAGTTCCTAGCTCCAACAGTGCAGCAGTATCTAACAATACACACAAATCTAAAAGTAAAAGAATAGAATTAAGAAATATATAAATATTAGGACGAGCAATGTTGGAGTGGCATTGACTAGAATACAGTAGAATACAGTATATACATATGAAATGAGTAAAACAGTATGTAAACATTATTCAAGTGACAAGTGATTCCATGTCTATGTACACAGAGCAGCCTCTAAGGTGCGTCTAAGCCTCTGTCTCTCTCTTTATATTCTCAGGAGATAGCCAGGTATGTGAGCCGCTCACTGCAGGAGAAAAAGCTACTCTACTTCGGAATGGAAAACCTCAACTTCAATTTCACCGACCCGGTATGATAAAGTTGTTTATTGATTATCACTGGATCTGGTTTGGCCCAGAGCCATAAAGTAGCTACTGTATATCTAAGCTATATATGGGTCTGATTTGGTCTGTAACGCTTCTCCTCTTTGTCTGAGGAGGAGTAGGAAGGATCGGACCAATATGCAGCGTGGTAAGTGTCCATGTTAATTTATTAGAACTGAACACACAAAACAAAATAACAAAGTGAATGAAAGAAACGAAACAGTCCTGTCAGGTGAAACCACACACTAAACAGAAAATAACTACCCACACCCATAGTGGGAAAACAGGCTGCCTAAGTATGGTTCTCAATCAGAGACAACGATTGCCAGCTGCCTGATTGGGAACCATACCAGGCCAAACACAAAGAAATAGAAAACATAGAACACAAAACATAGAATGCCCACCCCAACTCACGCCCTGACCAAACTAAAATAGAGACCCAAAAAAGGAACTAAGGTCAGGACGTGACATGGTCACTCACATTTACTTTCAAACTGAACGATACAGCAGTTTGTTCCTTTTGTTTTTTTTCCCCCCTCCCATATAGGATCTCTGGACTCCAGAGGAGGTTGTTCCTGAATTGCTAAGAGACACATGGAGGTAAGAAGAAACGTGAAGGAGAAAGTTACTGCAAAAGAGGACAGGAGTGTGGAGGAAAGGGCCTTGAAGTGCCATTGGGCGGTTGAAAGCCATTTCCTTTTTGATTTCCAGAGCAGAAAAGGAAGTGCTGAATGAGAAAATGAAGGGGGGAGAGAAAGAGGTGGAGATGGACGATAGTGGATTCTATGCAGGTAAGGATAAACATTAGTGTTTGGCATGTTACAAGCACACATTGACAGATTGGTAATGACAAAAAAACATAATTGGCACGGGTCTCTGAGGATTGGGAAACACTAATCTGATAAACATTTATTTTATTTAAATGTTTGTGTGCGTGGACCCTCTTGCTGTGTCTCACTCCCACCTCCGTTCTGTTCCCTCCCCAGGGGGTCCCGTAGCTCAGGTTGGTGTCACCATCAGCATGGATGACAATTCTTTAAATGGAACTAATCGCGTCATGCTGGACGGAGTTCTAGATCAGAAGGAATGCGATACAGTACTGCGCCTAGCTACCGTAAGCTTGCATATGATTCGCTCAGGAAACAAGACTCCTTCAAACACAGGAAGAGAAGTTCAACAGAGATATGGAATTTGAATGAGCCCTGTCCCTTTGGTGTTTCCCATTGGATTGGAAATAGTAACTAAACCTGCAATATAGTGAAAATCACACCGAGCCTATCAGGGGCCATATACAGTATATACACTGCTCAAAAAAATAAAGGGAACACTAAAATAACACATCCTAGATCTGAATGAATGAAATATTCTTATTAAATACTTTTTTCTTTACATAGTTGAATGTGCTGACAACAAAATCACACAAAAATGATCAATGGAAATCAAATTTATCAACCCATGGAGGTCTGGATTTGGAGTCACACTCAAAATTAAAGTGGAAAACCATACTACAGGCTGATCCAACTTTGATGTAATGTCCTTAAAACAAGTCAAAATGAGGCTCAGTAGTGTGTGTGGCCTCCACATGCCTGTATGACCTCCCTACAACTCCTGGGCATGCTCCTGATGAGGTGGCGGATGGTCTCCTGAGGGATCTCCTCCCAGACCTGGACTAAAGCATCCGCCAACTCCTGGACAGTCTGTGGTGCAACGTGGCGTTGGTGGATGGAGCGAGACATGATGTCCCAGATTTGCTCAATTGGATTCAGGTCTGGGGAACGGGCAGGCCAGTCCATAGCATCAATGCCTTCCTCTTGCAGGAACTGCTGACACACTCCAGCCACATGAGGTCTAGCATTGTCTTGCATTAGGAGGAACCCAGGGCCAACCGCACAAGCATATGGTCTCACAAGGGGTCTGAGGATCTCATCTCGGTACCTAATGGCAGTCAGGCTACCTCTGGCGAGCACATGGAGGGCTGTGCGGCCCCCCAAAGAAATGCCACCCCACACCATGACTGACCCACCGCCAAACCGGTCATGCTGGAGGATGTTGCAGGCAGCAGAACGTTCTCCACGGCATCTTCAGACTCTGTCACGTGTGCTCAGTGTGAACCTGCTTTCATCTGTGAAGAGCACAGGGCGCCAGTGGCGAATTTGCCAATCTTGGTGTTCTCTGGCAAATGCCAAACGTCCTGCATGGTGTTGGGCTGTAAGCACAACCCCCACCTGTGGACGTCAGGCCCTCATACCACCCTCATGGAGTCTGTTTCTGACCGTTTGAGCAGACACATGCACATTTGTGGCCTGCTGGAAGTCATTTTGCAGGGCTCTGGCAGTGCTCCTCCTGCTCCTCCTTGCACAAAGGCGGAGGTAGCGGTCCTGCTGCTGGGTTGTTGCCCTCCTACGGCCTCCTCCACGTCTCCTGGTAGCGCCTCCATGCTCTGGACACTACGCTGACAGACACAGCAAACCTTCTTGCCACAGCTCACATTGATGTGCCATCCTGGATGAGCTGCACTACCTGAGCCACATGTGTGGGTTGTAGACTCCGTCTCATGCTACCACTAGAGTGAAAGCACCGCCAGCATTCAAAAGTGACCAAAACATCAGCCAGGAAGCATAGAAACTGAGAAGTGGTCTGTGGTCCCCACCTGCAGAACCACTCCTTTATTGGGGGTGTCTTGCTAATTGCCTATAATTTCCACCTGTTGTCTATTCCATTTGCACAACAGCATGTGAAATTTATTGTCAATCAGTGTTGCTTCCTAAGTGGACAGTTTGATTTCACAGAAGTGTGATTGACTTGGAGTTACATTGTGTTGTTTAAGTGTTCCCTTTATTTTTTTGAGCAGTATATATATATATATATATTAATTATACACTTTGAATTTAGGCCATGATCTTTATGGTTCTTAGGGATATGAGCCAGGGGTGGATTTGGAAATCAGCAATAACAGAAGTATTCAAAAAGGGCTATGAGCTCATATCCTCCATGATGACTTCCTGTGTTGTCCCTGACAGACTGCTGCGTCCGCTGGGGATGGTTACCGGGAGCGACGGTCCCCACACACTCCACATGAGAAGTTTGAGGGCCTGACTGTCCTCAGAGCTGTCAAGGTGAGAACGATGGATCTGGAGATGAAATCTATCTCTCCGTCTGTCTGTCTTATCTCTCTGTCTCACATGGCCACATAGCTAATGAACAGTTAAACACTTTTCTGCTCTGCAGTTGGCTCAGGACGGCATGGTGAACCAATCAGACGCTAAGCTGCTGCATGAGATGGGGGAGAGGGTGAGAACCCTCCTGCACTCCTACTTCAGGAGCCCCTCAGGACTCCATTTCTCCGACACACATCTAGTGTGCCGCAGCGCCATCACAGGTATGGTCCACTCAAGCAATGCCCTCTATTTCTTGAAATGATGGTTCCACATCTTCATATTTCATGTTCATTTCCATCTGTTCTGTTGACTCCATTATGTATTACATTTGTGCGTCTCAATGCAAAACGCTTTTCCCATTTCTAGTGTAACCCAATAGCTAACCCCTGACTTGTATCAGGTGTCTTATCTGCTCTGTGTTATGTCACCCGTTGTGTTACCGGGGTCGTGTTCATTAGGGCATGCAATGGAAAACTGTCTAAAACGTTTTGCAACGGAAAACTAAAATGAGTGTTTCTTATTGGACAACTCCAGGATGTCCCTATATTTCAGTCCATTTTCTTCTACTTGGTGCTGTTAGGTTCCTATTTTCAGAGTAACAACTCGACTGACGCTCTGAAAGCTCAAACCAAGTATATTCATCCCAGAGGGTCAATACAGCTGCAATAGACAAAGACATGTTTACAATAGTTGTGATATATGTACCCCACTTTGGGTGGAGTCTCCTCCTTCTTGCTACATTCTATCTTTATTGCTAGGCAGGAAACATAAGTGATACGGGCCATAAACTTTTCTTTCTCCCTTAACGTGACTTGACCGTGACCCCCTTCATCGCTAATTCATGGCTCTCTCCCCTTATCAATGCCTGCCACATGTGATCGTTTTCCCTGCACTCAGCACATTCTAAGCTTAATTGTACACACCATATACCTTCCTCCTACAGATAACCATTTACTTCTGGTGTAGACCCTCTGAACCTAAACACTCGATATTGCAATAGGATACCTGATAATTAACCCTATCCCAAGTTTAGGAGTTAGTACCCAGAATCTATCGGTGCCTTATGAACATGGCCCTCATTTTGTGTGTCCTGTCCAGGGGACCAGGAGGGGAGACTGGACCTGTCTCATCCTGTTCATGTGGACAACTGTCTACTGGAACCTGAGACCAGACAGTGCTGGAGAGAACCACCTGCCTTTACACACAGAGACCTGAGGTACACACACACACACATTCATGCGCACACACGCACAAGCTGTCAGGACGCAAAAACACACACACGCATACTGGCAAAACTATGCATGCACAGACATGTAATTACACTTTAAAAAAACACACAAGACTTGGAAGTTGAGCTATATAATACCACATACACTCCCATGTGTATGTAATTGGACAGTGAAGCTAAAATTGTAAATCTGTCTCTATACTCCAGCAGTTTGGATTTGAGATCAACTGTTTCATACGAGGCGACAGTACAGAATGTAACTTTTATTTGAGGCTATTTTCATACATATCTGTTTTACCATTTACAAATGGAAACACTTTATGTATTTTGTCGTCAATTGGCAGTTTCATTAACTAGTACCCGCAAAACACCAGTCTCAACGTCAACAGTGAAGAGGCGACTCCGGGATGCTGGCCTTCCAGGCAGAGTTCCTCTGTCCAGTCTCAACGTCAACAGTGAAGAGGCGACTCCGGGATGCTGGCCTTCTAGGCAGAGTTCCTCTGTCCAGTCTCAACGTCAACAGTGAAGAGGCGACTCCGGGATGCTGGCCTTCTAGGCAGAGTTCCTCTGTCCAGTCTCAACGTCAACAGTGAAGAGGCGACTCCGGGATGCTGGCCTTTTAGGCAGAGTTCCTCTGTCCAGTCTCAACGTCAACAGTGAAGAGGCGACTCCGGGATGCTGGCCTTCTAGGCAGAGTTCCTCTGTCCAGTCTCAACGTCAACAGTGAAGAGGCGACTCCGGGATGCTGGCCTTCTAGGCAGAGTTCCTCTGTCCAGTCTCAACGTCAACAGTGAAGAGGCGACTCCGGGATGCTGGCCTTTTAGGCAGAGTTCCTCTGTCCAGTCTCAACGTCAACAGTGAAGAGGCGACTCCGGGATGCTGGCCTTTTAGGCAGAGTTCCTCTGAACAGCGTCTGTGTTCTTTTACCCATCTTAATCTTTTCTTTTTATTGGCCAGTCTGAGATATTGCTTTGTCTTTGCAACTCTGCCTAGAAGGCCAGCATCCCAGATTCGGCTCTTCACTGTTGACGTTGAGACTGGTGTTTTGCGGGTACTATTTAATGAAGCTGCCAATTGAGGACTTGAGTCATCTGCTTCTCAAACTAGACTACTGTACTTGTCCTCTTGCTCAGTTGTGCACCGGGGCCTCCCACTCCTCTTTCTATTCTGGTTAGAGCCAGTTTGTGCTGTTTTGTGAAGGGGGTAGTACACAGTGTTGTACGAGATCTTTAGTTTCTTGGCAATTTCTCACATGGAATAGCCTTCATTTCTCAGAACAAGAATAGACTGACGAGTTTCAGAAGAAAGTGTTTGTTTTTGGCCATTTTGAGCCTGTAATCGAACCCACAAATGCTGATGCTCCAGATACTCAACTAGTCTAAAGAACGGTAGTGTATGTAAATGTGATATTTCAGTTTATGTTTAATACATTTGCAAAAAAAAATTGAACCTGTTTTTGCTTTGTTATTATGATATATTGTGTGTAGATTGATGAGGATTTTTAGAATAAGGCTGTAACGTAATAAAATGTGGAAAAAGTCGAGGGGTCTGAATACCTCCCGAATGCACCGTATGTCCAAATACTTATGACTTCTTCAAATGGGGAGACTAGATACATACTATGCTTTTATTTCTAAACGGAAAAACAGATACGCCTGAAAATACCCTCAAATAAAAGGTGACATTCTGTACTGTCGCCTCATATGAAACATTTGATCACCAATCCAAAAATGCTGGAGTGTAAAGCCACATTTGAAAACATTGCTTCACTGTCCAAATACATACAGAGTTGAGTGTATGTACATATCATGAACAGACATTCCCATCCTGAACAAACTCAAACCAGTACGGCATGGCATCTTAATACTACCATTGTTTGATGGTCTCATTCAAGGGTAAACAAACACAGCATTCAAACGAACACAGGTACCATTCCACAAGCCAGGTCTAAGATTCTAGATTTCAGGCAGGGGCGGTGTGCGGAAATAATGTGACATGCCTCTGGCAGTGTGCTATATAGTACCACTAGGTTTGTTTACGAAGCAATAAAGATGGCAACTGACAACTTT
This sequence comes from Oncorhynchus tshawytscha, assembly GCF_018296145.1. Lineage (NCBI taxonomy): Eukaryota > Metazoa > Chordata > Actinopteri > Salmoniformes > Salmonidae > Oncorhynchus > Oncorhynchus tshawytscha. The sequence goes on from NC_056451.1 coordinate 5,343,775, forward strand.
GATTAGACTTGTTAAGTGCCGACTAAAACCATGTCTGATTCCATTCCAGCGCTGTGCTTTATCTGAACGACGACTTTGACGGTGGGGAGCTCTTCTTCACAGACAGGGATGCCAAGACTGTCACAGTAAGTCACTTGACATGAAAACTCAAGTAGAACACTTTACACTGGCTGGTCTTCACATGACCTTTGACCTATGCCCCCCCCCGTGACCCGGTCATCACTATCTGGTCATGCTAGAAGGGATGGAAGCACAGCTTTCTAACATATGCTATTCTAACCTTAACCCGTTCAGTAACCGTACACCTAATATTATCCCTAACGCTAAATTACGAACAAATAGTTTGTGTTGTGTGTACTTCTCAGTAAGTTCTGACAATATTGACTCTTCTATCCATTCTAGCATGGCCCTTATAGAGGCTACCCTTTCTGACACTCTCTCTTTTCCCCTCTCCCTCTCTCTCCCTCTTTTTCTCTCTCTCTTTTCCCCTCTCCCTCTCTCTCTCTCTTTTTCTCTCTTTTCCTCTTTTTTCTCTCTTTTCCCCTCTCCCTCTCTCTCTCTTTCCTCTCTCCCTCTTCCTCTTTTCCTCTCTCTCTCTCTTTTCCTCTCTGTCTGTCTGTCCGTAGGCCAGGGTGAAGCCCACCTGTGGTCGACTGGTGGGGTTCTCCTCCGGTCCTGTCAACCCCCATGGTGTGACCGCTGTGACCGCCGGCCGCAGGTGTGCACTGGCCCTCTGGTTCACCAAGGAGAAGCACCACAGGGATATGGTGAGAACTGTTATTGGATTGATTGCTCTATATAAGCCTGGCTCAGATCAGATACGTTTGGCATGACAATGACCATAGCAGTTGGCAAGACAGCACAAACAGATCGGGGACCAGGCTAACACTATAACACTATAGAGTTTTTTTTTTTGAAGTGTTAGTGTTGCCCCTAACCACTTTTTTTCAAATAAATATATTGTATTAATAGTTAGGTAAGCGAAGCTGATCCTAGATCAGCGGTTAAGGTGAACTTCTACCACAAGCGGTGAAGTTACAAAAGTGACTGCAAGGCTATTGTTTATAGCAACATACTGTACATAGCAACAAGATCAGCTGCAGACAAACAAACAAGAACGTACATGCAAATGTAATGGTTGTTGCTTTTTCATTTTTCCCCATCTAGCGCTGACATCTCAAAGCTATTTTCCCTATGCTAATTCACTTTTTGTTTAGATATCGCTTTTGAACAATAAGTCTATGGCAGTTAGGGTTGGCAGTCAAATAACATAGGCACTTCGATTTGACCATTGGTCAGTTTATTAATAATCTATAATGTTAAGGTTGAACTTGAGGAAAGTTCTGGCACAATTTTCCCTAGATTTGAAAGGAGCACTTCTGCTTCTTACCCAGCTAGCCTGGATTTTGTCTGATCACGGCTATGGTGTGAATAAGGTCCATTCAACCTCACTTTATCTCACATTACTGTACCTTCTGTGCCTCATGCAGGAGAGGGAGGAGGCCGAGGCCCTGTGGGCTACGGATGGACAGAGTGTGACGAAAGGAGGAGAAGTAAAAGAGGAGGGAAGAGAGGGCACCGCTTCCCCTGCTCGGAGTGGTAGAAGCCAGTCATCGAGGAGTAGAGGGAGGGGCAGGGTGACAGGGGGAAAGGACGAGCTGTGATGAGCTGCTGTGATGGATTTAAAGACTGAACCACCCACGATGAACAACGGGGTAGTCCTGTTCACCTCCCTGTCCTACTTGGTGGACCGTCCCGGTCCAGCCACCAGTCCCCTCTCCCAAAAGACCATGAACTCTTCTCTATTTTTACACCAGGTTTTTCAATCCCTACCCACGCTCTCTCGCTACCTCTTTTCCTCTCTCTCTGTGAGACCATTTGTGAAAGGAGGTATTCTTTGTGCGTCTTTCCATCCCCTCCATTGACAATCAGTCCATTTGTGTTAGTGTGTAGGCCTTAGTGTTTGCTGTGTGTTACAGTGTAGGCCTTAGTGTTTGCTGTGTAATAATTGTTACATACCTGCTGGAAAAAAGTAAAAGAAATTGAATAAAAGGTATTCAAAATGGTGGAGAGAGTGGCGAGAGTGGGAATGAAAATGCCATAGCTGAGGTGCTTCCGAAGTGGCATCTCCCCTCTGTCCAGAAAGAGGTATAAGTGGGAGAGAGAATTTAGAAATCCCCTTTATTGGGTCAATGCCATACATTGCATGTTAAAACCATGACCTATTTAACATCGACATCCACAAAATCTCTCATACACAACCCTGTCCAAGGTTAAAAGATCAACTCCAAACCTCCTGCATGATCAACTGTTTAACCCTTTACACTTATACCCGTTTAGGGGTTGAACATGGCAGATTTAGAACGCAGTGGCTGTACGGTAAAACGCTATCCACGACGGCAGAGCTCTGGCTTTGCGCTTCACAGCGCTGTTTGGGTTTTGACTGACCTCCGTTTTGGATTTGAGCACCGCGCACGACAAGACGTTGCCCCCATCCCACCTGGAAATTGGGCCACCGTCGCAAATGTTTTGTTGACTGAGTGAGCGAAACGCGGTAAATTACGATGACTCAATGTATTCTGAAAGATGTGACGTTGAGGCTTATAATAAATACAGCTTTGATGTCATACAAGCAAGACAAACACCCATAGGGACCAAACGTGCACTTCACATTTCCAAATCATAAAACTCATGTCATATACAGTGTCAACGTTTATGATCACTATGTTTGATGTACAGTTAGAAGATGACATGGCGTCATACCCTGGGTTGTTCTGAACACAATGAGTTTACGTTTGTTTATTGATAAGAAAATGTGCCGTGGCACGCGCTCCTCCTCATGACTCCTTTCTATGCGCACCAAAATGACGATCTGTTTCTCTGAATTGGCGTGTGAAAGCCTAACACTGGAAGATCGTACAAAACTGGTTGGCAACAGAACAAGCTTTCAAATCACGCTCACCTGACTCAGATAGCAATTTATAATGGACCGTTTTTGGATTGCGTAAAAACAACACCAGTAATTGTGTGATGGCAGGTGATGCAGGATTGCGTTCCAAACTAAACAACCACAAGTGTGCTTGCTCTAGTTCCTCAACGGCACAGATGGGAGAGCATTTTACAGGAATATATTTTCATAATACTGAATGTATCTAGATCATTTTCTGATTTCGTTGTCAACAAAAGCGGCGAAAAGTACAGTAAATGTCAAATGCACAAACTCAACAGTGTAGTGTTTCGATTCAGTCTTGTGTCAGTTGAACTGTTGCGTATAAACCTTTGGTCCAATAATTTCCCCATTATCTACAAAATGTTCCCTTTCAATTGCTACCATGGTTATGCATATGGTTTTCATATTTATTCTGGAAGAAACATTTCAATAAAATAGCCCTATCCATATAGGCCAATGCCCACGAGTGTAAAGGGTTATAAAACAACAACTGCATGTGACTAGAGAGAGAGACTGAGGGAGAAGTGGGGGGTTGAGATAATGGGGATAGGTGTGGATTCTAGAGTCCATTAACTGATTACCTCAGTGCCAGGCTGCCCTTTAACTGTGTGGAGATTAAGACCATGAAACCAAGAGAGGGTTAATGTTTGAGTGTCAGAGATGGAGGAGAGGTAGAGGAGGGGAAGGGAAGGGAGGAGAGAGGTAGACAGATAAGGAGAAAGAGATATCACACCTGCTCAGGGACTAGACCCTGCAGTTCAGAAACACTGACACAGAAATGGAAAGACAGAGAGGGAGGGGGAGATAGACCAAGCCCTGCAATGCATTAAAAACGGATGCTTACGGGGAGAGAGAGGGAGAGGCAGAAAGAGACAGAGAGAGGTATGCAGAAGGGGGGAAGGATAGAAAGAGAGATTACCGTTAATCCCTCATAAATGAGTGCATTTGTTTATGAAGCTTAGGAAACCTCTCCCATTTAGAATATGGAATCATAATCCAACTAGAAATCATTTAATAATTCACATCCAGTCGGACACACACATCTTCTCTCCCATTAAAACACTCCCCAATTTATATCTCCCACCCTTCTCCCCCTCCTCGCATTACTGAGTCACGGTCAGTCAAGCACTGTTTACCACCCATATTAACTCTCTCACCCCCCCCACCACCACCACCACCCAGTGTGATAATCCGCGGGTGCTGCAGAATTGGGTCGACTGGCCTGTTAATGGACTCCTGGTTTTAACCACTTCCATCCCTTAGGCTACCCTCTCCAGCTGCTGTTTCCCTTAAAGGCCCAGTTCATCTGTGTTTGAGCAGGCGTACATCCATGTCATGCATCTCAAGCACCCCACTATCTAGCGTCAAATGATGTGTCGATATGCTGTTTCCTCTAATTGACTAAGGATACACATCCATATTATATACAGTATATACACTTAAGTGTACAAAACATTAGGAAAACCTCTTTCCATGACACAGGCTGACCAGGTGAAAGCTATGATCCCTTATTGATGTCGATCATTAAATGCACTTCAATCAGTGCCGATGAAGAAAGGAGACAGGATAAAGAAGGATTTTTACACCTTGAGACAATTGAGACGTGGATTGTGTATGTGTGCCATTCAGAGGGTGAATGGGCAAGACAACATATTTAAATGCCTTTGAACGGGGCAAGGTAGTAAGTGCCAGGCGCAACGGTTTGTGTGAGGAACTGCAACGGTGCTGGGTTTTTCACGCTCAACACTTTCCGGTGTGTATCAAAATAGTCCACCAGGAGGACATCCAGTCAACTTGACAAAACTGTGGGAAGCATTGGAGTCAACATGGGCCAGCATCCCTGTGGAACGCCTGACACCTTGTAGCGTCCATGCCCCGACCAATTGAGGCTTTTCCTTCCTCCGTGCAACTCAATATTAGGAAGGTGTTCTTAATATTTTGTACACTCAGTGTATATACATGTCAATATCCATATATCCTTTTCAGTATGTCCTACTAAGATTTAAGCAAACATTAGCTACTGTAAGGCCGGTTTAAATATACCCTTTTTGATACTTGTATAGTGTCAAGTCGAGTGATCCTGTCATATTAACTAGTTCATGTAGTTGCACGCTTGTAGGTTAATGCCGTCACACTATAGCAGCACATAGGTCAAAGGTGACAAAGACAGGCTGATAAAAGTATCACAACAATTGACCGAGACAGGGTTGTTTAGTATTAGGTAGGCTTTCACTTCAGTGTCTTCCCAGGTTGTTTGTTGGTGGCGGATTCCTCTGGCTGTGCAATTTGACATTTAACCCCATCCTCCCCTTCACTTTGTTTAAGACTGGGACAGAGAGACAGTGGGGGCTGCTAATGGCTGTAGTATTATTATTATGCTGTATAGCATCACAGAGCAACAGAAGGCTCAGTGCTCTTCCCTGGCTGTCACATCCCAGCTGCAGCCAAAAGCTGCTCTGCTCTGCAGGCTCACTGCTGACGCGTGTAACTTAGCTGAATGTGCGAGACCAATAGAGACGACCCACACAAAGCTTAACAGATTATAATTCTCTGCCCCACGCTGGTTCGCTCACATTCCCCGCCATAACTCTTGCTCCCCCACTCTCTTTCTATCTCCTGAATCCAGCGTCAGCGCTGTCAGAAAAAGGGGAGCGTCTGTTCGCTCAATCAAGTCCTGTTGCTATTTGACCATGCGAGAGAGGGTGGAAGTACTGGGTTAATACTAACTATCAAAAAAGTGTTCAACTAACTATCCACTAACCTATGATTATTTCACCAGAGATACAGTATTGTTTTTGTTGAACAGAATAACCTTTTTGCTAACCAAACGCTAACAATCGTAGGCTACTGAGTCAGCAGTGTGAAGATAAGTTCAGAAAGCCAAAGGGCAATGTAGTGAAACCTCTCTCTCTCTCTCTGGACACTTTCTGTATCTCTCCTTTTTACTGTGTCTCACTTTTAGCACATTGCCTTTTTGATGCATATTGTACAGTATAATGTAGCTCATCGATACAATGAAAAGTGCCACATATAAAAGTGCCGTAAATACAGTATTACGGACCACACCTATGAACCACGGTACGAGAAAGCGAATGTCCTTCTCAGAGGACAATAGAATCTATTCTATTCTTACACATTTGCTACAAAGCCACATGGGTATCTTCATCAGTTAGGCAGGTTGAGGTGCTGGCCTTAGAGGTTCATTCATGCAGGTGCACTAGAGGAACCTCTCTCCCCTGGTGGCCTGAGATGTGTGCGCGTGAGTTAACAACGTCACCACTGTCCCCTCGTCTGGTCCCCATCTCCCTGTCTCTGTCTGTGCTGCTGGCTTTTCTTATATTTTACTTTTGTCAAGTTTACAAAACACTGAAGCCCCCTGCCAGTCACAGGCTTTCACACCACACCATAAAAAGCCATGCCCAGGAGTGCATTTTTTACTTCATTTTTTTATTAATGCAGGACCGGTTCCTGTCTTTTGACCCCATGACACGTTTGCCCACGTTGTTTGGTGTGCTTTGCTCGCCTCTCTCTCTCTCCCTTTCTCACCCCCCTCACCCTCTCTCTCCCTTTCTCTCTCGCTATGTCTCCCACTCTCTCTCTCTGTTTCTCTTTCCCTCTCACTCTCTCTCCCTCCCTCTCTTTTTCTCTCTCTCTCTGTCTCTTTCTCCCTCTCTCACCCCCCTCACCCTCTCTCTCTCTCTGTCCATCGCTGGATTTATCCCTTCATCCCTGATCTCTCTTCATCCGCTCCAATCCTCATCTGTTCCTCACAGGAGAGAGAGTGTGAGAGAGAGATATAGAGAGAGAGACAGAGAGAGCAAGAGGGTGGAATATCCATTCTGTGTGTGACAGGAAAACTGAATAAAAAAACTGAAAGTCTAGTAACAGAAGAGGGGTAAACATATGACAACCAAACAGAGGGACCCTGAAAAGTGAGAACAGGTTAAGAAACCCACTGGAGAACATCCTTATTTGGTGAGTGGGCAGACATATCATTTTCTTTTACACCTCAATTGTTGTTTTTGTTTGTTTGTAGTCTTTGATTGGATATGTGAATAGATGTGTAAGTGAAACACCCTGGTCACAGTAGTGCTGTATGGAGCTCTTGGTTGAAACAGATTTGTACATTTTTGTCATTTAGCAGACACTCTTATCCAGAGCGACTTACAGGAGCAATTTGGGTTAAGTGCCTTGCTCAAGGGCACATCGGCATATTTTTTTAACCTATTTGGCTCTGGGATTAAAAACCTGTGACCTTTTGGTTACTGGACCAATGCTCTTAACCTTTTACTGCAGTGGGCTAAATCAGGGTCACCCAGAGTGATTCTTGGTAGTCTTAAACAAATCTACTTTGAAACAAAAGCATACATCTCACACACACACAAGGTTTAAAAAAAATAAGACACCTGCACCATGTCAGATATAGGAGTTGAAATGTCTTACATTTAGAGTTTGCATCCCAATATTACATCACAGAAGACTGAAATGTAAGCAGCACTGTTTGACGTAGAAACACAGGATTGTCATCCGTTTTTATTTTTTACATAATCTTTATTAATGATGAAAAATATTAATAACATTCAACCCATGAGGCCAAAGAGGGCGCTTTTGGTAATTGACTGTAGGAAAGTGCTACCCGCTAGGCTACCAGCTGCCTGCTGCCGCCAGATTAGTTTGGGGGAGTGTAGAGGTACTTTTAGTTCTGGTTTGAGTGTGTCCTGATTTTCTCATATAATCAAAGTGAGTGGGGTCTGTGGGATAAGTATCCATTTCATTTGATAGCACTATGACGAGGGTGCCGTTTAATGGCGACAAAGAACAAACAGTTAATCAATACTGTAAAAATCTATGAATTTTCTCTTTACAACATGGTAGGGAATTTAATTTAAGAAGTATGGAAGCATGGTCAATTCCTTTGAGATTACATGGAAAAAGAACATTTGAACTTGGATTGGATATATTTATTGAATGTTTTACATTTTATCAGAACAAGGATTTGCATATGATGTATATATTATAAGGCATGTAATATTGCTATTGCACTACTAATGCCCTACTCTGTTTACAGATAATCTTAAAGGAAAACATTCATTGTATCTTCTAAGTGGATTTGTGTCATTGACAGACCGTTTACACATGCAGCTTAATTCTCATATTTTTTTCCCACTAATTGGTCTTGACCAATCACATCAGACCTTTTCACCTCAAATCTTTTTCAGGGCTGATGTGATTGGGCAAAAGACCAATTAGTGGGAAAACAAAATCCGAATTGGGCTAACGCAGTGCATTTGAATGATCACATCATTTGTTTAAGTGTTTTTTTTTTGTGTGTGTTTTTTTAAGAGCATTTTACAGTGTTCTCTCTGATACATCCATTTTGGAATACATTTGATTCTCTGCCAGTGGTATCACTAGTGTTGCGGGTGTCTAGCTGGCATAGGTGCTGAAACTTGGTACTTTGTGTTAGACCCTTTCATAGCACGGAAACACAGTTCAAGGCGTCGTCGTTCAAATCAAAACTGAAGTGTCTTGCTACAAATTGGAAACAGTTCTTCAGTCCCATTCTCAGAAAAGCCTGTTTTAGTGCTAAATTCTCACTAAGGGATGGTCACCGGTAACGTTTTCCAATCTGCCTAATAGTATGTGACACAATACTGATGGCGTGTCAATAGTGAAAAGGTGAAACATTTACAGCGAGAAAACAAGATCGACTAACACATCCCTACAGTCACTAGCTCTAGTTCATTCCCCATTTAATACAGAAATCACTTCTCTCACCCTATTCTAGATTTTAACCACTCCATTCTCTCCCTTCTCCCTCCCTCTTATCCACCACCACCAGTTTGCCCCTCCCTCTCTCATCTCTCTATCACACCCCTCTCTCTCTCTCCACCTCTTATCCAGATGCAAAGAGCAGTCAGTAATCGGATGAGAGCAGATTTGATTCAAAAGGCTTCCTTTAAAATCTCAGCCACTAGGATTTAAACTCACTCTCTCCTGCGTCGCCTCTACACACAGCCCCACCCCCATTCTCTCTCTCTCTCTCTTTCTCCCACCCCCCTCTCTCTCTCTGTGTTAATGCACTCCACTCTGCGACAACCTCTAGCAGGCATTTAATCACATGCAACAATGGCAGGCCAGGGTCTCAGGGACAGGATGGCAAAAGGGCAATAGCACAGTTGAAACACTTTTTAAAAAACGGTCCCGTTTTATTGGGTTAGTACTATTTATAAATGTAATTTTCTCAGGGAACCAAATCTATGGCCTAAATCAGATGAAGGCTAGATAGGTGACCATTGTGGATACTACTCCCTTTAGGTGAGGGAGCAGGACACCTATGAGCGCAGCTAACTTCAGATGGATGCAATCGCCTTAGGGTTAATTGTTTTAGGCATTTCTATATTTAGACGTACAATTTACAGTGTTTTCATACATGCATGTACCCTACAGTCCTACAGATAGGAACAGCAGGGAACAACAGAAAGGGAATATCTTTCTCTCTCTGAGTCACTGCCTCTACTCTCTCCCTCTACCTTTCTCCTCAAACAAATGAGAGGCAAATTAATTTGGTAATGAGATTTGACAGAGACACTTTAGACAAATAGAGAGAGAGAGATTGAAGCAAAGAAACAGAAAGACATCAAAGCCAGGGATATAAGGCTATTCTTCTCCTGGTAGTTTTCAAGGTAAGATCGAGTACGATCCAAATAATTCAATCTGACACAAATATTATGAAAACATGTTATTAGATGTGTGGATGTTCCATGAAATGTTATGTGATTATCCTGTTTAGAGTGTTTTAAAGTAAGGGTTATCTTCTGATTTCATAGAGAACAGTCTGATACCATTGCCAGTTTAAAAGTTCCTTATTTGATAATGTGACAGAGATACTTGAGAAAGTTGATTCCGACTTTTTGTCTTTACTGTATAGTGGGCCTAAACTTAGAATATTTTGGTCTGTGAAAAAACTACAGTCCTCATTGATTCAGTCGACATGATTAACTGCATCATTAGAGCGATGTGAAGTGATATCACTGGAATCACAAAAACACAAGTGCTTTCCGGGCTGACGTAAGATTGGAAAGCTTTCAAAGTCTATAGCACTAAAGTGTATTGAGATAGAAAAGGGCAGAGTAAATACTGTGTTCGCTTAGCTAGTATAAGTATGAAGATGAGGAGAGATGTCAAACAAGAAAAGTGTGAGCATTAAGATGACACACCATACAGGTTTGAGTTTACAATCAGGGTGGGAAAGTGTGTTCATGTATATGCCGTATGTGTCATATGAACTAGTTCATGTAGTTGCACGCTTGTATGTGTGTGTGTGTGTGCATATGCATATCTGTGCAAAGGACCTTGTTTGACTATGGGTGTGGGTTTGTGAGTGTATGGGTATTAGTGTGTGTGTGTGTCTGTGTTTGTGAGGGTTTGCAAAGCAGTTGAGGGAGGTTTGAATTGCAAAACAGTAGCTAAACAACAAAGAAAAGGGTAGACCTTGATCTAAAAAGCTGGTAACATGCATATATATCATGTGTTGCTGTGTACAGGTACAAGACATTGACATTACAGTGAGAAGAATGGATAATTAACTGATCAAATACCATTTTCCATTTTTTCCCCCAGGATTACGTCTGCTCACCTGATTTCACTTCCTGTCTCCATCGGTGACAACGCCTACCAACCGTTGCCATGGGCGAAATGGAGGAGCTGCGAAAGGAGGCGGACAACCTCAAAGATCAGATCACTGTCAGTTATCAACCAATAATTAAGATCACATTATTGGTCAATTGCACACAGCATCCAACCAAATGTTGACTTCCGCTTTTAAGTCAACCCCTCTCAAAGACACACATACAGTACACACAGGTTTTGGAGAGATGCGGGCGCTGCCACACTGGGCGCACGGGGAGCTATTGTTGTGGGGGGCTAAGTTCCTTGCCCAAGAGCACCACGGCAGGCAATGTCATTTAGGATTTGATACCAGCAACTCTCTATTTGCCAGCTCACTTCCCGCCCATTTTCTTCCCGTCACACCCAGGATTCGAACTGGCAGCCCTCCGGATGCTGAGTCTCCTTTCTAACCGCTAGGCAATAATCAATCACTAGTGTGAATAGAACGCCTGTCTGTGTTCCTTGGATCTCATATGCCAGTACTTTATTAAACTATTTGCTGAACATTTTATCATGATCATCAACCTTAAACTGAACAAGAATCATCATCCTATAGACCACCAAAGGCCACGTATAGACCACAAAAACCCTAATTTTAGAACTGGGCAAAAGAGATTTTGCCTCAGGGCAGTCCTGGAACTTCTTGACAAAAAGTTTTGAAAACTTGCCAAATAGTTGTTTGAAGAGATTAATTCATAAAATGTATTGAATGACTAGAGTGGGTCTATGAAGTTCTAGTAATATGTTATGTTGCATTTAAATTCATATGTGGACATGAGGTATGTGGGTAGGGGGAAGGAGGGGGAGGGGCTGGGGGGTGTTACTCATAATATGTCTAGGTAATAGGAATGTGAAACTTTGTTTTTGTGCTTTAATTTCAGCTTTTGTTGTTTTTCTAATTTCTACATGTTTTTTAAAAAACATTTCTTAAGGACTCTTGGAAAACTTTCCCTTGGGCTAAAAGAGATTATAATACAATAATATAACATCCTAACTGTTCTGATTCTCCTTACGGTCCAGAGAGGAATCACTGTCCTTCTCCGTATAGGTGTTCATAACACCACAGTCATATCTATGACAACCGCTATGACCATACATCCCCACCCCTGACCGCTCTGTTCGTCCAAGGGCAGGAGGAGAAGGTGTAAACAGCAGTTTTGTAAAATGCAATACGTTTTCTTCTGAGACCAGGTTGCAGCAGCAGCAGCACACCTTGAAAATTACAATAGTTATGACAGTGGTTTTAGCCATATTTAAGTGGACCATAGTTAGTATAACTATAACTTGACCATACACAACCATCACTCTACAGGAGGCCCGAAAGGTAGTGCAGGACACCACCCTGCAGGAGGCGGTTGCTGGGACGACGCTGGTGGGGCGTGTCCAGCTGAAGACCAGGAAGACGCTGAGGGGTCACCTGGCCAAGATCTATGCCATGCACTGGGGCACTGACACCAAGTAAACACACATACACCCACACACACACACAAACAGGCACACAAACGTACACACAGGCATGCATACACACACAAACTGGACCACTAGCTCAAAGTGGACAATGACCCTTCACAGACTTCTAGCCTGCACTCTTTTCCTGAGGATTTCTGGTCGAGTCGTTCAAGTATTCATTTAAGTATTCATTCAATCATTCAATCATTTATGTTAGCTCTATCATTAGCCATTATATAGCAATATATATATTAATCTGCTCATCCGTTCATTCAAACATATTGCTGTGACAAATATTGCCATAGTTTAAAACAGTGGTCACGTGGTGCTCTGCGTTTATTGGTTAATTGGATTGGTGTGGCAATCCCATCCCTTGTTTTAATTGGATGAATTAGTGGCGCCAGGAAACACTGACTGACTGTCTGGCAACACTTTAAACCAACATTAACCCTGAATCAATTAATTATTGCTGATACTATAACTTGAACGTGCACTAACCAACATTTTACCCTTCATGTTGTCCTCCTCTCCTTCTTACCTCTCCCTATATTCTCATTTCATCTTATCTCTTCTCTTTCTCAGTTGTAGCAAGTTAGTAAGCTTATTAGCTTCTCCTGGGTTTACAATACTTGGGGTGTCCTACATTTAGTGGGTCTGAAAGACAGCTTTTACTAACTTAACCAGTGCTGGGCTTAGAGGTTCTGTTACAATGCCTCTCTCGGTCTTAACACAATACAATCCAATCCAACTTTATTGTCCCTCAAAGGGGAACTCATTTGGCAACTGTGAACACTGAACAGACAACAACATATTCACACACACACACTCCTCCATAGTGGCTAGACATAACTACATAGTACACTATATCGTCATTATCATCACCAGCATCATCATCCCCATCATCATTTGTCCCGGGAAACACCTGGCAATAGGGAAAAAGTGCAGTAGCATTAGTCAGTTACCATGTCATGGCTTTTTAGATCAGTCATAGTGAAGACATGTTGCCATTGAGACAGAATAGTCTCTGTATCTATTATCGATCTGTCTGTCTATTTACCTTGAGCTGCTGCATCTTTTACTGTACGCTGTCTCTCTCTCTCCCGCTGTCTGTTTCTGTCGCTCTACTCCTGACTTCTCTCTACCAGGTTGTGTGTCAGTGCCTCTCAAGATGGAAAGCTGATAGTGTGGGACACCCTGACCACCAACAAGGTATGGTGGACTGCGGCTGGGTTTACAGTCTGGGGAGTTTCGGTCGCGAGACTGTGTTTTTGCTTGAATATGGCATGTAATGACAATATACTGTAATATCAACCATATCCTGTAATATCAACCATATACCGTAATATCAAGTGCTCACATTGACATATGCGCGTTCTCACACACACACACACACAGGTCCACGTGAGGAATCACTGTGCTTCTCTACTCAGGTGAACGCCATCCCTCTGAAGTCCTCATGGGTGATGACGTGTGCCTACGCGCCCTCAGGGAACATGGTGGCGTGTGGCGGTCTCGACAACATGTGCTCCATCTACAACCTCAAGGGCAAGGATGGCAACGTCAAGGTCATGCGTGAGCTGGCCGCGCACACAGGTACCGCACTCATTAAGACAGCATTACTGGCAACACGTTTAACGATGAGTCATTTCGATCAAACTCAACCTAAGAACATACGAGGTAGTATTTATATAGTCTATCCAATACAGCAATCTGATGGTGTTCTCTTATTGCCCAGGTTACCTGTCCTGCTGTCGTTTCCTTAACGACAGCGAGATCATCACCAGCTCTGGCGACTGCACCTGGTAAGATCATCGAGATGGGAGTCTATGAGTCTTGTGTGCATTAAGGGGTTACAATGACTGACCAGAGATCAGTCCAATCTGTTAATGTTACCATATAATTCTAATTCTATGGCTTGTACTGTACCCTTCATTTGATCTGCATAGTCTTTATTACTTTTCTGCAATGGTGTCCTAAACATTGGGGTGGCAGGTAGCCTATTGGTTAGAGCGTTGGGCCAGTAACCAAAAAGGTTGCTATATCGAATCCTCGAGCTGACTGAGCTCCACTGTTCCTAGGCCGTCATTGTAAATAAGAATTTGTTCTTAGCTGGCTTGCCTAGTTAAATTATATATATCGTTTAATTCTCCCTTCTTTCGCAACCCTCTCTTTTTTGGCCATGTCCCTGCCGCCTTCTGTGCCCACCTGTATATCCATCCTCTCCTCCTATTCCGTCCAAACGTTATAGTATTCTATGGGACATTGAGACAGGGACAGAGAAGACCATCTTCGCGGGCCACTTGGGTGACTGCATGTCCCTGGCCGTGTCCCCTGACTTCAAGATGTTCATCTCGGGGGCGTGTGACTTCACAGCCAAACTGTGGGACATCAGGGAAGCCACCTGCAGACAGACGTTCAGCGGCCACGAGAGTGACATCAACGCCATCGGGGTGAGAAACCCCAGCATTTATTTGTTTGATAGTCAGCTGCATTTGCACCCAGCAGTTCACGTGGAGAAAGACATCCAAGTTCACAAATTTAAGGAATATAATTTTAACTTAAAATGAATTTGACGCAACCATTTGCTCAAACAGTTGATTCATTTAATGAGGTGAACAAAAGCCTACACCCGCCCTGTAGCTCTCCAGACCACTACTTTGACCACGTCCTCTCCACTCTGTCCAGTTCTTCCCCAATGGTAATGCGGTTATAACGGGCTCAGACGATGCCACCTGTAAGCTGTACGACCTGAGGGCAGACCAGGAGCTCATCACCTACCAGGACTCGGGCATCATGTGTGGGGTGACCTCCCTCGCCGCGTCCCTCTCCGGCCGACTTCTCCTGGCCGGATACGATGACTTCAACGTCAACATCTGGGACATGCTTAAAGCCGAGAGAGTGGGTGAGTACGCAGGGGGAGAGAGAGGAGAGGGAGGGTGACTGGAGGCAGAAAGAGAGGGAGACAGTATGGGTAAGTAAGAGGGGATGGTGAGAAGAGAAAGGAGAACGCGAGTGGGACGAAGGGAGAAAGAGGGAGAGAATGTGGATGCAATGTAGGCAAACAATATTTGCATCCATTCTATACTGATGTTGTTCTCTTCATGGCTCAGGAGTGCTGGCTGGTCATGACAACAGGGTGAGCTGCATCGGAGTATCCTCGGACGGAATGGCATGCTGCACAGGTTCCTGGGACAGCTTCCTGAAGATATGGAACTGAGCCAGTCCTCTAGAGAACAGAGAACGAAAGACTAAGAGGAGATAGAGGAAGGGTATCATGAAAAACTGGCAGATTGAAGAGGGGGGGGGGACTAGGAAGCCGTGGGTTAAAGGTTATTTTTTATTGTGCCAAGTCTTATTCGATTTGAGAGGATTGATGAGAAAGTCTCATCTCTTCCTACTTCTAACTCAAGTTTAGAGTTGGGCGGGTGGGGGACTTTTGTAGAAAAACATGATTGTTGTATCAATGAAGGAATGATTTGTCAAGGTTAAAAACTGAATTCTAGCGTTATAGGAAATGCAGGAAAATATTCATGTCAAAAGGAGCAGTTGCCAAAATGGAAACGGTAGAGACTTGGATGAAATAACAGGATAAGATAAAAAAATAAATGACCACTGATAGTTATTGTAAACCTACAGTCTAGGTTGTTACATACTTTTATATTCAAGGCGAGTTAAAATGTTTTGTCAGATGAATGTGTAAGAATTAAAATTTGTGTCGAACGGATGTTTGTTAGAATTCCCTTGTTAGTTCCGTTTTTTCCCCCTTATATTTTTACAGTCACATTTGAATACATTTTTTTAGCTTGCAGATTTCTACATTAGTGTGTGTCTGAAAGTTGACGTATGTACATGTTCAATAGGAAATGTTTACCATGAGTTGGGGTCTAATCTTTTGGCCTACTTCCCAATGGCTGGACAGATGGGATGATAATAGATCGTATGGTGGACTGACAAAAGAAAAAAAGGCAGCTGTACAAAAACCACAACATTTCACATTCGTCAGAGGAACCTTGCCTGGTTGTGTATATCTAAGTGACAGTAACAGCTACACACGTGGTTTGTTTTACCACCTGTTGTGCAAGTGAAACATAACAGCGGCTCTGTACAGCACAATATCTCAATGTGAAGTGGCTACGTTTCTTTCCAATGGCATCTCACACACACGTGACAAGTTGGACAGCCTTTCTATACCATCAGAACAGACTGTGCATATAGTAAATCATTCATTTAAATTTGTCAAGCCCTTTTCTTAAGGTGCTAAGTAAAGCCATATCTTACGACCAATAAACATGTACCTCCCCTTATAGGTGTATTCCAGTTAACACAAAAATAGATTTAAAGCTAATTTATTTACATAAAAGGGACAGGATAGCAAATACAATGATACGGACACTTGAAATAAAAGACGAATCATATCGATGGCACTTACAAAAACAATGTACACATTATAATTTGTTAGCAGTTTGAAAAAGTCAGTTAAAAAGAGACTGTACACTTTAAAAGGCTCGTTATTATACAGATAGAAAAATGGAAAGATTCTATACACTGGCCAGTTAGTGTTTGTGCATGTTCCTCTGCAACATCCATCTATCGGTTCTCCTTGTCCAAGGACACAGTCAGGACTCTCCGGTCCATCTGACCCAGCCTCTGTCTGACTGGGGTGGGCACCTTCAGCTTCATCTGATGGGCAGGGAGGGAAGAGAGAGACAGAACCCTTCAGTTAGACCAGAGGTTTAAAAACAGTTGTGATTGTTCATTTTCCCCTGACCCACCAAATAGAGCAATCCTGTTCCTTAGGCTTTAGTGTGCAGACATGAAAGAATGAGATGGCAAGAGTGAGATCGATGCAAGCACATGTGCAGATAGTTCCCTGAGGGAAAAGTGTGTGTACATTAGGGCTGGCACAATTACCGTATAACGACAGTCATGAAAATAAAATATGTTTCTCTTCAAAAAAACATTTGTATTATTTTGAAACGAATAGCTGACTGAATACAGGACTGCCAGGCAGTTGAGTCAGTTTCCCAAGTAACATGGGCTCTTTACAACGTGATGAAACTTTGTTGCTCCTTGCTGAAACAAGCAAGGTCTTGTAGCACAGAGAATGGGCTCGCAACCTCTGACCCCGGCAATTTGACTGTTGAACCGATTGGTAAATACACAATGGCTGCCTGGTATTGTCATGCAATAATTTCCATGGTAATATAGAATGATCATTTTAAGAGATGTCACCATTTAGTTGAATGTATTTTTTTGTTATGTCAGTTGATTCAACAAAATCACAGCACATATTGGTGGGTACACTCGCAATGGGGTTCCCACTAGTTGTGCCATTAAAATTGCCAAATTAAAAAACTTTTTGCTTTTTGGTCTTAAGGCCAGGCACCACAGGCAAACATTGTGATTTTGCTTCCATCTTTCACATTTTCTGATTGTGATATTTTGCAACGTCCATAAAATGAACAAAAATCAAAGTAAACAAATAAAGTATAATTTTATCCCAAAGCCGTCAACTACACCTACCATAAACATCGTTCTTGACAGCATGTTTCATGTAGAATTTTTTTAATTTATTCAAACGTTTGTTGTTTTCCGGAGCACATTGTTAGCTATGCCATACATGGCTATATCCTTTGTAGACGTAATTCTGAAAGATAACTAATTTCCTGACATGCGATTGGTTACTGGCATCTAAAAAAAGGCCCTTTCCAGCTACCTGATTGAAAATGTGCTGGGACATTTGAACGAAACAAAATCTCCTGCAAAGAATCAACGTAAAACGAGAATCGAAGAAGATAACTACAGTATGTGAATAAAAATAGGCAATCTCAGTTAGCGAGAAAAGCACTGAATGAAAGAAAATAATTTTCCGAGCCGCCGATCGAGGCAGTACAGGTAGAGGAGGTATCCCACCGCAGCGCGTTGAGATGAAGATACCTACTGTAGCAGCGATCAACCAGACAGCCAACAGTGGCTTTTACACCAACGTGTACATTATTTGATTTGCCCCCAAGTGCCTAAACACTGGACTGAAAAATCCACAGACTTCAGTCATTATAAAATGGGATCTTGATGCATTTAGGAGTGTTTACGCTTCCTCCAGGGGAGATGTGGCTTTTGATATAAAATGTGGGGATGGTTCTTCTAGCTGTGTAAAAATCATATTTATTTCCTTGCTCCAGAAAATGTATTCCAAGTTAAAAACAGAGTGACAGGAAAACACCTATACAATGGGACGGTCACATAGGCCTATGGCGCCGTAGGGCGGTAGCCTAATGTGATTAGTGAGAAATAAGCTTTACATAAAGTAAATGCATGCTGATATTGACATAGGGTCACACGCTGACAGTCCTGTAGTTATGTCTAATGTCAACAGACAAGTTCTCTCTCCCCCCCCCTCACACTTTAGTTGCAGAGAGGGCTAGTCAATGGAGAGTGCTGCAAAGATAATTAGAAGAGCATACGCAGATATAGACCCAGACAGAGTTGCTGAAGGAGGATGCCATCATAGACATTAACGTATTCTTCAATGGCTCAAGAGAGGATTCACTTTCAACTGCAGGATCGGTGTGCTTTGGTGCTGGTGTCAGCAAGCCATACAAAATGGTGAAGAGCCACCCTGTCACAAAAACCTTGAGGCCATACATTTTTTAAATAGAGCGAGGTTGCACAGAAAATGGTACCTGTATATCATAGGATGTCAAATGATAACGTCCTCAACTAGAAGGTAGCACGGAGGAACCCAGAACGCAATTTTTTTTAAAGTGTCTGAACTCTAATATGGTTGCGATGCCCCAAAACTGTCTTCGTGGACAAAAGCCGCATTGACGGTGCAGCAGGTAGCCGCGTTCAATGAGGGAGCCACTGCTATAAAAAACATGAACAAATCGTGGCTTGACGGCACTTGTGACACTGGAGCAATCAGAGGAGTTGTGAGAGCTGATGCCGCTTCAATGTGTGCCAAGAGTAGGCACAGGGCCCATGACACAAGCGTCAAAAGAAATAACTCAGAGGACCTTACATGTGGCAGGCATAGCTGATAAATAATCTGCACACTGCAACAGCCATACAAAATCTTTGTATGTGACAAATTGAGCAAAGTGATGAGATTTTGTCCAGAATATGCTCTATTGCTTGAAACAAAATGTATTAAACATGCTAATGTATTTGTAAAAGGTATATTTGATATTTACTGGTCAGTTTAGAAGTTATCTATAAATAAGAGTTCTATTCATGTGACATAAATGGTCATATTTATGGAAAGCACATTTGAACGGCATTAGCATATCTTTATCAGCCATTTTCTTAAAATGACATGTTCCCGGTGCACCAATTCATTTCTCTGTCTTAGACTTCTACAGAGGCTTTTTTTAATGTGTAAATATATACACAATAATATATTGTATTTATGTTTACTTTCAGCTGGTAAAGTTTGTCTGATGAGTAAAGAAAATAATCCCTATTAAACTGTGGTGCCTTAAGGTAAGCAGTGTGGTTAAGGTTTGGTTTAAAATAAAAGACCATTTGGAAAACCGCTTGCCCAGATAGTGACGATCTCACAGCGGCTGCATCCAACCATTGTTGGCTTGAATGGGGACTCCCACAATGCTCCTATTCAAATGATTATAACGATGACCAATAACCATCATCTGAAATTCAATGACTGTCACAGCCCTAGTGTACACCAGATATATACCTGTGTTGCTTGCTCCCGGGGGGAGTTGGTCTCCTTGAGCATCTGCAGAGGGGAGCGGCCTTCAGCCACGAGTGCCTTGTCTGCCACACGGGAGAGGTGAGAGAGTTAAAAATAAAATAAAAAAGGGGGAAGGGAAACTCTGCTAAAAATGATCAAAGACACCCACGTACCTCTCTGCTTCTGTTTGACCGACTGCCCCTTGTTCTCATTGGCTGCGTTCTTGTTTCCAACCTGGACGGAGAGTGGTGAAGAGGACGAGCCCCCCTTGCCTCCTCTACCTCTGGCCCTCACCCCTGTGGCCCCGAAGCCCTTCCCTAGCCACTGGGGCTTGAACACCACTTGACTGGGGCTCTTTGTGTCGAAGGTGGGGCAGCGGATCCCAGTGGCTTGGGGCTGCTGCTGGCTCACTCTGGGGCCCGTGGTTGTGGATGGTACAACAGGCGACACTGTTACAGGCATCATTGGCTCCTGCACTGGTGTTGGGACCCCCACTTTAAGCATCTCTGTAGCAACCGTGACTTCAGTTAACTCTGTAAGAGTGGGGATGGATGGTTCAGCCATGGGAGTCAGAGGTTGTGCGGGGTCAGAGGTGACTGAGGGAAGGGCATACATGTGGTCAGGTTCCTCCTTGTGGAGGTCAGCAGCAGCATTTTCAGGGAGAGGAGATGCAGGGCTGTCGTAGTGCACCTCGGCGAAGGTAGGCGATGGGGCGACACCATCGTGGCAGGTGATCAAGCTCATACTCAGGCGCTTGTGTAGTGAAGACTCCTTGGCCT
Organism: Oncorhynchus tshawytscha; assembly: GCF_018296145.1. Taxonomy (NCBI): domain Eukaryota; kingdom Metazoa; phylum Chordata; class Actinopteri; order Salmoniformes; family Salmonidae; genus Oncorhynchus; species Oncorhynchus tshawytscha. The sequence continues at coordinate 5,364,317 of NC_056451.1, forward strand.
CTTCGGCTTCCTCCAGAGTCAAATCGGCTTCGACTTCTATCTGGGCTTCCCCCACGAGAACGAAGGGACTCTGGATGAGAAGCATATGACTAGCCACGCTCTGGGGAGAGGGCTGGATCATGTCACCTGAGACCTGTGATGGCTGAGGGGAGAGAAGGGGCTCGCTGGAGCCTAACTCTCCCTCTACCACGGCCTCTTCCTCCACATTGAAGTTGGGAAACTTGAAGGGCACAGGGGCAACTCTTTCTACAGAGTCACTGTGGAGGAGCATGCGGAGGCGGTGGGTGAAGGAGCTAACTGTCACTGGAGAGAAAAAAAAAGAAGAAGTATAAAATAACTTTGACAACAAGCCTTTTGAAATGCACCGAAAGGGCAATGCTGCATCTACAGTTTTGGGTGGGGTAGCCTCTGCAGAGTCCAACATCATTCCGGTTGTCAAGGGAAATGGAAAGACGACCACTTTAGACGTTAACAAGGCAACATGCCATCTTAACTCCACTGGATTGGTTGATTGGTCTAGTTTCAGGCGTCTCCTTCTATGTCTGCTACGTTAGGGTTGGGAAAACTACATATCTGACCAGCAAGCTCATTCAATCAAGTTCTTTGTTGAATTTCCATGTCCCAGTATGCCCCTCAGACCAAAAAGTTCACCCGCCCCTGGACCTAAAGGCGTACACATGCTTCTAATCCGAAACAGTTTTGACATATATTACACCTCGAAAGTTGTACGTTTAGGTCTCCGGCAAGGGTTTTTTCAGCTGTTTGTACACACAAAAATTCCTGAGGAGAGCTGAAGTCCACACCCCTTCGTCAGCGATACGTCAACAGTAAGGATTCTTCAATTAAATTAAGTGTTTGTCATTCAAGAGACAACTTGTTTTCATGCACATTTTTTACTTGAGAAATACTGCAAACATAATGTAAAATTGTGTGAATAAGATCCTCTGCAAAAACTTCAAAATGTATTACAATTGAGTTCATAGATTCATTCTGACTATTGAGGAATTTATACTAGCTACGGTTTCTCAAAAAAGGGACAAACAGTACTATCGCAGGCTAGCTTTTCAAGCTAAGATTTTTTTTTTTTTAAAGGGAGTATGTGAGGCACAGATGTTCACGGCCTTCCAGTGCTTGACTGGATAGCTTTGCCACTTGGTTAAGATAGTTACCGCTCATGGAGTCCTTCATTGGGGTGCGGGTGACACCGACTGAGGGTGACCGAGGGTCGCTGGCTAGAATGGAGCATTCACTCTCCACAACTGGGACACAGGAGACAGTTCCACCCACCTGAAAGATGAATACATTCTTGTTGTATGTATGCATGCACAAAGCTGTCAAGGCAAAGGGTAAGGGTGGCAACTTAGAATCTCAAATATATTTTTTGGGTTACTACATGATTCCATGTGTTTTTTCACAGTTGTCGTCACTATTATTCTACAATGTAGAATAAAGTAAAAAATTAAGAATAATCCTGGAATGAGTAGGTTTGTCCAAACGTTTGACTGGGACAGACATACACACAGTACCAGATTAATCACATTTTACCATCTGGCAGTCCGATTTACGAATCTGGGTTTGGCGGATGCCAGGAGACCGCTACCGGCTCCAAAGCATAGTGCCAACTAGAGTTTGGTGAAGGACAAAATGGGCCGAGGCTGTTTTCATGGTTCAGGCTAAGGCCCCTTAGTTCCAACGAAGGGAAATCTTAACACTACATGCAACACCCAGACATTCTAGACAATTCTGTGCTTCCAACTTTGTGGCAACAGTTTGGGAAAGGTCCATTCCTGTTAAACCCAGACCAGAAACGGCTTCAACGTCCTGGAGCCAGAGGTTCCGGCACCATCTTTCGATTAGAGATCGGATCCAGAGGTACCTGCGCCGCCGCCTTCTGTTCAGTCTTCCACTCGAGTGGCTTCTACCTCGGGCTCAGATCAGCGCTATCACCCTCAGACAGTGAGTCTGCCTGAGACCAGCCCATTCATCATTTACGATGGATACTACAGCTGGATTGGGTCCATCGTGCCCCACTGCCGTTCGGTACCCGAGGGGGTTTAAGAAACCACTCGAGGCAAAAGAACAGCCAAACCTCCATAGCCATTGCACCAGCTGTTGTCACCGGCAGCTCTATTGTAAGAAACATTTTGGTTCCCGCAGCAAAAACCTTATACTGGTGCTCCAGGATAGCACAAGACATTACAAGTCTGCTTCCTACCGATGCCGGGAGCTGAAGCTATCGTAATCCATGTGGCGTGAAACGACATCAGGAAGGCTGACTCGGAAATCCAGTAAAATTATTATTTTTTTTATCCTGGAAGGACATTGACCTCATCCCGTCAGTTGAGGATGCCTGGTCATTCTTTAAAAGTAACTTCCTCACCATTTTAGATAAGCATGCTCAGTTCAAAAAATGCAGAACTAAGAACAGATACAGCCCTTGGTTCCCTCCAGACCTGACTGCCCTCGACCAGCACAAAAATATCCTGTGGCGGACTGCAATAGCATCGAATAGTCCCCGCGATATGCAACTGTTCAGGGAAGTCAGGAACCAATACACGCAGTCAGTCAGGAAAGCTAAGGCCAGCTTCTTCAGGCAGAAGTTTGCATCCTGTAGCTCCAACTCCAAAAAGTTCTGGGACACTGTGAAGTCCATGGAGAACAAGAGCACCTCCTCCCAGCTGCCCACTGCACTGAGGCCAGGTAACACGGTCACCACCGATAAATCCATGATTATCAAAAACTTCAACAAGCATTTCTCAACAGCTGGCCATGCCTTCCGCCTGGCTACTCCAACCTCAGCCAACAGCTCCGCAGCTACTCGCCCAAGCCTCTCCAGGTTCTCCTTTACCCAAATCCAGATAGCAGATGTTCTGAAAGAGCTGCAAAACCTGGACCCGTACAAATCAGCTGGGCTTGACAATCTGGACCCTCCATTTCTGAAACTATCCGCCGCCATTGTCGCAACCCCTATTGCCAGCCTGTTCAAACTCTCTTTCATATCGTCTGAGATCCCCAAGGATTGGAAAGCTGCCGCAGTCATCCCCCTCTTCAAAGGGGGAGACACCCTGGACCCAAACTGTTACAGACCTATATCCATCCTGCCCTGCCTATCTAAGGTCTTCGAGAGCCAAGTCAACAAACAGGTCACTGACCATCTCGAATCCCACCGTACCTTCTCCGCTGTGCAATCGGGTTTCCGAGCCGGTCACGGGTGCACCTCAGCCACACTCAAGGTACTAAACGATATCATAACCGCCATCGATAAAAGACAATACTGTGCAGCCGTCTTCATCGACCTTGCCAAGGCTTTCAACTCTGTCAATCACCATATTCTTATCGGCAGACTCAGTAGCCTCGGTTTTTCGGATGACTGCCTTGCCTGGTTCACCAATTACTTTGCAGACAGAGTTCAGTGTGTCAAATCGGAGGGCATGCTGTCCGGTCCTCTGGCAGTCTCTATGGGGGTGCAAACTCTCCTTCCAGACTCATATCAAACATCTCCAATCGAAAATCAAATCAAGAGTCGGCTTTCTATTCCGCAACAAAGCCTCCTTCACTCACGCCGCCAAACTTACCCTAGTAAAACTGACTATCCTACCGATCCTCGACTTGCTCCAGGTCATCTACAAGTCCATGCTAGGTAAAGCTCCGCTATATATCTCAGTTCACTGGTCACGATAGCAACACCCATCCGTAGCACACGCTCCAGCAGGTGTATCTCACTGATCATCCCTAAAGCCAACACCTCATTTGGCCACCTTTCGTTCCAGTTCTCTGCTGCCTGTGACTGGAACGAATTGCAAATTTTTTTTTTATTTTTTTTAAATTTCGCTGAAGCTGGAGACTTTTATCTCCCTCACCAACTTCAAACATCTGCTGTCTGAGCAGTTAACCGATCGCTGCAGCTGTACAGTCTATCGGTAAATAGCCCACCCATTTTTACCTACCTCATCCCCATACTGTTTTTATTTATTTACTTTTCTGCTCTTTTGCACACCAATCTCTACCTGTACATGACCATTTATCACTCCAATGTTATTAATCTGCAAAATTGTAATTATTCGCCTCATCTCCTCATGCCTTTTGCACACAATGTATATAGACTCCCCCTTTTTTTCCCTACTGTGTTATTGACTTGTTAATTGTATACTCCATGTGTAACTCTGTGTTGTCTGTTCACACTGCTATGCTTTATCTTGGCCAGGTCGCAGTTGCAAATGAGAACTTGTTCTCAACTAACCTACCTGGTTAATTAAAGGTGAAAAAAAAAACACAAAAAACACAATTGGCTTAGAACAGTGCAGCATGGCCATCCCTTAAAAGTACATGGGGAGCTAACATTGATAAAATACATGTCAATCTTTCATTATACAAAGTGGAGGACAGATTGACTTTATCACCACTTGTTTTTGTAAGTGTTGACAAGCTGAATGCACCGAGCGGTCTGTTTAAACTACTAGCTCGGATACCCATGTATACCCCATAAAACATCTCTTCACAATCCCCAAGTCCAGAACAGACAATGGGTAGGCGCACAGTACTACATAGCCCCATGACTACATGGAACTATTCAACATCAGGTAACCGATGTAAACAGTAGAATCACTTTTTTTTTTTTAAACAGGCAAAAAAATACTTTATGGAACAGCGGGTACTGTGAAGAGACGCACACAAAAGGTACAGACACACATACAAGCACGCACACTCTACACACACAATATTGTTGTATAGTGGCATTACACCATTTGTATTGTGGATATGTTGTGGTGTAATCATTTTATATGATGTACTGTTTCGTGTGTAATGTAAGTGCCTTAATGTGTTTGAAATCTAGGAAAAGTAGATGCTGCTTTGGCAGCAGCTAACGGGGATCCCTAACAAATACAAATGCCCACATGCACAAAGCAAAGTCCATAGAGAAGTGGCTTGTTGAGACCGGTGTGGAAGAACTTGACTGTCCTTCAGAGTCTTGAGCTCAACCCCATTGAAACCCTTTGGGATTAATTGGAATGCCAACTGTGAGCCAGGCTTAAATCACCTAAGATCAGTGCCAGACCTCACTAGCTCTTGTGGCTGAATGGAAGAAAGTACCGCAGCAATTTTCCAACAGCTAGTGAAAAGCCTTCCCAGAAGAGTGGAGGCTGTTAAAGCAGCACCAACACCATATTAATGCCCATGACTTTGGAATGAGAAAGTATCTCTGCCCTATCGTCTCTAGTAATCTTAGTGTTCAATCTAGTAATGTTGGCACAGATGGGGGAAGAAAAAGTATATTTGATGTACAATCAAGTCAGGAAGTGAACCAGAAATCACTTTTATATAGAGCCCCACAGTGGTGGTGTCATAATACCCATAAAACCTAGGGGTAAAAATAGGTTCCAATCGCTTTTCCACCTATATTTTCCTCCCCAATGGAGGACTTTAGAAACGCTTTAAAAATTAGGGCTGTGTTTCGTGTAAGCTTACCCGAGTGACATTTTGAAAACAATGTAACTCTCACATAAGGAAGTTTATCAATAGTCAGATCTATTTACTCAAGATTTTAAAATGCTAATTAGGATCAAAGTGGACATCATGCAAAACTACAAATCCCTACAAGGCATCTAGCTGACACCTTTGCTAACAGGTATTGTAAATGTAAAACTTGCACAAGACACTACACAGAATTGTCCCTTTAAAGAAATGTTGCCAATTTGTTCATTTGCTATTACATAACTAAATTAGATAATTTCTGGATTAACTATTTCCTTTGCCTAGATTCAGCACTTTTTAAAAAAACTAGGCAAGTCAGTTAAGACCAAACTCTTATTTTCAATGACAGCCTAGGAACCGTGAGGGGCAGAATGACAGATTTGTACCTTGTCAGCTCGGGGATTCGAACTTGCAACCTTGATTTACTAGCCCAACGCTCTAACCACTAGGCTACCCTATTACAGATAATCCAGGCATTTGCATTTCTTTATGGCAGTCAAATTAGTATTTTTTTTTTTTGGGGGGTTTAAATTATTTGATTTTTCACCTGAGCCTAGAGAGATTGCAAGGTCATCAAAAAATTAATGATGGTAAAACGTTTGGAACTATTTCCCTGGTTTTATGGGTATTACTGTGGGGCTATAATTCTTAAAGTACATTTACCCCGAATTAGACTTGGTGAAATGGTGCTGGCAGTTTATAGACAAAATATACAGCCAGAACAGACAGGAATTTACAGACACAGTAAACAGAACAATTACACATGATAGGAGTATTCTAATTGAATTCAAATGCATGAGTTAAAAGTGAGTAAATAAACCATTTTCAAATGCTGGCCCTTGTCAGTTAACGTTACCTGAATGGGTGTGCGGTCAATGGCTACAGATGGAGACCGTGGGTCGACAAGCTGAGAGAGACGGTCGTGTTTGATCCGATGGCTGGGGTCATGTTTGGGCGTTGAGGCCACAGCAACCTTGCTCTCGCTGGATCCCATGACGATAGATGGCTAATGTCCTGAGACAGAAGTTAGACAAACGTTTACAATAAATAAATAAAGTTAAAGCGAGTCTGTTGTGCCATTCATTGTCTTCTAGCTAACTATCTTAGCTAAAAACGCGTTCTTATTTTTCAAGCCAGATATTAAAAAAAAAATACAAATTTAGTCCATTTACAATTATTGTGGATAGGTTGGTAAAAAGTTAGATTGGGTCGGCAAACTTCCTCAATCTAACAAGTCACCTTAGCTAAACTAAAGCCTTCGGGTGGCTAAACTCAGTTAACAATGTTATATTAAAGCTAGCTGCAAAACATGGTTCTTGCTCTTCGATTATTTCTATGTGATTCACATGAATCTGCTAGGTAATAAAGTAGCTTTCAGCAAACAATGACTTACTTACCTTGCACGTTTCGCTAGAAGTGAGTGTCCTTCCACTTTTTCGCAGCAAAACGTGAGGATTTAAATTGCGAAAATAATGTATTTAGCTATTTTCAAACCAGCCAATCAGTGAAGTTGGTACCTCCGCCTTCCCAACAGAGATTGGCTGATTGCAACTACGACATCTAAAATGGGCGTGGTTTGCTACTGAAAACAAATTTAAAACCTACAAACTCTGGCCTTGCATTACCGATTTGAACTTGAGCCTCTTGAATGTTGCGCAATGCAACATTATTTGAAAGCCGCATTCTTATCTCGTGAATGGAAATACGTCTGTGAAGGAGCATGTTTGGTTGTGCTATACCCATGGAAAGAGCCCTGAGCAAAATACTGTTTATGTGCAAAACCTATAGATAAGTAAAGTTCAATGATGTATATAAACCCATAACGTTCTATACAAAGTAGTCCTTGCAGCAGATACTAGTAACTGAATTTACCATTTGCTGTTTTGTGCTGTGAAAGAAGCCATATCCTGGGTATTTTTGTCCTATTTGGAACTACAGCAACTGGCCAAGAAAAATATTAATTTGGGAAATACTGTCAAAAACCACGTTTCCACCCACAGTTTTTATGTGAGTAGAGTCATACCGAATAAAAAATATCAAGACAGCTGTGATGGAAACAGGAGTTTCGATACAATTATAAATGCATTTCCTGCTGACGGAATTTCATAGTTTGACATGATATGGTGGGATCTTGAAATGGTGGTGGAAACGCCTTTATGCGCAAATATTGATATAATAACCATAATATCGAGCCACACGATGATATGTTGTATGGTCCTCCCACTATGACGAAGGAAATCATGCAGTCTATTAGGCTACAGATGAAAAGTTATGATGAATATCACAGGGTGTTGAAACTGCACGGTGATCTTGATACTCCTTTCCAATAAATGTCGAGGGTCTTATTCTGGTGACATGAGCGATGCTTGACTGCGTTTGACAAACACACATACTCTCGCTGTTATCCATACTAATCTCATTATGTTGCCTATATTGCCTACTCGCACTGCATCTGCAAACTGTTGTCTGGAGTCCACATGCCAAGAGTAGGCACATTTGCTGCTTTTCCCAGAACTCCACATTGCTGACACAGAGGCTGCGTTTCAAACTCACGGGCTCCGATTCAAACTCATAAAAGACACTCTCCTCCACTTACCCTCGCCTTATACCCTTGGGGGAATCCCCGCGGCCATCTATGGTCCCTAAGCAAGGGAAGTTGACAACGTAAGCACCTCAACCCTTTCTGATCGAGTTTGCCAGTGTACAATTATGTTCACTTCGGGGTTGAAAGGCCCCATTATTTAATTCGCGATGATTGTACATCCGCTAAGAAAAGTACGACTTAAAACCACCATTAATATGGTATTATTTAGAGTATTGAAATCTAAAACCTAAAGACCTCCTTGTTCTTGGGTATTACTGAGAATATCTTTCCGTGGATAGTGAGGCTCGTTCCTCCAAATAAAATGATAAAGAATCTTATCTAAGTCCCTTTACAATTGTAGGGGGTAATGCACCTAATTTATGAAAGTTGCCAATTGCAATATAAAGTCAAGAGAAGAAAAAGCCTGGAAGGAGGAGAGATGACTAGAAACGATTTGGTTGACCGTTTTATGTGTGGATTAATTGTCGGACTAGAGGACCTTGTGCATAAAATAACAACTCAATGTTTATATCCCAGGACAAATTACCTAACAACAGCAAGCTAGCTAAATAGGACAAATTAGCTAGCAAGTGCAAGCTAGCTAGCTAAATTGCCATAAATGTTTAATGCTTTTCGACCTGTCCCCTCCAGGAGACTGTCAAATATGATGACACCACCACCCCAACGGGTGTTGCTGGGCAGCTTCCATGTGGTGTTCGTATTCTTCTCACTTTGCTTGGTGAGGTAGATTGCTGATATAACTTGATGACCCTTCACATACCTTACCATTTCATTGGCTCTCTTGTAGAGTGAATCCATTGTTTTCAGTGCCATGACGTTCTTGTGGAGCAGATTCAATGCATGAGCAACACAGCCAATGGGTGTGCTGTGAGGATAGGTCTCCTCCACTTTAGACCAAGTAGCCTTCATGTTCGCAGCATTGTCTGTCACCAGTGCAAATACCTTCTGTGGTCCAAGGTTATTGATGACTGCCTTCAGCTCATCTGCAATGTAGAGACTGGTGTGTCTCTTGTCCCTTGTGTCTGTGCTTTTGTAGAATACTGGTTGAAGGGTAGAGATGATGTAGTTAATTATTCCTTGCCTACAAACATTCAATCACCCATCAGAGATGATTGCAATACAGTCTGCTTTCTCTATGATTTGCTTGACCTTCACTTGAACTCTGTTGAACTTTGCATCCATCCAGCAAATGAGTAGATAAAGCATGTCTAGTTGGAGGGGTGTATGCTGGGCAAAGAACATACAGAAATCTCTTCCAATACACATTGCCTGTGAGCATCAGAGGTGAACCAGTTGCATACACAGCTTGAGCAAGATATTCATCAGCATTTCTCTGACTGCGTTCCTCCACAGTCAAAAAACCCTCTAATTCCTGGAGGACTATGAGCTGTTGCTATCGATAAGGTGTCCAATTCATCATTTTCACCTTGAACAGAAGTAGAGGGATTTTGTCAGAGGTTGCTTGGGGTTTGTCAGAGGTTTCTGAGGGAACTTTATGCACTTGGCCAGATGATTCTGCATCGTGGTTGCATTCTTCACATATGATTTGGCACGGTATTTGCAAATGTGCACAGCTTTTCCTTCTACATTAGCTGCAGTGAAATGTCTCCACATGTGGCATTTTCCTGTAAAGATGAGAAAAATGAATGAAAAACAACCCAAATACAATTCCATGTACAGATCAATAGTTAAGCAGTTAGTTAAAACATTTAACTTACAAAGCAGTTGTTTAAAAAGGAAAAATGTATGGAAACAGGTGAATTAACTCTCCTCAGTTAGCAGGCTCAAGCAAGCTAAAACCCACATGGTAGCCAAAACTAACTAGCAGAAATTGTTAACAAGTTAGAAATGATTTAAACACACTTTGCTGAATGCTACTATTTACTAGTTAACAAAAAAAGTATATATGTCATATAAAATGTATTCACCCCCCCAGTATTGTAATCAAAACTTACCAGAAAGCATGTAGTCCTTGGCTCAGACAGTGTAGAAGTGTGGGCTCAATAGCATCTCATTAGTGTGCAAGATCTTGAGAATCAGCTGTACATGTGATGGAAGAATGCACTGTGCATGCAGAGGGTTGCAATTCCATTGAATTGGGGATAGTTTAACCAAAATATGCCACAAGACCTAGAATTGCCTTATGTGTATCCCACAAAAAAGGTTCAGTTATAAGCTAACTTTTTTGATGAATTTAAGCAAAATTCCTGGGCTTAACGTCCCCCATGGAAAATTTCCTGAAAGTTTCCGGGAAAGTTCATGAACCTTTGCAACCCTAGTTCCACATGTTTTTTTGGAGGGCCCACCAAGATTTACATGCTAAAATCGTCACTGGGGATGCTCAAGGGCTAATGTGAACTCTGATAAAGGTTCTATAGTGTACTATACTTTAGGCCAATGACACACTAGAATTTCCCAATGTGTCAAGTGAAAATGTGCAATGGCATAATATACCAAACATTAAGAACACCCCCTCCCCCCTTTTCTCTCAGAACAGCCTCAATTCCTTGGGGCATGGACTATACAAGGTGGCGAAAGCGTTCCACAGGAATGCTGGCCCATGTTGACTCCAATACTTCCCACAGTTGTGTGAAGTTGGCTGGATGTCCTTTGGGGGGTGGACCATACTCCATACACACAGGAAACTGTTGAGCATGAAAAACACAGCAGTTTTGCAGTTCTTGACACAAACCGGTGCGCCTGGCTCCCCGTTATATACCATACCCAGTTCAAAGGTACTTCAATCTTTTGTCTTGCCCATTCACCTACTGAATGGCACACATACAAATTCCATGTCTCAAAATCCTTCTTTAACCCGTCTCTTCCACTTCATCTACACTGATTGGAAGTGGATTTAACAAGTGACATCAATAAGAGATCAGAGCATTCGCCTGGAATCACCTGGTCAGTCTATGTCATGGAACGAGCAGGTGTTTCTAATGTTCAGTACACTCAGTGTAGTACATGTAAAGACCTTAAATAGTATGTTTGGGCATATGCTGGATTTATTCCTGATCGATATGATGTGTAAAATGTCCATATTTTATTGTCCTGTTTTATCTCCTATATCCCTGGTGTATCTCTCTTACCTCCACAGCAGCATTAGCTTGCTGGAAATCTGAACCTACCCACAATTCCGCAGACTCCACTGAGATCTGACCAGGAATGAAGGAAGAGGTAGCAATGGCAGACGTGGACACCAAGTTGTCCATAACAACACAAAGTGGGACTAACAGATGTTGAGGATGTGACTGTAAAGGAGGAGCAGAAAAAGGTGGGGAAGAGGGATGAAAGAGGAAGACAAGAAATGAATGGGAAGAAGCAAAACAGAACTACACCCATTCTCCCACTCCCTTTCTCCCCTACAAACTACACAACTCTGGCGCAGGTCTAAATGCAAGTTGAATCAGCGAAAACTATTTGCTTATGCATACTGTATCTTCCTGGGGTTTGTACAAAGAAACAACATAAAAACTACAAGGGAGGGGTGAGAGTTTTAATTTGGTACAAATGAATTGGGGTTGTTAATGGAAGGTGAAAGGCAAGTGTTCACGTTAGGGTCAAAGGGGGAAAAGTAGATGTCACAGTTAAAAGGCAACCATGAAAACTCCTATGACTACATACTCAAGGGTAAACACCAGGTCTGAGGTCTAATTCAAGAAGTGACTTGGAATTCAACTCATGATAATGAAAACAAAACACAAAAAACCCAGATTATATTTCTTCCCCTAAATTGAAAAATGATTTGCCCCAACTGTTAAAAACATACTGTATGACTTCACTTGACAAGGGGAACTGGAAGTCTGATTCAAGAGAACAGCTATGATGATTTTCATTGGCAGATAGAAATCGTAGGCATACATTTGAACTTTTGTTTGATAATTGCCAATGTTGGGCAATGCAACATACACTACATGACCAAAAGTATGTGGACACCTGCTCGTTGAACATGTCATTCCAAAATCATGGGCATTAATATGGAGTTGGCCCCCCTTTGCTGCTATAACAGCCTCCACTCTTCTACGAAGGCTTTCCACTAGATGTTGGAACATTGCTGCAGGGACTCCATTCAGCCACAAGAGCATTAGTGAAGTTGGGCACTGATGTTAGGCGATTAAGCCTGGCTGGCAGTCGGCATTCCAATTCATCCCAAAGGTGTTCGATGGGGTTGAGGTCAGGGCTCTGTGCAGGCCAGCTAAGTTATTCCACACTCATCTCAACAAACCATTACTGTATGGACCTCACTTTTTCCACGAGGGCATTGTCATGCTGAAACAGGAAAGGGCCTTCCCCAAACTGTTGCCACAAAGTTGGAAGCACATTGTATGCTGTAGCGTTAAGATTTCCTTTCACTAAGGGGCCTAGTCCAAAACCATGAAAAACAGCCTCAGACCATTGTTCCTCCGACACCAAACTTTACATTGGGCACTTTGCATTGAGGCAAGTAGCTTTTTCCTTGGCATCCATCAAACCCAGATTTGTCCAACTGACTGGCAGATGGTGAAGCATGATTCATCACTCCAGAGAACGCGTTTCCATTGCTCCAGAGTCCAATGGCGGGGAGTTTTACACCACTCCAGCCGACGCTTGGCCTTGCACATAGTGATCTTAGGCTTGTGTGTGGCTGCTCAGCCATGGAAACCCATTTCATGAAGCTCCCGACAAAGTTATTTTGCTGATGTTGCTTCCAGAGGCAGTTTGGAACATGGTAGTGAGTGTTGCAACCAAGGAGAGAAGATTTTTACACAATAGGTACGCTTCAGCGGTCCCGTTCTGAGCTTGTGTGGCCTACCACCTCCTGGCTGAGACATTGTTGCTCCTAGACATTTCCACTTCACAATAACAGCACTTACAGTTGACCGGGGCAGGTCTAGCAGGGCAGAAACTTGACAAACTGACTTGTTGGAAAGGTGGCATCCTATGACAGTGCCAAATTGAATGTCACTGAGCTCTTCAGTAAGGCTATTCTACTACCAATATTTGTATATGGAGATTGCATGGCTGTGTGCGCAAGTTTTTCACCCGTCAGCAACGAGTGTGGCTTAAATAGCCAAATCCACTAATTTGAAATGGTGACCACATACTTTTGTATATACAGTGTATTTGAAAGCCAAATACTTACCTTGTGAATACATATGTGAATGTACATGCACCGCCCAAACCCCCTTGTACTTACAAGTACTTGTCCACATGTTGTATGCTACTTACTATTCATAGAAAGAGCTGGATACGTGCAAAACAAAGTAGTCCCTGTAGGAGATACTCTTGGCTGAATTAACAAACTACATTGACCATTTGCTTTTTCATGCTGTAAAAGCAGCCTAATCCTGGGTCATTTTGGTCTATTTGGGTCTGCAACTGGCCAAAGAAAATACAAATATGGGAAATCACTGCCCTTTCAAACATGAAAAGTAGACCTAATCAATGAGTCAGAGCTTTATTGCTGAATATCACATGAATAATCATTACAGTATGGTTAACTATTTTGAAAACAGTACAATAATTATAGTACAGACAATATGGCAAAAAAGCATTATTTTACAATTAAGCTAATTATTTTACAACAAGGGCATTTGTTTGAAGAAATAAGGGTTGAGGGAGGGAAGAAGTCCAAAGACACCTCTTTCAGTATACCATCCCCTTTACACTGATGTCATCCTCTGTCCAAAGCTGTGTCATTCATTATCGCACACTGTAGCAACAGAAAATAAAAACAAGCGCTTCTTGTCGGACAAATTCAGGGGGGGGGAACTAAAGACACTGTGGCCCTCAAGGACTGGCGTTCAGCACCCCTGCTCCAAAGCCAGATATCTATATTACTGTAATGATCTCTTTTTTAACCTTCAGGAATTGATTTCAGAACCAGTAAGCCAGCTTTACAATGTTTGAATTTCTTATTTTCAAGGGGGAATAAAACACGAAAAACAAAGGTCCTCCAAATAAACAATGAAACTAAGGGAGTCAAGTGGCTCCTCAGTTTCAACAGGCATGACGATGCCTCTGATTGAGGCGCACAACAAGAACATCCCTGTGCCAGTTGCTGAGGACAGAGGGGAACAAACCAGACATCTGTGAACTAGTCTGGGTGCCAGTCTGTTTCTGCTTTGTGCCAAACATGATAATGAAAAAAGTAGGAACCAACTGGCAACCAGGTGATGTCAGAGTGATCAGGGGAGGAAATAGTATGTTTTCAATACACCTGGTGTACCCTGTGCATTTCCCTTGGTTACTGAAAGACACATCAAATGTCCTTCTCACCTCTCCTCCCTTTCGTCCTACTCTCCCCTTGTCACAGTTCATCATCCCTCTCTTCCTGAAAGGATTGGATAGGTATCAGGGTTGGAGTCCGTTCCATTTCAATTCAGGAAGTAAACTGACCCCAACCCTGGTAGTTATAAGATGGCAGAAATGCTACAAAAGGAGCTACTTCCATGTTGTTTATACTTATCCAATCATTTCAGGTTTATATGAAGTGCCTATAGGGTTAATGGGTTGTTTGTGGACAGGACCTCTCTCTCTTCCTTTTCTCTCTCTACCTCTCCCAGACACCTTCCTCTCCTAAGTGCGCACACACACACACTATCAACTCTCCTCCTGCCCCTCTCCCTCTCACACCTTCATTCCCCCCCCGCCTGACAGAAGTAGGAGAGCAGCGTGTCGAGGTCTCGCCGGTCGGCCGCCACATCTAGCGAGCTCTCTCCCATCATGCTTAAGGCCATGCGCAGGGTGGACCAGATGTTGTCGGACATCATGGTGGCTGCGGTGCTCCCCGGGCCCCGGCTGGCACTGATCTTCTCGCCCTCCCCCGACGCCTGGCGCTGCAGGGACAGGGCTTCCAGGAAGTGCTCCACGGCCTCTCTGTAAACCAGGAAGAGAATAGGGGTCAAATTGAAATTGTCATTCTGGTGCATTCAATAGATTTTTAATAAGGCAAAAATAATTATATTGTGAACAAAGTCAATACATTATATAAAGTCAATTTCTACTCCTGGTATGACCGGAATCTACAACTTAACTTCGACGAACATAAGAAAGTACAGTGTTTTAAGTGATTTGATAAAATATTTTAAAGTGTTTTTTTTCTTCTTTTCAAAACGGTGTATCTCTGGCCACAAAAGGCTCTCCATCTCACCTGTGGGCTCCTAGGTTGACACAGCTGATTCCCAGGTTGTACCGACTGCGGATGAAGCCTGGCTGCAGTTCAAGCGCCCTCCTATAGGCGGCAACAGCCTCCTCTGAGCGGCTTCCATTGGCCAGCGTGGCGCCCAGTTTATTCCACAGCAGATAGTCCTGAGAGAGAGGGAGACAGAGAGGTCATGAGCTCCTGAATTAGTGTTGGATACATTTGAAGTTTTTCCACATAGACTTATACAGAAAACTACCCTCTGCATTACCTGAACACCAAATTGAAAAATTCTAACTTACAACCTTGATTTTGGACAAAATGACTTACTGCCAAGAATTATCCAGCAAACTTTCTAGCAAACCAACAATCAGCATAAGAAGCTCCGGAGAAACCTGAAAACACCACCCAACCTGCAAACTGAGTGAGTAGATGTTCAGTCTGAAGCTACTTCTAAAGCCAAGAAGTAAAATACAGTAATCTCTAGATATCTTACTATACAGACTCAGGACAGACGTCCCGGCTGCAACGGCATTTGCACACTGTGGTGTGAAATGAAAGGTGTGAAAGCCAACAATGACAGCAGACCATCACAGCTCCCCCCACCCCTGTGCAGAGGCCATCATAAAACAGTACCCCCCCCCCCTGGAAATTAAACATGAAACAGAAACAGTACAAACAGAAGCTCCTTAAGGACAATCCAGAGACACTATTTGCTGACTCTTACAAACCGGGGATCATACACTTCTTTTTCCTCACATACTTTGCATGGCACAGTTACCCTTCTGTTAAGAAAGAGGGTACGAGCAAAGGGTGGAAACTAAGAATAATGGACAATGAAGACCCTGGCACTGACAAAGGTTATGTCAACCTGTACAGATCTGGAACAGTATTGGTGCACTATTGTTGCAGGGCAGCCTCAAACCGTTTTCAGCAGGACTTCTACAAGATCAAAGAGAGAGCACAGCATAAGAAGCTCATCCTTGGACCACGTCCCCACCCCATAGACGAGCAGCTCCAAGAGGAGTGTCCCCTCCCCTAGACCTGAGAAAACCCAGGTCCCACACTGCTCCTGCATTGATCTGAGGGAGAAATGGACCAAGCTGGAGATAAAGCTGGCCCAGCTCAAGGAGCTGTCCAGAACACTCGAGACAGCAAAGACCCAAACAACA
This sequence comes from Oncorhynchus tshawytscha, assembly GCF_018296145.1. Lineage (NCBI taxonomy): Eukaryota > Metazoa > Chordata > Actinopteri > Salmoniformes > Salmonidae > Oncorhynchus > Oncorhynchus tshawytscha. The sequence continues at coordinate 5,380,689 of NC_056451.1, forward strand.
GGCCAGCACAACAAGACCCAGAAGGCTGAAGGAGGAGAGAGAGACAGCTGTCTGGATGAGGGAGAAGAGTCCACCTCAGACCCCCAACACAGAAGGTAAAGACAAGAGTGAGAAAGAGAGAGAACATCCGTTAATTGAAACAAAAGGTGAGCCGAGTAAAGTTGTTCAAGAGGGGGTAGTTAGTGTCTGTGAAAAGGGAAGGGCAATCACAGAAGCACAAGGAGGTAACTGCTAGCTACATGCGACTAGGGATGGGTAGTTTCAGAGAGAAAAAAAGTTTGAATAGGGAAAGAAAGTTAAAAAGGGGAGAGGGTGTTAGACATACCGTTTGAAGAGGAGGAAAGTAATAGACCCTTTTGGAATACCTAAAAATGCATTCCCCGGTCTCCTTCCTTTAAGTATATGACAGTCTATGATTAAAACAATGAGGTATGGTCCACAGATCTAATTGAATCTGGTCAACCCTTTAACTGGAACAGAATATGATACAGAATAATATACTGTATATATATTTGAACTTTTGTTACTTTCTTTGCTTTCAGGCCCACAGGGAAAGGGTGGTACGGAGGGGTCTCTTGCAATCTTAGGGAGGGCTGGCAGGGATTTATCAGGAATGTAAGGGGTGACACAGGATGGATAGGTGGGAGGGGGACTGATAGGCAACTTCGGTTGCTGGATGGGAAGGGGTTAGAAACATGGTTTCTGGGTGGGGAGGGAGGATGCGGGAGGGTGGATGGGGACTGGGTTGGGTTATCTATGTACGTATTTCTTTTATCGTTTTTTTACCTGTGACCCACCGTCTCAAAATAAATAAAAGGTTGATCACAATATTTTTTACAATGAGATGGACCCAATTGCTTTCAAGTAACCATTTAGCATACAGATAAGAAATGACTTCAAGGAAGCAAGCAAGGAAGGATGCATGTATTCGAACACATTTGAATTGATCAACTTCATGCTGTTTAAATCAAATTAAGCAAATTATAATCAAGTGTGTTTATTCTCCAAACACACATGAACCACAGATTGTGTATAACCTACTAGTGTACCTGTGGTGTGAGAGAGGGCCGCGGTGAAGTGGAGAACCCGATAGCGTACCTGTGGTGTGACGGAGAGGGCTGCGGTGAAACAGTCCACGGCCTTGTCATACTCCCCGCTCAGATTGAAGAGGACTCCCAGGCCACACTGTAGCTGGGGGTCGATGCAGGCGGGTTCAGAGTTCGCCGCACTGAGGAACAGGGACTGCACCTCGGTAAACAAAGATCTGAGAGTGGGGCAGGAAGACACAGAGATGGGGAAAAAAGGAGGAGGGAGATTTAACAATTGTGATATTTTAAGCCAACCAATAGAATCCATGTTTTCGTGACATACAGTGGGGCAAAAAAGTATTTAGTCAGCCACCAATTGTGCAAGTTCTCCCACTTAAAAAGATGAGAGGCCTGTAATTTTCATCATAGGTACACTTCAACTATGACAGGCAAAATGAGAAAAAAAATCCAGAAAATCACATTATAGGATTTTTAATGAATTTATTTGCAAATTATGGTGGAAAATAAGTATTTGGTCAATAACAAAAGTTTCTCTCAATACTTTGTTATATACCCTTTGTTGGCAATGACAGAAGTCAAATGTTTTCTGTAAGTCTTCACAAGGTTTTCACACACTGTTGCTGGTATTTTGGCCCATTCCTCCATGCAGATCTCCTCTAGAGCGGTGATGTTTTGGGGCTGTCGCTGGGCAACACGGACTTTCAACTCCCTCCAAAGATTTTCTATGGGGTTGAGATCTGGAGACTGGCAAGGCCACTCCAGGACCTTGAAATGCTTCTTACGAAGCCACTCCTTCGTTGCCCGGGCGGTGTGTTTGGGATCATTGTCATGCTGAAAGACCCAACCACGTTTCATCTTCAATGCCCTTGCTGATGGAAGGAGGTTTTCACTCAAAATCTCACGATACATGGCCCCATTCATTCTTTCCTTTACACGGATCATTCGTCCTGGTCCCTTTGCAGAAAAACAGCCCCAAAGCATGATGTTTCCACCACCATGCTTCACAGTAGGTATGGTGTTCTTTGGATGCAACTCAGCATTCTTTGTCCTCCAAACCCGACGAGTTGGGTTTTTACCAAAAAGTTATATTTTGGTTTCATCTGACATTCTCCCAAACTTCTTCTGGATCATCCAAATGCTCTCTAGCAAACTTCAGACGGGCCTGGACATGTACTGGCTTAAGCAGAGGGACACTTCTGGCACTGCAGGATATGAGTCCCTGGCGGCGTAGTGTGTTACTGATGGTAGGCTTTGTTACTTTGGTCCTTGCTTGTTGTAGGTGACCAAATACTAATTTTCCACCATAATTTGCAAATAAATTAATTAAAAAATCGTACAATGTGATTTTCAGGATTTCCCCCCCTAATTGTCTGTCATAGTTGAAGTGTACCTATGATAAATTATAGGCCTCTCTCATATTTTTAAGTGGGAGAACTTGCACAATTGGTGGCTGACTAAATATTTTTTTTGTCCCACTGTAAAACATGAGAAAATACAGAAGAACGTCCTGTAATTCATATTGTGTTATATTGATTAGCAGTTATAAGTATATGCTGAATATACACGCACACCACATTTGTACACAATGAAATAGGTCCACTCACTCGGGCAGCAGTGAGCCAAATCTCTCCCCCTCTCTGGTCCCTCTGTCCTTCTCTCGCTCCCGTTCACTCTGCTCCAGGACTGGCCGGTATGCGGGGTTGTGCCTCAGCCAATCGCGAAGGGTCTCACAGGCCTGCCTGTGCAGCGATTCGTTGGTGAAACTGACAGCCAGAGCCATCAGAGCGGTCAGGTTGTCCTTCTTCAACTCTATGCATCTAACGGCGAGAGAAAAAGAGAGAACAAGAGACAGAGAGAAAAAAAGAAGGAGAGAGAAAGGTGAGTGAACCCGAGAAAATGTTGCGTCACAGGCATCATGTAACTTCGAGGACTTCCTATTTCGCACCCAAGTTCCTGCTTATCACAGCATCTTTGTATTCGAGCCACACATAAAACATGTATTCATAAATCAAATAAGTACATACTTCATGACATACTCTTATTGTCACAAAGGAGCTACGTCCCAAAAGGCACCCAAATTCTCTATATCAGGGGTGTCAAACATACAAGCCAATTCAATGCGGCTCAAGGGTGGTTTAAAAACAACAAAAATAAATATATACATACATACATACATACATACACAGTACCAGTCAAAAATTGACACACCTACTCATTCAAGTATTTTTTTACTATTTTCTGCATTGTAGAATAATAGTGAAGACATCAAAACTATGAAATAAGACATATTTAATCATTTAGTTACCCAAAAAGTTAAACAAATCAAAATATATATTCCATTTGAACTTCTTCAAAGTAGCCACCCTTTGCCTTGATGACAGCTTTGTGCGCACGCACACACACGCGCACACACACACACACTCACAGTTGAAGTCATAAGTATACATACACTTAGGTTGGAGTCATTAAAACTCGATTTTCAACCACTCCACAAATTTCTTGTTAACAAACTATAGTTTTGGCATCTACTTTGTGCATGACACAATCATTTTTTCCCAACAATTGTTTACAGACAGATTAATTATCTTATAAGTCACTGTATCACAATTCCAATGGGTCAGAGTTTTACATCCACTAAGTTGACTGTGCCTTCAAACAGCTTGGAAAATTCCAGAAAATGATGTCATCGCTTTAGAAGCTTCCGATAGGCTTATTGACATCATTTGAGTCAATTGGAGATGTACCTGTGGATGTATTTCAAGGCCTACCTTCAAACTCAGTGCATCTTTGCTTGACATCATGGGGAAATCAAAAGAAATCAGCCAAGATCTCAGAACTTTTAGACCTCCACAAGTCTGGTTCATCATTGGGAGCAATTTCCAAACACCTGAAGGTATCACGTTCATCTGTACAAACAATAGTACGCAAGTACAAACACACTGGGACCACGCAGCCGTCATATCACTCAGGAAGGAGACGCGTTCTGTCTCCTAGAGATGAATGTACTTTCGTGCGAAAAGTGCAAATCAATCCCAGAACAACAGCAAAGGACCTTGTGAAGATGCTGGAGGAAACAGGTACAAAAGCACCTATATCCACATTAAAAATAGTCCTTTATCGACATAACCTGAAAGGCCGCTCAGCAAGGAAGAAGCCACTGCTCCAAAACCACCATAAAAAAGCCAGACTACGGTTTGCAACTGCACATGGGGACAAAGATCGTACTTTTTGTCCTCTGGTCTGATGAAACAAAACAGAACTGTTTGGCCATAATGACCATCGTTATGTTTGGAGGAAAAAGGGGGTGGCTTGCAAGCCGAAGAACACCATCCCAAACGTGAAGCACGGGGGTGGCAGCATCATGTTGTGGGGGGGCTTTGCTGCAGGAGGGACTGGTGCACTTCACAAAATATATGGCATCATGAGGAAGGAAAATGATGTGGATATATTGAAGCAGCATCTCAAGACATCAGTCAGGAAGTTTAAGCTTGGTCACAAATGGGTCTTCCAAATGGACAAAGACCCCAAGCATACTTCCAAAGTTGTGGCAAAATGGCTTAAGGACAACAAAGTAAAAGGTATTAGAGTGGCCATCACAAAGCCCTGACCTCAGTCGAATAGAACATTTGTGGGCAGAACTGAAAAAGCGTTTGCGAGCAAGGAGGCCTACAAACCTGACTCAATTACATCAGCTCTGTCAGGAGGAATGGGCCAAAATTCACCCAACTTATTGTGGGAAGCTTGTGGAAGGCTACCTGAAACATTTGACCCAAGTTAAACAATTTAAAGGCAATGTTACAAAATACTAATTGAGTGTATGTAAACTTCTGACCTACTGGGAATGTGATGAAAGAAATAAAAGCTGAAATAAATCACTCTACTATTATTCTGACATTTCACATTCTTAAAATAAAGTGGTGATCCTAACTGACCTAAGACGGGGAATTCTTATTAAGATTTAAAGGTCAGCAATTGTGAAAAACTGAGTTTAAATATATTTGGCTAAGGTGTATGTAAACTTCCGACTTCAACTGCACATATACTTTAAAATGACTCAAACCAAATCGAAATGGTGTAGAAATTATACAGAACAAAAATGCAACAAGTGTGTGTCCCATGTTTCATTTTATACTTTAACTTTTGATACTGAAGAACATATTAGCAATTACATTGATACTTGAGTATATTTAAAACCAAATACTTTTACTCAAGTAGAATTTTACTGGGTGACTAACTTTTACTTTTCTATTAAGGTATCTTTACTTTTACTCAAGTATGACAATTGGGTACTTTTTCCACTACTGATCATTACACAGGTGCATGTGCTGGGGACAATAAAAGGCCACTCTAAAATGTGCAGTTTTGTCACACAACACCAAAGATGTCTCAAGTTGAGGGAGCATGCAATTGGCATACTGACTGCAGGAATGTCCACCAGAGCTTTTGCCTGAGAATTTAATGTTCATTTCTCAACCATGAGCTGCCTCCAATGTTGTTTTAGAGAATTTGGCAGTATGTCCAACCTGCCTCACAACCGCAGATCACGTGTAACCAATCCCAGCCCAGGACCTCCACATCCGGCTTCTTCACCTGTGGGATCTCTGAGACCAGACACCCGGACAACTGATGAAACTGAGTATTTTTTATCTGTAATAAAGCCCTTTTGTGGGGAAAACTAATTCTGATTGGCAGGGCCTGGCTCCCAAGTGGGTGGGCCTATGCACTCCTAGGCCCACGCCCCTGCAGTCATGTGAAATCCATAGATTAGGGCCTAATTATTTTTTTTCAATTGACTGATTTCCTTAAATGAACTGTAACTCAGTAAAACTGTTGAAATTGTTGCATGTTGTGTTTATATACTTGTTCAGTATATAATGGACCTACATTCATACAGTTTCCTCACTCTGTCCAGCTTGCTAACAATCACTGAAACAAAAGCTAGAATCAGGGAGCATAAAAAAACTCAAAAACGATGAAGAGGAAATGTTTTTGCATATTTTGACAGCAAGGAAATAACACATTTTCAGTGTGGCCCTCTGGACCTTGAAGACAGAATGCGCCCCCCCAGGTCAACATGAGTTTGACACCCCTGCTCTATATAGTGCACTACTTCTGGCCAGAGCCCTATGGGTGCCCTATATAGGGAATAGGGTGCCACTTGGGACACACTAGGGACTTCTCTCCAGTCAGTGAGGCTGCTATTCCAACTCTTTACCTGTGGAGGGCACTGATGGCTGCAAACTCTTGTTCATTCTCTGCCTGACAGGTTCCCAGATATTGCCATGCCTAAAAAAAAAAGAAGCAGGAAAAAGTGTGAGAGTGCCTAGTTCTCTTTACCCAGGGTAGGAAAGAACCCCCTTAGTCGCCAGCGCTTGTTAGCCAGAAATAATTTCACCTTGAGATATTATTAAATCAGAATGATTAATTACTGAGTGTCTTACCAGCTGGTTGTCTGGTTCTCTCTGTACGGCACTCTCAAACAGACGCACGGCCCCAGGGATGTCCCCTGCCTCCATCCTCCTCACCCCCTCAGCAAGGGGGTCCTGGTGGGACAGGTACGGGTTGTCCTCCTCAAACTGGTACCCCTGGAGGGGGTGAGAGAGTGAGGGAGGGAAAGAAATTAAATCATGAACAGCAACTTGGCAAACAAGACAAGGCATTTTTTTTTTGCCTGGACAGGTAGGCATGCTGAACATATTCATTGTGATCTAGAAGGCTAAACTTATCCTTAACTAAAAACGAACCCTTATTTTAACCAGGTAAGTTGGCGGAGAACACTCTCATTTACAGCAACAACCTGGGGAAGAGTTAGAGGGAAGAGGAGGGGGATGAATGAGCCAGTTGGAAGCTGGGGTTGATTAGGTGGACATGGACACCGGGGTTAACATAACTACTCTTTATTAAAAAAAAATTTTTTACCCCTTTTTCGTGGTATCCAATTGGAAGTTACAGTCTTGTCTCATCGCTGCAACTCCCATACGGACTCAGGAGAGGCGAAGGTCGAGACGTGCGTCCTCAAAAACACAACCCAACCATGCCGAACTGCTTCTTAACACAATGCCCACTTAACCCGGAAGCCAGCCGCACCAATGTGTCAGAGGAAACACCGTACACCTGGCGACCGTGTCAGCGTGCACTGCGCCCAGCCCACAACAGGAGTTGCTAGTGCGTGATGGGACAAGGCGATCCCTGCTGGCCAAACCCTCCCCCAACCCATACGACACTGGGCCAATTGTGCGCAGCCCCATGGGCCTCTCGGTCGCGGCCGGCTGCGACAGAGCCTGGACTCAAACCCAGAATCTCTAGTGGCACAGCTATTACTGCGATGCAGTGCCTTAGACCACTGTGCCACTCTGGAGGCCAACATCCCTACTCTTATGATAAGTGCCATGGGATCTTTAGTGACCACAGAGAGTCAGGGCACCTGTTTAACATCCCATCCAAAAGACCGCATCATACACTGGGGCAATGTCCCCCATCACTGACCTGGGGCATTGGGATATATATATTTTTTTAGACCAGAGTAAAGTGTGCCTCCTACTGGCCCTCCAACACCACTTCCACAGGTGGATAGGAAGCTATGTCAAGTACCTTGTCGTAGGAGCTGCTGAGCATCTGGTCAAAATCAGAGAGCCAGGGATGACTTTCTGCGTCTCTCTTGGCCATCTCCTCCCACTCCTGCTGCAGCTTCTCCCAGAAGTCCACGTCGCTCTGATACAGAGGAACAATCACAATGTCAAAGTCAGGGGTCAAATGATGGGGGTGCTGGGCATCATCATCATACCAGTTGCTGTGGGAATCCCCCTAACATTAACATTGGTCCAAACCACTATTTTTAGGGGATGCCCAAGGACCAATGTGAACTTTGATAAAGGTTCTATATACAGTGTACTTTAAGCCAATGATACATGGTAATTTAATTTTTTATTTCACCTTTATTTAACCAGGTAGGCTAGTTGAGAACAAGTTATCATTTGCAACTGCGACCTGGCCAAGATAAAGCAAAGCAGTGTGACAGACAACAGAGTTACACATGGAGTAAACAAACTAGCCAATAACACAAAAAACAAGTCAATGACACAGTAGAAAAAATAAAGTCTATATACAGTGTGTGCAAAGGGCATGAGGAGGCCATAGGAGCGAATAATTACAATTTAGCAGATTAACACTGGAGTGATAAATGAGCAGATGATGATGTGCAAGTAGAGATACTGGTGTGCAAAAGAGCAGAAAAGTAAATAAATAAAAAACAGTAAGGGGATGAGGTAGGTAGATTGGGTGGGCTATTTACAGATGGACTATGTACAGCTGCAGCGATCGGTTAGCTGCTCAGAAAGTTGATGTTTAAAGTTGGTGAGGGAGGTAAAAGTCTCCAACTTCAGCGATTTTTGCAATTCGTTCTAGGCACTGGCAGCAGAGAACTGGAAGGAAAGGCGGCCAAATGAGGTGTTGGCTTTGGGGATGATCAGTGAGATATACCTGCTGGAACGTGTGCTACGGGTGGGTGTTGTTATTGTGACCAGTGAACTGAGATAAGGCGGCGATTTACCTAGCATAGACTTATAGATGACCTGGAGCCAGTGGGTCTGGTGACGAATATGTAGCGAGGGCCAGCCGACTAGAGCATACAGGTCGCAGTGGTGGGTGGTATAAGGTGATTTGGTAACAAAACGGATGGCACTGTGATAGACTGCATCCAGTTTGCTGAGTAGAGTGATGGAAGCTATTTTGTAGATGACATCGCCGAAGTCGAGGATCGGTAGGATAGTCAGTTTTACTAGGGTACGTTTGGCGGCGTGAGTGAAGGAGGCTTTGTTGCGAAATAGAAAGCAGATTCTAGATTTGATTTTGGATTGGAGATGTTTAATATGAGTCTGGAACGAGAGTTTACAGTCTAGCCAGACACCTAGGTATTTATAGTTGTCCACATATTCTAGGTCGGAACCGTCCAGGGTGTTGATGCTAGTCGGGCGGGCGGGTGCGGGCAGCAAACAGTTGAAAAGCATGCATTTGGTTTTACTAGCGTTTAAGAGCAGTTGGAGGCCACGGAAGGAGTGTTGTATGACATTGAAGCTCGTTTGGAGGTTAATTAGCACAGTGTCCAAGGAAGGGCCAGAAGTATACAGAATGATGTCGTCTGCGTAGAGGTGGATCAGGGAATCGCCCTCAGCAAGAGCGACATCATTGATATATACAGAGAGAAGAGTCAGCCCGAGAATTGAACCCTGTGGTACCCACATAGAGACTGCCAGAGGTCCGGACAACATGCCCTCCGATTTGACACACTGAACTCTGTCTGCAAAGTATTTGGTGAACCAGGCGAGGCAGTCATTAGAAAAACCGAGGCTACTGAGTCTGCCGATAAGAATATGGTGATTGACAGAGTCGAAAGCCTTGGCCAGGTCGATGAAGACGGCTGCACAGTACTGTCTTTTATCGATGGCGGTTATGATATCGTTTAGTACCTTGAGCGTGGCTGAGGTGCACAGCGGAGAAGGTACGGTGAGATTTGAAATGGTCAGTGATCTGTTTATTAACTTGGCTTTCGAAGACTTTAGATAGGCAGGGCAGGATGGATATAGGTCTGAAACAGTTTAGGTCTAGGGTGTCACCCCCTTTGAAGAGGGGGATGACCGCAGCAGCTTTCCAATCTTTAGGGATCTAGGAAGATACGAAAGAGGTTGAACTGGCTGGTAATAGGGGTTGCAACAATGGCGGTGGATAGTTTAGAAAGAGAGTCCAGATTGTCTAGCCCAGCTGATTTGTCCGGGTCCAGGTTTTGCAGCTCTTTCAGAACATCTGCTGTCTGGATTTGGGTGAAGGAGAAGCTGGGGAGCCTTGGGCGAGTAGTTGCGGGGGAGGCGATGCTGTTGGCCGGGGTTGGAGTAGCCAGGAGGAAGGCATGGCCAGCCGTTGATAAATGCTTATTGAAATCGATAATCATGGATTTATCAGTGGTGACCGTGTTACCTAGTCTCAGTGCAGTGGGCAGCTGGGAGGAGGTGCTCTTGTTCTCCATGGACTTTACAGTGTCCCAAAACTTTTTGGAGTTAGAGCTACAGGATGCAAATTTCTGCTTGAAAAGGCTAGCCTTTGCTTTCCTGACTGACTGCGTGTATTGGTTCCTGACTTCTCTGAACAGTTGCATATCTTGGGGACTATTCGATGCTAGTGCAGTACGCCACAGGATGTTTTTGTGCTGGTCAAGGGCAGTCATGTCTGGAGTGAACCAAGGGCTATATCAGTTCTTAGTTCTGCATTTTTTGAACGGGGCATGCTTATCTAAGATGGTGAGGAAATTACTTTTAAAGAATTACCTGATGTGTGAAGTGAAAATGTGCAATGGCATTATTAGTGCAATATAGTACATGGAAAGAGCTTAATATATACTGAACAAAAATAAACGCAACATGTAGTGTTGGTTCCATGTTTCATGAGCTGAAATAAAAGATCCCAGAAACGTTCCATAAGCACAAAAAGCTTATTTCTTTCAAACGTTGTGCAAAAATGTGTTTACATCCCTGTTAGTAAGCATGTCTCCCTCCTTTGCCAAGAAAATCCATCCACCTGACAGGTGTGGCTTATCAAGAAGCTGATTAAACAGCACGGTCATTACACAGGTGCACCTTGTGCTGGGGACAATAAAAGGCCACTAAAATGTGCAGTTGTGTCACACAATATAACAGATGTCTCAAGTTTTGAGGGAGTGGGCAATTGGCATGCTGACTGCAGGAATGTCCACCAGAGCTGTTGCCAGATAATTTAATGTTCATTTCTCTACCATAAGCCTTCTCTAACGTAATTTTAGGGAATTTGGCAGTGCGTCCAACCGGCCTCACAACCGTAGACCATGTGTACCCACGCCAGACTAGGACCTCCACATTCGGTTTCTTCACCTGCAGGATTGTCTGAGGGGGTGCTTTGGAGTATTTCTGTTTAACAGAAGCCCTTGTGTGGAAAAACTCATTTTTATTGGCTGGGTCTGGCTCCTAAGAGGGTGGCCCTCCCTCCTCCTATGCCCTCCCAGGCCCACCCATAGCTGCACCCTTGCCCAGTTATGTGAATATTAGGCCATGGGCTGGAATTATTCTTGATAGATACAATTTGGAAGATGTTTAAAAATACTTATGGTCATTATTCTGTTATCTCTCCTATTGTATCGTATCTCTCTTACCTCCACAGCAGCTTTAGCTTGCTGGAAATCTGGACCTGCTGTGGCGAACTCATCTACCCATGATTCCGCTGACTCCACTGAGACCTGAACAGGAAGAAAGAGGTAGCAATGGTAGATGTGGACACCAAGTTGTCCATAACTCTATAACAACACTTAAAGTGGGATGTTGAGGTTGTGACAGTAAAGGAGAAGCAGAACAAGATGGGGAAGAGGGGTGAAAGAGGAAGACAAGATAAAGGAATGGGAAGAAGCAAAACAAATCAGAAAACCACACCCATTCTCCCACTCCCTTTCTCCCCTACAATCTATACACCTCTAGTGCAGGTCGTCTTTACTACTTTTCTATAAGTAATTGCTATAATCTAAATGCAAGTTTAAATCAGCAAAAACAATGCATCGTCCTTGGGTTTATACAAAGTGCTAAGAAACTACGGGAAAACATACATGGGGCACAACATTCTGCCACTAAAAACAGCCATCAAACTACCGTAAAAAAAGGCTGATGAAAAATATCATCAGCTCAACGCAACCTTATTGACCAGAAAGCTGGTTGCGGAGCCACTGGGCAGTGTTGCCATGGCGTCAGGGGTCCTACCTGCCTGACGACAGAAGCCCATTGATGTGCCTGTTTAGCCTTAGCTTTGGCAAGCTTCTGATCCCACTCTTGGGTTGTCAAGGGTAAAGTCCCTCCCCCAGTCTCCTCCAGGAACTATGGCAACCAGGGAGCGGAGAACGGGGGGAGGCATGATTGTTTTGTCGCAGGTGTGAGGCATTGGGGGTGGATTTTTGTTTTGGGAGGGGTGAGGATGGAGGAGTTTTCATTTGGTACAAATGAAGTGGGGGTTGTTAATCGAAGGAGGGGAAAGCCAAGAGTTCACAGCAGGGTCAAAGGGGGAAAAGTAGATGTCACAGTTAATGAGAACTCCTATGACTACATACTCAAGGGTAAACACCAGGGCTGGGGTCTTATTCAGGAAGTGACTTGGAATTCAATTCCTGATGAAAACAATACAAAAATGCCTATTATTATTTTTCAATCCCCTACCTTAATTGAGAAATGATTTGCCCCAACCCTGTTAACATACGACTTCACTTCACAAGGGGAACTGGAAGTCTGATTCAAGACTGGAACAGCTAAGAGGATTTTCATTAGCAGAAGTCGGCATATAGAAATTGCATGTATAGAAAGGACAATGCTCTCTTTTCCACAATAATTTTTTTCTACATATACCTTTTCCAAATTATACATTGTACAGCCTAGTGCAAGGCTCACATACAGAAAAGTTCATGGCCATAACTTGGTTATGTAGTTAGTAACAGTTCCAGGGGTCTGCACCAAATACTGGGACGTGGGGGGGTCATGAGGCACAAAATTACAAAGTTTGAGCCAAGATGGCTCCCTGTAGGTTGACAGTTGCACCCTTCCCCTTGTGTCTTCAATGGAAGTTGGCTCCTACCTGGTTGAGGTTGGAGGCCCAGTTCTGAGCCTCCTTGGCCTGAGCTCTATCTGTGTGCTGTTTGCCTGCTCTGTCCTCCACTGTGACACTGCCCTCGCCAATCTGCCTAATGAACCGCAGGAACTACAGTGCAACACAACAACAACAACATAACAATGACACAATATCCATTATGACTATGGCTAATGGCGTATGGACCTAGACTGGTCATTAAATCAGTTTGTGCTTTAGCCAAATCCCAAATAATGACAGGGGAGTTGGATACCACACAAACAGTTCTGAAGACCAGGTTGTAAAGAGTCACTATGCTACTACGGTCCATCACTGTAAAATGCTTTCCCATGAAACATTTTGATGTCTAATTGACTACAAAGAAGTGTGTCTCACTGAACACTTCAAAAGAAATGGCTACAACTACAATGATCCTGTTATTACAAAGCTACATTACTTTGATAGACAAAGAATGGGGAAAGGGTATGGGGATAGATATGTAGAAAAAAAAAAAGTATGAAACACACACGACATGGAAACAAACACACACACACCTCAGTGTTCTGTAACTTGGGGTCATTGACCTTTGCGACCAGCTCATTGGCTGTTTGCTTCAGTTCGTCTCCTGGTAGGTACTCTTTCGTCCTATTGGATTGACAAACATTAACATCAAAGGGTTAATTTAAACAGCTAACTGAGTCTCTAACAGTGATCCTTTTAAAGAACAACTGGGTTAAAGAGACAATGTACATTTTACATAATCACTCTGTATCCTTGTAAATATATTGTAATTGAAATGCATTGTCTCTTTTCAAAAATCATTTCCAACAAGGATGGAATCAAAAGAGGCTTTTGAATACCTAATTAAATGACTGCTACTTATTGGGTCAACGCATTACATACACAAACTAAAAGACTGCGTGTGGGATTAACTGGTTTTCTATTTTTTTCTTGACTTACAGCTATGTTATGGCCAAAGTCTTTATAAAGTGAACGCAATAACAGAGTTCTGAAAGGACGACATCAAATATTTTAAGACACACTTAACGGCTCAACATCACAATCTTCTCTGGAACGTTCTCAAAAGTTCACTGTATCCATCTACGTGTCCCTTGCTCTCCTGTTTTTCTCGGTCTCTCAATTATTACCATTCTTGCTCCCTCTCTCCCAGGTCTCCGAGCCATAGCTTCTCCTCTGACTGCTCCAGATACTCCTCTGCCCAACGCCCGGGATCTGAGAGAGAGAGAAAGAGGGGAGAAAGGGAAAGAGAGTAAGATACCGATTATTTCTCTACCTGCTAGAAGTCGTGGCCACAAAGTACATTCAAACAAATGGTTGGCAATTGTGCCTACCATTGACACTCAAAAAAATGTACCTGTGCCATCGGTGATGAACTCTCTGGTCCAATCAGCGTCAGCCGGGTCTCCAAGTCCCGCCTGCCCTGAAGAGGCGGTGGCGGCATCCGCTCCCGACAGAAACTCAGACGTCCAATCACCAGACAGGGCCAACGCGGCCACACCCGGAGCTACGGACAGGACAGGAGGGAAAGGGTGTTGTTTTCTTCACGTCGGTAAAAGAAAGTGTGTTTTTCAGTGCAAATACTTGGATGGAAGGTACAGGAAAACGTAATAAAAAGGTGTCTTGAAGTGTCAACACATGTTCTAAAGCCTGCGGGTTAACAATATGAAAGTGCTGCGGGGCAGCTGGGCAGGCACACTGCAAATCTATAATGGTGTTGCTTCTGCTGCGTTGGAGAGTATAATATGGTATTCTATTACTGCTGTGTGCACCTCTCTGTGGAGCCTGTCTGTAGCTCTGCTGATCGATCTGCTGCATTTCCTCCAGTAACTGGCCCATGTCAAAGCTGTGAGGGGGCCGTGGAGGCGCCTGCTGCATGAACTCATTCACCAACTGGAGGACACACATGCAGAACATCAAACGCAAGCCTATTCAATGACGATTAACAAACCTCCCATGAACGAAACGCGTTTTCATATTCCTTTTTTAGAATATGCAGACAAAGCACAACAGTTTGAATCAATAGGACTGGGAAGGTAATAGGAGACTGACCTCTTCTTCTGTTGCAATTTCAATGGGTGTAGGGGGAATCTAGGAGAAAAAGAGGGATGAAAGTGATACCGTGAGATATATTTGTGAAAGCTATAGTACAACTAAGTTGTATGGTCCAAACAATCTATGATGAATGAACTCGTTCAAGTATGGGTAGATGGTTCCAGGGCTCTAACGTGCGAGAAAGTTTGTGTGCGAGACCAGGAGTTTTATTTTGGGAGCTCTACGCGACTAGGAAAGAAATCTCCAAGATAATAGTTGTGGCAATAAGGCATCGCTGTACTGTTGTTTCAGAGTGGCTAAGAGGGAAAAAAAAGTGAGTGCAGATTCGATCATGTCACGGTTGCTCCGTTACGACAGCTTGTTCATAATCCAACCAAGTCAAAAGATCTGACCCATATTACAGGCACAACATTTTTATCTTCCTGTAGCGAATCGCCGGGACCACATTTTATATTCATAAACCATGTTGTGAGCCGTTCGAAAACTACTTGCGTGTCGTTAACCATTTGTTTACACTTTTTTCATTCATGTTACCTCATTGGCTAGCTAGCTAACAAACCGGTAACTTCACCAATAATTCCAAATATTTGGGGGCACAGAAAGAAAGGAAAAGGTATGGCTTCTTCAGGAGATCAATGATCATAGAAATCACAAACCTGATGTTTTTAAAGAGAAAGTGTACAATTTTAAATGTAAAGCATCTCAACATGTAAATAGTGCTTTTTCACAATGTAGAAGCCTAATATTCCGCAAATGACTTGGTAATTTCATTTTTTTTTTTTTTTTTAAATTGGGAGCACCATTTTAAAAACTGGATGGGTCCCACTGTTGACCAGGAAAAATAACTATCAATGCAACATGGCGAATAACAAACTAAGAATATAAAAAAACAGAACATGGATTACTGTGCATATTCCATAAATTCTTTATTCTAATTTCTACCGGTGACTACTCACAGTTGGCGTTGACCTGTGCCTCCAAGCACCTCCCTCCTGGGTCATGTGACCCGTCAACTTCATGAGGGGATTGGCTCCCCCGCACTCCCCCTCCACCAGCTCCTGCATCGCCATGGCAACACCGGGCAGCGGTGTATCCAATCAGACCACCTTAGAGCTGAAGAGAGGAAGAAGTGAATAAAAACATTGACTTATCGATTAGACGATGGATGGAATTATTTGTACATTTCAAACATTTAAAATCTAATTAACTCAGTTTGATAATATCACATTCAGGATCCTGCCTGGGTGCCAGACTCTTTCTGCATTCATTGAGGGCCTAACAAGACAACAAATGTGAGCTATTAAGCAGAGATAGACCTGCACCAACACATTTCATGGTCCCATGCAAGACAGCTCAGGATAAACCATTTGAATACAAAGACGGTGTACCAGTATCAAGAAAAACCTAAGAAAAAAATGTGGATGTCCGCTCACTGTTGGGAAGTCATTTACCTTCCTACTACAGCTAGGCTATCCTTTTCTCCAGCTCCTGTGCAGTGTTTGGGTGGGCGTCATCACTCTCTTTTCAACCTTTTACATCAATCAAAGCAACATGGGAGAGCTGTTTGAGAGATATGGAGATCTATTTGAGGATGAGAGGGCTAGCCAGGCCAAATTGAAATCTCATCCCGAGTACCCAATGTCTCATAGTCCTCTCCTAATCTAACATGCTCTATCGGTTGGCTTTTAACACACACACACGGCTCCACAACAGGACCGAGTGAGAATAGGCTAGAGCTTCACTTTCCCTCTTCCGACTGGCTTTCAGTCTTTAACTCACTCTTTAAATACACACCTGGTCCTTTAAGTGAACGAAAACATTCAAGGGTGACAACCAACAGTCAAAGAAACTCCCTCTACTGCAAAGCTATAGTAATATTCCCCGATCCACAGTCCTCTCTCTCAACAGTGTGTCAATGCAATCAAATGTCGGAAAGCGAGACGAACCTGCTGTTCACATAGCTGACCTACTATCTAGGCCAACAACAGACGTGCACAGATAGTGGCCTACTCAACTTCACTAAACCTCTCAGACAAATACAGTAATGACAATTTCTATAATGCAGTCAGCCCTGGAGCTGAGAAGTTAAGACATGCCCATTTCCACCATCTTACTACAATACAAAAAGTAACAGCACCACACACAACTGCAAGTAATCTTACCTAAAATAAGGGGAGACAACACTGTACCCAGTCCACAGGTGGTCCAGTAGCTATACTAGGGTTTAGATTTAAGGATTTCTTTCCGCTGACCCAAACAGATGCTGTACGATTAGGGCCCTGTTAAGAGGATTATAGACAGATATTAATAAACACTGTCTCTCACACACACACACACACACACACACACACACACACACAGTGCAATACCGTGGATAGAAGAGACAGTCTTAATGAATATGCATGGTCCCAAAACGAGTGAATGTGTCTGGGTTTAATTCAGTTAGTAGGTATTCCTAGTGAGGTGTCATACTTTGCACTGTATGACAGCATGCTGTAGCTATATTGGCTCTACAGAAAAATATAGGTTGGCTTCTCAAGTTGAGACTGACAGCATGAAAATGTTATTTAGGTATGATGCTTTCTCAAGCAGAAAACACAAGGTTAGTATTGCAATGCTTTTACCTGAAAACCACCAGTTGAGAATGCAAAGAGCACCATAAAACTAACTATTGCCATCATATAGGCAGTATGTACTATATACTATACTAACTAGCTACTATACTGCACACATCCTACACCATATATATCAATAGTTCATGCACAGAAGTTAAGGGTGAGTCATGTCCTAGACAATTTTAGATGTATATGGTCACCTTACATAAATGAATGTCCTCCCAATTAGCACTGTAACGTTAAACATTGACTTTATACAATATATGTACTGTATGATAGCTAACTAGCTAGCTAGCTAACGTATCTAATGTGTAGTGGCTGTAGCTAGGTAATTATGGTTAGTTAGAGAGCGTTGAGCTTGCAAAATACATTCAGTAAAAGATTGAAAGCTAACTAGATACGTGGCTAGCTAGCTACCTGTTTGCCACAATGCATGTTGATGACCAAATGCTAGCAAGTTAGCTACAAAAATGTGACAGACCATTATTCGATTGATAGCATAATGTTCTACTCACCACCACCTACTACTACTACTGACTGTAAGACCTTCCTACTATCCTCTTCTCCTAATTGTCTGCTTACAAGATAATAAATAGCCGTCAATTCAAGAATCCAGCGAAGCTACTGAGTGCGAAAGTAAATCTTTACCCGTGTTTATTAACGCGTGTCTCTTTATTTACGTCCTGCTCTTTCCCCCATGACCCACAAAAAACCTACACAGACGCACAGTTAATCCTGCAAGTCGTATTCTCAAACAGCATCGACGTAGACGTTGAATGGCAGACAATACGGAATGTGCGCAGAACGAGTTTATGCGTGTGTAAACGCTGCAAATCGATGTTGCCATTTATGCCTACAAATATTGTAACATTCTAAAAATGTTCGATGAAATTGCAATCTCTGGCTCCATTTGGTGAAACAATGTAACAATGACCTTGATTGACAGTGGGTGAAGAACGCAAAGGGACAGCAAGGTTTGCGTATTTCATTGCGCAAGGTATTAATGATTTGCAAAGTCCAACAAATGTGTTCTGCTTTGTGGCAACATCATTTTCTGTCTCAAACTCCAACCCCGTAATTCTCATTATCTCAGGAGAGGAACGAAAATATTATCTGGTTATTCCTGATACATGTAGGCTTTTACCAAGGAATTTATGTATTCTCTCAAAACATCTGTTAGAGGAATTACATTTCTATATGTTTATTACCCAATTCAATTAATACACTCAGCCCATTTCTAAGGATTTGTAAGATACTTATTTGCATAAAATGGGCGGAGCCCAGTCTCATAATCAAGCAATAGCGTTTATTCTCGAGAGTACTGAACATGATACAATTTTTTAATTTTTTAATTTATTTATTTTTATTTTTTATTTTTTTATTTTTTATTTTTTTATTAACAACAAATCAATACATAAAGCACATGAGGGAACACAAGCATACATAGATTACGAACAATGGACAATCGTGCTAGGGGGTACAATATCACATTACAATTACACAAGGACCTTAAGGGACATGCATATACTTACAATTCTAACAGCTTTTTTGTTAGTAGAGCATTTAACCGTCTTAAAATACAGTTCAATTTCTTTTTGTAGGGTACGAAAATGTGGTTTTCTGTTTGTAAATTTACATTTGTGTATATGAAATTTGGCCAAAAGAATAATGAAATTAATTACATAAAAATGATTCCGCTTATTTCTATTGTATGTAAAGAATCCAAACAGTACATCTCTCCACAATATGGTAAAATCTTCATAAATGTGTTCAATTATAAACCTACTGATGTCTTGCCACAGTTTTCTTACATGCATACAATGCCAAAAAAGATGCACAACTGTTTCTGGGTGGTCATTACAAAAGGAGCAATTGGAGTTGATGTTTTCCTTAAACTTCTTCATATAGTGGTTGGCAGGATAATATTTATGAATAATTATAAAGGAAACTTCCTTAATTTTGTTAACAAGTAGATATGTGTGTGGCAACATCCAAACTTTTTTCCAACAGATATTATCAATAAATCCATTCCAATAAGGCATGACATAAGGTATAGATACAACATCCTGCTGAAACAAGGATCGTATCGCTCTGTTGTTGAATGTACCAAAAGTGTCACGAATCCCGCTTCCTGAGTCTGTGTTTGCCTGTGTTTCTGTCCTGGAGTGTGTTTCCGGTGTCCTGGAACGCACCCTGTCTGGTTGAAGGGCGAATTAGCTTGTTGGGAGATCATGTTCACCCGCACCTGTATCCCATCAGTAATCTGCACACCTGTCCTGATCATCACCTCTCCCCTTCAAAAGCTCTGACCTGACATCCATTCCCTGCCGGATCGTTAGCCATGAACAGTATGTTGTGCCCACGAACCAGCCTCCAGTTTATAGAGTTTGTTTTGTTTTGTTTTATTGTTTTGTACTGTACGTCTTGCACGTCTTGCTTGCCTTTAACTTACCGCCGTTTGTTTTGTCTACAGCCATTCACCCGGAACCCATACCCCATCCATGTCTGCTCGTCGCCAGTGTGTTGTTATCCATTGGATCTGCCTACCCACTCCCATCAACCCACCTCCGCTGCCCGCTCCTCCACCCGGAACTATCTACCTCCACGTTCTCATTAATAAATACACACCATCTTCTTGCTCACCTTGTCCTGGTCTGTTTCTGGGTCCAATTCTGGCAAACCCTGACAAAAAGAGAAACAAATCTTTCCTACTGATGAGTCAACAGGGTCAATAGAAGGTAGGCTCTGAGGGTCAGGTCTTGATATGTTCCTGAATAACATAGCAACACCGGAGGGAATGGCATCTAAAACAATTGCAAAATCTTTAGGTGTTACAGGGACCTTGTAAAGTGATAAGAATTCTTTATAACTGAGTAAAAGACCCTCTGCATTTACCAGTTGGCTCACCAATAGGATATTATTTCTGAACCAATATTCTAAAAACAGAGAGGTATTTCTATACAATATATCCCGATTATTCCATATATAATATCTGTGTGGAGAAAAATTGTGTTTATAAATTAAGGACCATGACAAGAAAACCTGCCGATGAAAAGCAGAAAGTTTCACTGGAACTTTGTCAATATTATAATTGCAAAACAACATGAAGTTAAGGCCACCAAAAGTAGAGAAGACATGATGAGGAATAAAATTCCAGATAGAAGTGGGTCTTCTTAGGAATTGTTTTATCCAATTGATCTTGAAAGTATTATTTTAAAGTAGTAAAATCCAGAAAATTCAGTCCACCATTCTCATGTGTTCATTACAACAGTTTTCCTAATGTAATGGGTACGGTTTCTCCAAAGAAAGTTGAAAAGCATCTGGTCTATCTCCTTGCTTATTTTACAGTCAAGATATAAAGATAGAGCACCATATGTTAGTCTAGAGATACCTTCAGCCTTGGTTATTAGGACTCTACCTTTTAAAGATAAGTCCCTCTGTAGCCATTGATTTAGTTTCTTCTGGGTTTTTTTAATAAGAGGGTTAAAATTTAGTAAGCCTCTAGACTTCTGATCCTTTGTAATGGTTATGCCTAAATATGTAAGTTCTTCTTTTCCAAAGCGTCTGGTCTATATCTTAACATTAAGAAATGTGAACTCATGGCTGTCAAAGATTGTGTGACACCTTCATACATGATACAATTTACAACAGGTTAGAAACTGAAAATGACGTCATAGGTTTTAAACCGTC
Organism: Oncorhynchus tshawytscha; assembly: GCF_018296145.1. Lineage (NCBI taxonomy): Eukaryota > Metazoa > Chordata > Actinopteri > Salmoniformes > Salmonidae > Oncorhynchus > Oncorhynchus tshawytscha. The sequence goes on from NC_056451.1 coordinate 5,401,738, forward strand.
CCGTCCCTCCTCCATTCTGATACAATGGCAGTATAGCTCACAAGCCTTCCTACATCGTTCCCACCGGTTTAGATACTTTAGGACCAGGCCAAGGTCTCCCTGTGTAGATAAGCATTCTAGCCAGTCTGATGATAAGTTCATACGTTTCTACCAAGGAACAGTCTTTGTTCTAAGTCTTGATTATAATTACACACATTATATTCAGTACTAGGATTAAAATAAAATTCATACATCTATACAGTAACATAATAGTATTCTGATTAGTCAGTCCTGATTGAAATGTATACATAATTAGTCATTATTGATTTTAAAAAATCCCATAATTAACACCATCCAAAAAGTGCTCAGAAGATGGTGATAGTGAAATATATTATTTACTTTAAAAAAAAACAGGCAGCATTTAGACGTCAGTGTTTTATTATGAACTTTGAAATGTTTTCAGACAGTTATCAATAACAATAGTCTTCATAATCCATGTTATCATTGTATCAATAATTACAGTTAATGTCCCAATAGTAACCATAGTAATAATATAAGTAATTAATGAAATTTGTATTCCATTTTTAATATTACACTGAAAAACAACAGGCTTTATTTACTGACAGGTTTATCACTGCACATTGAAACACAGACAGACAGCAATAAACACAAAGGGAGGATGTGAGGGAGGATGATGGTGGGAGGGGGTTACATTCAATAGACCAAAGAGATGATGGGGACTGGCATGAAAAGAAAACGACGAGGGGGAAGAGAGAGGAGATAAGGAAGAGAGAACGATTTGAGAATATTCTAAAGGAGGTGTGAAAGAAGGAAGGAGTGAGAGGGAGAGGGGAGACAGAGTAGCTATTTATCACAATGTCCCCTCCATTTACTGTAATTCAGATATGAACAAGATTTTAAATTACAACAATTCAACACACGAATGAATACACTCATCAAGCCAGGAATCATCATCCTTATTACTACTACTACTATTATTATTACTCCGTATTCTGATGGTGTAACCTTTAAAAATATACAACAGCTGGTCAAATGATAAAACAATGTAATTGGTAATAAATAATATGTATATGCAGCTCCCTCTTTAAGAGTACAGACAGAGCAAGCGTTGACTGCAATAATAATAACAATAATTTTATGTACAGAAAATGTAATACAATCAAAACTGCCCGAGCTGAGCTGACATTCTGGATACAGCGGGTGTTGTGGTGTGTGTGTCGTTGTTGTAGTGAGGTTGTCACGAGAGCGGTGGGTGGTGAAAGTGCAATGGGCTGGGGGTCGCTCAGTCGAGTCACTGGGGTTGTGGTAAGGGTCAGAGGTTACTCTATGCCCGTATCGGCAGCCTGTTTGGTTGACTTGCAAAAACATACAATGAAAGTGTTCTACCAACCAATACGATTTAACAATTAAAAGTCTACCCTGATAAAAGGAAAGTTCTGAAAATGTACACTTTTGCATGGACAATTTATTTGATCTAATTTAGCACATCACGTACAGTATGTGAAGCACATCGTACATAGTATGTAAAAGTCTGTTAGAACCCTATAATTGTATGTTTTTGTATATTAGGGTTACTATAAATGTGGATCTGATCTGGAGTCAGATCTGGTGGGGAGAGGGTTCGTGTTTTTGGAAGTTGAGGAATGTATAGAGAGAGAAAGAGCGAGAGAGAGAGAGAGAGAGAGAGAGAGAGAGAGAGAGAGATTGTGCAGCAAAAAGACGACTAGATTAAATCTAGAGGTGTTTGGGATAGCGTCAGGATCAGGGCTTGTGTCTATGTGTGAGGGGCCGACACGAGGCTTTGTGTGAATCGATTGCTTCAATATTCATTTTGTGTGGTGGGAAAAGCTGTCTGGAGTGTGATATAGAGATAATAAAACATATACAGTCTTAACTTTACACCTAAGTTATGTAGCCTCGGTCCAGCCTGTGTCACACAGACTTCCAGGACAATGTCAATTCCCTGTGAGTTAGGAATTAGTGCACCACAAACTATTTTTGTTGGTTGTTTTGGTCAGGCGGTTAGAGTATACTGTATATATTGTGCCGTAGAACATTTACGTGGTGAAACATTCAATGCACTGTTATTGGCTATAGATCATTAATGGAGCTGTGATGTTGCGGTAATACAGTGTTTTGTTGTTGTACGTTTACATTCCATAGACTAGAGGTGTCAGCAGTCTTCAATATTTAAACGCGTTGAGAAGAGCGTGTGAGTGGCGAGCCGTTTTGTGGTTTCCATAGAAATGGGTACGTCCAGAGAGAGAGAGACGATTGGCTTAGTAGCGACGGGGGTTGCCGTCTCTGCCCTCTTTCTTGATGATGATTCGCTGGTCGTCGTTGGCGTTGTCAGGCGACTCCACCACTTCCTCGTCCTCCTCCCCCTCACCTTCAGTGTCAGCTGAGATGCCCATACGAGACTCATAGGACTGAGAGAGACAGAGGGAGAGAAAGAAGTGATCAAATAATCATTCAAATCGTCTTTACTCTTAAATCAAACTCAAAACTTCCACACTGAAATGAAAGGAATAAAAATCTATTCTATTCTGCAAAAACAGAGTTAGATCTTTACCTCCATGGGGTTGACGATGATGGTGAGAGCAGAGTCATCCCATTGGCCGCTGTCCTCCTTAGACCCTCCCCTGGCGCCCTCGCCACGGCGGTGGATGGAGCGGATTCGAAACACTCCCATGATCACCATGACAACCAGGAAGCCCACGCACACCATAATGATGACTGTGGCCGCTCCTGGCACCACTGTCAGAGGAAAGTTTTATATGAACCTTTCAGCCACCATCCTGTCATTAAAACCTGTTGGTACTAGGGGGCAGTATTTTCATTTTTGGAAAAATAACATTCCCAAATTAAACGGGATATTTTGTCAGGACAAGATGCTAGAATATGCATATAATTGACAGCTTAGGATAGAAAACACTCTAAAGTTTCCAAAACTGTAAAAATAGCCTGTGAGTACAACAGAACTGATGTTACAGGCGAAAGCCTGAGAAAAATCCAATCCGGAAGTGACTCATCTTTTGAAAGCCCTGCGTTCCGATGCGTCCCTATTGAGCTGTGAATGCCCTATCAACCAGATTACGCTTTCTACGTATTCCCCAATGTGTCTACAGCATTGTGATGTAGTTTTATGCATTTATGTTGAAGAATACCCGTAGGCGGCTTCATTGCGCAAGTGGTCACCTGATGCTCCCAGAGAAATTCTTGCGTAAAATACAGAGGTAGCCATTATTCCAATCGCTTCTACTGAGAAACCAATTGTCCCGGTTGATATATTATCGAATAGATATTTGAAAAACACCTTGAGGATTGATTATAAACAACGTTTGCCATGTTTCTGTCGATATTATGGAGCTAATTTTGAATATTTTTCGGCGTTGTCGTGACCGCAATTTCCGGTCGATTTCTCAGCCAAACGTGAAGAACAAACGGAGCTATTTCGCCTACAAAAATAATATTTTGGGAAAAAATGAACTTTGGCTATCTACCTGGGAGTCTCGTGAGTGAAAACATCCGAAGTTCATCAAAGGTAAACGATTTAATTTGATTGCTTTTCTGATTTTCGTGACAAAGTTGCCTGCTGCTAGCAAGGCATAATGCTATGCAAGGCTATCGATAAACTTAGACAAATGCTTGTCTAGCTTTGGCTGTATTTTGAAAATCTGAGATGACAGGGTGATTAACAAAAGGCTAAGCTGTTTTCCCAATATATTTCACTTGTGATTTTCATGAATAGGAAGATTTTCTAGGAAGATTTATGTCCGTTGCGTTATGCTAATTAGTGTCAGATGATGACAGCGGTCCCGTTCACGGGATGGGGTGTCACTGGAGGCTAATGTCAGTGACACTGACATCTTGTGGTGAAAATGAACCTGCGATTTTTTTGTATTTTGAATCTCTATTTTGAGAGTGGATAGGGGATTTCCCAATAGAAACAAAAGGGGACGGTATAGAGATAACTTCATCTCATCTATCTGTTTTTATGTGTCTTGATTTATCAATGAGCGAAACACATGTACTCAGGAATATAGAGCATAGTTCTCCTGTAAAAAGTAAATCAAGCGAAAAAGGTCGCCATTAATACTGAGGTAAATGAAGTGTGTATAAACCTGAGTTGCGGTGGGGGTTAGGCAGGGTGTGTCCGCTCAGCTCCCCAGAGTGATGAGACGGGTGAAGGAACTGCTGCTGGGAGGCCAGGAGGTGAGACGGGTGGTACAGACTGTCCAGGGAGTGCAGGAAGTTCACCTGAGAGCAAGGATGGATGAATATTTGGAAGGACAGGCCGAGATGGAGTAAAAGAGAGGTAAAAAAGAAAAAGAAGCCTCATCACAGAACCTCTTACTAACTGAACTAATGTGGTGCTCTCTCTCTACCCACTAAATGCTAGTTTAAAAACACTTAGCTAGTGCCCTGGTATTGTACACCCCATTGAAGCTTATTTGCTAACCCATTTTGGGTTAATTACAGCCTCTATTGTCAGTTAGATTAGTTACCTCCAGTGTGAGTTCGTTGCTGGTGTATCTGCCATTCATCTCGGAGCAGGACAGACGGAACCGCCTCTCAAAGCGGGCCGATCCTTTAGCCAGCCGGTAACGGACGGACCGAAGGACATCCTCATACACGGAGATGGACTCAGCTCCTAACACAGAGAGAGAGAGAAAGAAAGAGATGAGAGGTGGAGAGTCGGAAGTTTAGGGGCAGTTCAACACTGAGGAAACAGTAAGACAATAAGATAATGCTAGAGTTTGTGAACGTGAAACAGAGGTGCGATGCAATATGCAACATAGCCCAACTAATCGCATCATGCTGAATGTCACTGTGGGCAGTAAATGAAGCGCTTCAGCACACAGACTATCCCTCTGGTGCAGTTTTCCCAAACTTCTGTTTTTGAGAGATTTTCTTAGTTTTTTGTTGGAATTAAAGACCCACTCCAGCCTCACTAGCATGGAATTTATCAAAAGGTGCATTTCCGTAGCTGGTGCAGGGTTCCTCATTACATGTCACAAGTGGGGGGCTTTCCTTTTCAGTCCTCTATTGCACCCATCAGACCAGCTCCTTGATTGTTTATATTTTTTTACCCTTAAGTATTTATACCTGGGATATCGTTTTTCAACGGGAACAGTTTAAACACAGCTGAAGTGGGTCTTTAAAATAAAACCAAATAGGGGAAATGAGCGGTACCTGTGATGGCGATGTAAGCAGTGGTGTTGATTATCTCCAGACCCCTCTCTCTCAGGGCATCCATGTCCACCAGGAGCTCCTCCCTCTCTGGGTTTAGCTCCTCCCCCAGGGGCTGGACCTCACAGCCGTCCAAAGTGTGGGCCACGGCGTCTGACATCAGAGCTGGGGGTCCAGGGGTAAGAGAGATGAATGGAGGAGAGAATGAGGCGAGAGAGGGAGAGCAAAAGATGGAAAGAGGGGAAAGCGTGACTCTTGTTCGCTTTTGTTGCCAAACAAACAACCCAACTATAGGACTGGGAACATACTTTCTCAGGTCTTTTGTTGCCAAACAAACAACCCAACTATAGGACTGGGAACATACTTTCTCAGGGGTAGGAAACATGCACCCCAATTCAAAATCTGATTTAGAAGAAAGACAGATCTTACTTCACATTCTTTGTCCGCCGACATATAATTAAGTAGCACTGCTAGTAAGTGGAAATGGAGGCAGGTGTATGGAAAATAAGTGACTTATAAGTTTGAGATCCAGGCCTCAGCCCTGTATGACAATTAAAAACAGGCTGAGATCAGGGTTAGAATCTAAGTCAAATATGCACAGTTTGATTGGTGATTTAATGTGTTCCGACACACTGATCACACAAAGACCAGACAATGGTCCATATGTAATCAGTCATGCTCACATGGTTATTTTTAGAAGCATTAATCCGTGTACAGTAGGTTTCCTTCCTACATAAAATGCTGGCAAAATGCTCTCAAAATGATTAGATTGATGTGATTGGAATGCACTAGTCTCTACCCCCACATTGTAGTATTCATGGAAGGGCTCTTTGCTGGCTCACCTCCTCCTTCCATGCCCTGAGCGGCTGTGTTAACAGCATGAGACAGGGAGCACACAATCCTCAGCTCTGGGAAGAGGGGTACACCACGTGGGCCCTCGAATTCAGGCGCGGGACGGGCCAGGTGGGGGCCGACCCCAGACAGGGAGATCTGAGGGGCGTCAGGCTGAAGGACCACCAGGTAGCCCTCCAACTGCCTGAGCGTAAGACAACTCTCCTCATTGAAACACCTAGAGGGAAGAGAGGATAGAGAGAGAGAGAATGGGGGGTCAAATAGGGCACCAGTTATTTCTCTATAAGTAAACAGTTTTAGGACTTGATGATTAGGCAAATCAGGTGTGTTAATGTTGGTCTAGGACAAAAGTCTGCACACCCTGTGGATTTTCAGGATTGAAAAACCCTTGACTATAATGATATTGTATGTATTGTCTGATACTAATTAGTAGCTGATACTAATTGTGCCACATTTCAGAAGCACTTTGAAATTCTGTTATTATTTGGCGATTCAGTACTTGATTTATGATTCAAGTGGTGCTTTGAGTTGTTTAGCGTGTGAGTGTTGGAACTATCTAGCTCTCGTAATACTGTCTCTCTCTCGCTCTCGCTCTCTTTCAGTGAGCAGCTGCTATATCTGACTCTCCACAAGGGCCTGCTGTTCAGCCATCTGGAAGAACTGCTTGACCTCAAATTAGTCTTATCTTTAAACACTATTAAAAAACATGCCCTCCAACTACTAACTGATAAATCGGACTGAAGAACACACTAGGAAAGCAAATAATCTCCCGACCTGGAATCAGACTAATCTTAAAAACACAAACAAAGAAACAGATCTCAAAACGAGCGTAAAAACATAACATCACTGTTGTCCCTTAAATCCGGGTCATCTAAAAACACTACGATAAGCGCAGCCACTTCAAAAAGATGCTAAAGTACATAGATAGGTAAGACCAACGTGCACTTCAAAGTACATAAATATTTAAATCAACAAAGTGGATAAAAAAGGACCCATGTAGGCCTATGCGGTGCATTAACCCAAAAATAAAACATTTTTCTGGTCATCCATGAACTTAATATAATGTGCGATACACTGTGGCATAAATTTTGTTATATGCTTCAACCGTGCTTCCTCTTACCCAAGGCTAGATTACGTAGTTGAGCAAAAGCCGGGACTCCTATATCGGCTGCAAATCAAGCTCCACACCTTGCACAGGGATGCTATCATTCAACATAACAGTAAAATCCTTGTGCTCTGATACCTTTGCAGAGTAAAAGTTTCACATGCACAGTAAAATGCCTTTCTTGCTAACTCAAAACCCAACAATGCAATAATCAATAACAATGTCTTACTAGAAAAAAAAACACAAGAAATAAGAATAGGAAACATGAAACGCACAATAAAGTAAGTACTGTGAGTAAGTAAGTATACTATATAAAGGAAATATTTAAAAAGTAAGATCCAATACCATATTTATATGTGCAGGGAAACTGCAGTGATGGAGGTATAAACAGCTGTAGTCGGAAGTTTACATACACCTTAGCCAAATACATTTTACAATTCCTGACATTTAATCCAGGTACAAATTCCCTGGCTTAGGTCAGTTAGGATCACCACTTTATTTTAAGAGGGTGAAATGTCAGAATAATTGTAGAGAGAATGATTTATTTAAGCTTTTATTTCTTTCATCACATTCCTGGGGTCAGAAGTTACAATACACTCAATTAGTATGTGGTAGCATTGCCTTTAAATTTGCTTAACTTGGGTCAAACGTTTTGAGTAGTCTTCCACAAGCTTGCCACAATAAGTTGGGTGAATTTTGGCCCATTCCTCCTGACAGAGCTGGTGTAACTGAGTCAGGTTTGTAGGCCTCCTTGCTCGCAAACACTTTTTCAGTTCTGCCCACAAATGTTCTATAGGATTGATGTCAGGGCTTTTTGATGGCCACAATACCTTGACTTTGTTGTCCTTAAGCCATTTTGCCACAACGTTGGAAGTATGCTTGGGGTCATTGTCCATTTGGAAGACCCATTTGCGACCAAGCTTAAACTTCCTGACTGATGTCTTGAGATGTTGCTTCAATATATCCACATAATTTTCCTACCTCATGATGCCATCTATTTTGTGAAGTGCACCAGTACCTCCTGCAGCAAAGCACCCCCACAACATGATGCTGCCACCCCCGTGCTTCACGGTTGGGATGGAGTTCTTTGGCTTGCAAGCCTCCCCCTTTTTCCTCCAAACATAACGATGGTCACTATGGCCAAACAGTTCTATTTTTGTTTCATCAGACCAGAGGACATTTCTCCAAAAAGTACGATCTTTGCCCCCATGTGCAGTTGCAAACCGTAGTCTGGCTTTTTTATGGCGGTTTTGCAGCAGTGGCTTCTTCCTTGCTGAGCGGCCTTTCAGGTTATGTCGATAAAGGACTCTTTTTAATGTGGATATACATGCTTTTGTACCCGTGTCCTCCAGCATCTTCACAAGGTCCTTTGCTGTTGTTCTGGGATTGATTGGCACTTTTCGCACCAAAGTACGTTCATCTCTAGGAGACAGAACGCATCTCCTTCCTGAGCGGTATGACGGCTGCGTGGTCCCATGGTGTTTATACTTGCCTACTATTGTTTGTACAGATGAATGTGGTACCTTCAGGTGTTTGGAAATTGCTCCCAAGGATGAACCAGACTTGTGGAGGTCTACAATTATTTTTCCTGAGGCCTTGGTTGATTTCTTTTGATTTTCCCATGATGTCAAGCAAAGAGGCACTGAGTTTGAAGGTAGGCCTTGAAATACATCCACAGGTACACCTCCAATTGACTCAAATGATGTCAATTAGCCTATCAGAAGTTTCTAAAGCCATGACATCATTTTCTGGAAATTTCCAAGCTGTTTAAAGGCATAGTCAACTTAGTGTATGTAAACTTCTGACCCACTGGAATTGTGATACAGTGAATATATAATTGAAATAATCTGTCTGTAAACAATTGTTGGAAAGATTACTTGTGTCATGCACAAAGTAGATGTCCTAACCGACTTGCCAAAACTATAGTTGGTTAATAATACATTTGTTGAGTGGTTGAAAAACGAGTTTTAATGACTCCAACCTAAGTGTATGTAAACTTCCGACTTCAACTGTATGTATAGGGGTAAGGGGACTAGGCAGCAGGATATAAGATAAACAGATTAGCAGCAGCTTGCATGTGAGTGTGTGTGTAGAGTTAGCAAAAATGTACGTGCATATTATGTGTCAGTGAGCAAATGATGGAGTGAGTGTTGTGTGTGTTGGAGTGACAGTGTGTGTGTGTGCTCGTGCATGGAGACTATGAGGGGTAAAAGGTCAATAAAAAGATGTCTACATGTTCTACCCCCAAGTTCTATAAGAATCTTTGAATAAATGAATGAACACATTATTTCATCCATCATTAGCCTGGGTACCTGACAACCTTCAATGATGTTATGTTGTTAAACAATGGATAGACAATGAAAAATATCCAAAACAAACAGGCACCCAGGCTACATCACCATGGCTGAAATACGGTCACAGAGAGGACAGGTTGTGGTGAATGAATGGCTTTAGAGATATGATACAAGTAATTGTTGGACCAGAACACAAGTCAAAGATAAGATATCCCCAGGTTCTAATGGCAGTTTGGGACGGCGTCATTCCTTTAACAGCATGCCCTTTCATTCCATAGCATTACTTATCAACTACTCCAGCCATGTCCATGTTAATTGAGATCAACGTCCAATGAATAGCTCTCTCCCGCTGAGCAGTCCTGTAAACCTGCCTTCACAGCTCTGGAATACTGCTGCATTCTTTGTGAAATTAGGCTTTTACCTGCTTTTCCTCTTTTACCCTGGATTTCTAATTTATGTACACGAGCACTATCAGTGTGTGTGCCTGTTTGTGTTCAAGTTTCAAAGTCATGTGGACAAGTACAGTGAAACGCCTTTCTTGCAAGCTCTCAACCCAACAATGCAGTAATCAATACCAATGTCGTACTAAAAATAACATAAGGTAGAACAAAAACACACGAGAAATAGAAATAAGAAGAAAGTAAGTAAACTATATACATGGTCCGGTCCAGTACCATATTTACAATGTGCAGGGATACTGTAGTGATAGAGGTAGATATGTATGTAAGGTGACTAGGCATCAGGATATATGATAAACAGAGTAGAAGCAGCGTATATGATGACGGTATGTGAGTGTGTAGTCAGTATAAATGTGTGTGTATGTTATGTGTGTGAGCATATGAAGTTAGTCTATGTGTGTGTGTGTGTGTGTGTGTGTGTGTGTGTGTGTGTGTGTGTGTGTGTGTGTGTGTGTGTGTGTGTGTGTGTGTTGGAGTGTCAGTGAGCGTGTGTAGAGTCTTGTGAGTGTACAGAGAGACAGTGCAAAAAAAGGCTCAACTCAGGTAGTCCGTGTTGCCATTTTGTTAGCTATTGGGGATAGAAGCTGTTCAGGAGCCTGTTGGTGTCAGACTTGATGCACCGGTACTGTGGCCGTGCGGAAGCAGAGAGAACAGTCTATGGCTTGGGTGGCATGAGTCTTCAACAATTTTCTCTGCCTTCCTTTCACACGGCCTGTTATATAGAGGTCCTGGATGGCAAGGTGCTCGGCTCCAATGATACACTGGGGTTTGAGGGCCCATGCCAAACCTCCTGAGGGGGAAGAGGTGCTGTCGCTTTCTTCATGAATGTGTGCGAATCATTTTAAGTCCTTAGTGACTTGGACACACAGGAATTTGAAGCTCTCGACCCGCTCCACTGCAGCCCTGTCGATGTGGAAGGGTCCACAATCAGCTCCTTGGTCTTACTGACGTTGAGGGAGAGGTTGTTGTCCCGGCACCACAATGCTAGGCCACTGACCTCCTCCCTGTAGGCTTTCTCATCGTAGTCGTTGATCAGGCCTACCACCGTTATGTTGTTAGCAAATTGATAATGGTGTTTGAGTTGTGCATGGCCACGCAGTCGTGGGTGAAGAGGGAGTACAGGAGGGGACTAATCACGCACCCCTGAGGGGCCCCTGTGTTGAGGGTCAGTGTGGCGGAGGTGATGTTGCCTACCCTCACCACCTGGGGTCGGCCCGTCAGGAAGTCCAGGATCCAGTTGCAGAAGGAGGCGTTCAGTCCCAGGGTCCTAAGATTGGTTTCGAGCTTGGAGGGGAAAATGGTGTTGAATGCTGAGCTGTAGTCAATGAGCAGCATTCTCACGTAGGCATTCCTCTTAGGTGGGTCAGAGCAGTGTGGATTGAAAATGAGATTGCGTCGTCTTCGGATCTGTTGGGGCGGTATGCAAATTGGAGTGTCTGAGATGATGTTCATGTGTGCCATAACCAGCCTTTCAAAGCCCTTCATGATTACAGATGTGAGTGCTACAGGGTGGTAGACATTGTGGCTTAAAAGCCTCAGAGTTTCTTGGGAACAGGGATGATGGTGATCATCTTAAAACATGTGGGGATTACAGACTGGGACAAGGAGAGGTTAAAAATGACAGTGAATATGCCTGCCATTTGTTCTGCGCCTGGTCTGAGAACACACTGTGAAACTGTCCAGCCCCGCTGCCTTACGAGTGTTGACCTGATTAAAGACCTTACTCACTTCGGCCTCGGAGAGCGAGATCACTTAGTCCTCTCTGTGTGTGTGTTGGTGTGTGTGTGTGTGTGTGTGCGTACATGCAAGCGTGTACCTGAGAGAGGTGGTCAGTTTGAGTGGCCTGACTCCAGGGGTGGCGAAGCGGAGAGAGTTCCTGTAGGTGACCTGTTGCACGGCCCTGTTGAAGCTCTCAATGTCATCACCCTCCAGAACCAGCACAGACTGACTTGGGTTCACATGCACCTAAAAAGGTCAAAGGTCAAGAGTTCATGCCCCGAGGTCGCACACCCCTCATAGTCACACACATAGTTAATTCTGTATTCTCTTTATATATATATATATATATATATCTTTTTTTTCTTTCATCAGTACCACCTTTTTGGGACTTCAGTTTTGATTGACTGTATGTTGCATGTGCACAGAAAAATATTATGCAGTAGACTCCATATCCATCAGGGGGAAATGAACCCTTTTGAACACAACAATCTGAGTAGGACATATAGCAGAGGTTAAAAAAACGTTGGGTGCCATGACCTATCAAACCCTGTAGATGAAGAAAAAAAGAATTCTGGTCGTCAAAGCCCACTCTAAGCCTTAGCCAAGTGAGGCAAGTGAGAGTGAGACTCCTCTACAGTAGGGCGAGGTTACCTTCATGCCTGAGCCCAAGGTCTCCAGGTCCCCAAAGTCCAGCCCCTCTCTGCAGGCGTACAGACACTCCACCACACTGTGGGGCTCCACACTCCCTGGACGCACCGTCACCCCTGACAACAGGCCACGGTAACCACCCACATACTTCCCTAAGAACCAGAAACAAAATGAACACAGTCAACACAGACAAAAAAAAGATGAACACCCACACACATATATGCGCATGCACGGATACACACACACACACACACACACTTGTAAAAACAAATGAAGTCACCTGTGTCTTTCCCTTCAGGGATGGTGTTGTTAAGGATGTCCTTCTGTTTATCTTCTGTCTCTGTGGGAAGAAGAAAGGTTAAAGGCAGTTGTTTTTATATAAAATAATTTATGGGTAACTTTTAGATATAGATTTCCATTAAAATGAGGAAAAAATGTTTTTCTCAAGAATTTTGGTAGGACTGTCTGGGAGTGGTCTGAGTGGGGAGGGGAAAACTGAAAACCAGCTGTTGGCAGAGAGGTTTGGAACTCTATATTATTGGTCTATTAACCAATTTACCCCATGCAAACCTTCTGATTAGAAGGTCCTGTGTAGATTGTATTTTCAACCAGCAACTATCAGGAAATAAACACTGATAAAAAAAAAACATGTTTACAGTGTTAGTTTCATCAGCTGTTGTAAAATATTATTTATACAACAGGTGGGTCCAATCCTGAATGCTGATTGGTTAAAACCGCATTCCAGCCGGTGTCTATTCCGAAACTTACCACCAGCTAAATCTATTACATTAAAATGCCTATTTACTCTGTTCCATCTGACTGCGCAATCCACTGTCTCATCAGCCCAGCCAAGCAATTTATAAACTTGATCTCCACTATAAAAAGCATCTAGACATGATCTAACATTTATTTTAAGATAACATTTAGTTTTCAACAGAGGAGATTTGTATAAACCTTGCTACCTGTCTCTCCGACATTTGCAACATTGTTTCAATATTCAAATTCGTTCTCCAGCTGTCCCCTAGAAATGAACGTGTCGGGAGTCTGGATGAGACATACAGGCAGGCAGCTTTTCTCAGCCAGTCGAAATCATGAATCAGCTGGCACCATTTTTATGGATATATACAAAGAAATGTCAATTGGAAAAAAGTACGAAGTGAAGTGCAGCTAGTTTGCCGTCTTTCCAGCTTCAGTTTGAAGTGATCGTGTTCGCTGTGTTGTTGGCTAGCTCCTCTGAACAAGTGTCCTGACGAGTGAGCACATTTTCTATACCAGGTGAAATAGCGCCTCATTAGCTAATTTCTATGGATGTATGTAAATAAATGCCACTTAAACAAATGCAAATGCAGCTACTTTGCTGTTATTCTGGCTGCACTTTTTGACGTGACTAAGTTAGCCGTAGTTGGCTAGCTAGCAAGCAAGGGATAAGAACGTTGCCAGCCAGTATGGCAATAGAACATTTAGAACAAACGTCCATAGATACAGAACAAAAAGACAATGACTGGGTCGCGTTCCTAGCAACCGAACCGATAGAACGAACGACCAGCTGGCTTGGGTAGCAATCCTAGATTTGTGTTGGGACTATATATTGTGGAAAGGATGAAATAGTATGAATATTTAATAAAAATATGTCAATAATTATTTGAATATGTTGGTATACCCGTTGTATAAAAGTGATAATGCCCCCGAAGCCGGTGTTTGGAGGATATATAACACCCGTGCCAATATATCCTCCAAACACCGTCTTCTGGGGTATTATCACTTAAATAAAGCACAGGAAAACAGAATTTTGACTGCACTGGCAGAGAAGGGGTAGAGGATGACAGAAAGAAGTGAGAAAGACAGAGGTGTAAGAGGAGAAATAAAAGGATAGTAAAAGCAAGAGAGGAATGGAAAAAGAAAATGAGAGAGAAGAGTGAAAAAATACAGAATAAGATAGAAAATAAACGTGCAAATCTGACAAAGGTGTGTCATACCCTTCATTATCTCCCAGCAGCTGACTGCCACACAGGCAAGTAGCCATTAATGTGTGTGTGACTGTATTTCCAGTGCTAATTGGCAGACAGTGTGTCCCATTTTAGCGATTAGCGCTGGTGTAACTGGCAGGCTAACCGTCTGGCCTGCCTGTTGTTCTGTTAGCCTAAATAATTGATAAGTCAGTGATATTAATAGAGTATGGAGAGGCAGTCAGAGCATCTCACACAAATATAATTAGGTGAATGAGGAGGGAAACGCCATGCTTTTCTGTGTCAGATGACGTATGTGTATGTACAATGCCTTGCAGAAGTATTCAGACCCCTTGGATTTTGTCACATTTAATTGTGCTACAAAGTGGGATTAAAATGAATTGTAATATTTAGTCTACAATCTACACAAAATAACCTAATGTGAAAGAGGAAGAAATTTATTTTTATTTTTTTAGATATGCATTTTTTTTATTGACCTAAAATACAGTTGTTGCATAAGTATTCAGACCCTTAGTTGAATTAGTTAAAGGAGTAAAACGTGGCTTAACAAATCACATAATACGTTACATGGACTGTGAAATAATAGGGTTTGACATGATTTCTGACTAATGACCTAACCCCTTACCTCTACATCATACATGCATGCATGCATGCATACAGTTGAAGTTGGAAGTTTACATACACCTCAGACAAATACATTTAAACTCAGTTTTTTCACAATTCCTGACATTTAATCCAGGTACAAATTCCCTGTTTTAGGTCAGTTAGGATCACCACTTCATTTTAAGAATGTGAAATGTCAGAATAATAGTAGAGAGAATGATTTATTTCATCTTTTAGTTCTCACATCTCATTCCCTGTGGGTCAGAAGTGTACATACACTCAATTAGTATTTGGTAGCATTGCCTTTAAATTGTTTAACTTGGGTCAAACGTTTTGGGTAGCCTTCCACAAGCTTTCCACAATAAGTTGGGTGAATGTCCAGAGGGCATTACTCCAAAAGCA
The DNA here is from genome assembly GCF_018296145.1 of Oncorhynchus tshawytscha. Lineage (NCBI taxonomy): Eukaryota > Metazoa > Chordata > Actinopteri > Salmoniformes > Salmonidae > Oncorhynchus > Oncorhynchus tshawytscha. The sequence goes on from NC_056451.1 coordinate 5,416,979, forward strand.
CAATCTTTGTCACCATGTGCAGTTCCAAACCGTAGTCTGGCTTTTTTATGGCGGTTTTGGAGCAGTGGCTTCTTCCTTGCTGAGCAGCCTTTCAGGTTCTGTCGATATAGGATTCGTTTTACTGTGGATATAGATACTTTTGTACCCATTTCCTCTAGCATCTTCACAAGGTCCTTTGCTGTTGTTCTGGGATTGATTTGCACTTTTTGCACCAAAGTACGTTCATCTCTAGGAGACAGGTGTTTGGAAATTGCTCCCAAGGATTAACCAGACTTGTGGAGGTCTTGGTTGATTTCTTGGTTGATTTCTTTTGATTTTCCCATGATGTCAAGCAAAGAGGCACTGAGTTTGAAGGTAGGCCTTGAAATACATCCACAGGTACACCTACAATTGACTCAAATGATGTCAATTAGCCTATCAGAAGATTCTAAAGCTATGACGACATTTTCTGGAATTGTCCAAGCTGTTTAAAGGCACAGTCAACTTAGTGTATGTAAACTTCTGACCAACTGGAATTGTGATACAGTGAATTATAAGTGAAATAATCTGTCTGTAAATAATTGTGGAGAAATAACTTGTGTCATGCACAAAGTAGATGTCCTAACCGACTTGCCAAAACTATAGTTTGTTAACAAGAAATTTGTGGAGTGGTTGAAAAATGAGTTTTAATGACTCCAACCTAAGTGTATGTAAACTTCCGACTTCAACTGTACATCTGTATGGTCCCTCAGCCAAGTATTGACTTTCAAACACAGATTCAACTACAAAGACCAGGGAGCTTTCAAAAGCCTCAAAGAATGGCAGTGTTTGGTATCAAACATTGAATATCTCTTTAAGCATGGTCAAGTTAATAATTATGCAATGGTTTATACACTGATTATACCAACCATTAGGAACTCAGGGAGCTGAATACTTATGCAACAACTATATATATATATATATTTTTTAGAATTTTTCTTCCTCTTTAACATTACAATATTTTGTGTAGACTGTTGACATGATAATTACAAACATTTGAATTCCACTTTGTAGCACAATACAATTTGAAGAAATCCAAGGGGTCTGAATACTTTTCTGCAAGGCACTGTATAAGTGTATGTGTGTGTGTGTGTGTGTGTGCACGTGTGTGTTTTGTGCGTTGCTTTCATTGGTGTGCTGGAACATTTGGTTCTATGAACTGTTTCATTAGCAGAAGAATATGAACTGTGACAACTCTCAAAAATATATTTTTGGGGCAGGCGTTGCTCTTTTGTAATCTTGTAACCTATTCTAGAAATGTATTGCCAGATAAATATATTCCATTGTCTATTGTGGTATATTATTGTCATATTTTCCTTGCCATGTTCTCATCAACTACCACTCATTAACAACACATTTACATAGCCATCATTCCAGGGTATCTATATGTGTATGTAATTAAAAGTCACATTTCTAATTCATTCTTGTTAACTAGCTTGTTATAGAAAAATATGTTATTAGTTATTCAACTGGTAGTTACACTAGTATAGGACCTCTGCAATGTAAAGTGTGACCCACTTAGGCATCCTTCATTTGCTGACAGGGGTTCTATGCAGTAAAGTTGAACCGCTCTACGTGGTGTAAGGTTTAACCACAGAGTTTCTAAACCCAGAGGCTTAACACCGCGACACTTCTGGTAACTCTTGCGAAACAGACCAGGCCGGGGTTTGGGAAGTCAAAACTGATTCCTTAGTTGTTTATTTTCTCGTGATCTAAAGGCACAACCTAGATTCGAGCCAATATCTTAAGTAGCTGAACATCTTATTACTCCAACCTTGTTAAAGTGACAAACTGAAACTTTAGAATTTTTGTGAAAAACTATTTCATATCGAAAGAGTGCCTTTCATTTGCGCAGTTCGGCGCCAGACGACTGTTAGACACCATATCGTGTTTCTACGCATGAGCTTAGCTAGCCAATGTCGCCATGACATCGCCTATATGTGTGATTGGGGATTTCTATTGGAGAAGCAGTTTTAGCCTGTCTTTGGTTTAACCAATCGTTACCCCAGCAGGCGCCAATGACCAGTCGCTGTCGTGGGGCAGGGTTGGGTATGACTCCGTTGTCGTGGATGAGGGCGGGGTCGAAGGTGACTCCATCCACATACAGTGTCACAGAGGGGAACTGGACACTGAGGGACAGGTGATGCCACTCGCTGTCACACACCTAGAGAGGAAAGAAGGACATGGAGACACGATGGGTCAGAGGTCAAGAAACAGCTGAACACAGCAGATACAACAGGAGAACAAACAAAAAAATCTACTAGATGTGCTACATGAACTTATCCCATATAATATCAGAATGTTTCTAAATGTTTTATCCCTTTTGTTTCTACTGAACACTACCCATGACACCAGACTGAGCACTGTAACAGTTCTTGTCGCAGAAGAGAGACAGATAAAGAAGTAAAGAGAGACAGAGGGATTTGCCAAATGTTATCTGTATCAGCATGGCCCCTATAATCCTACCCATTTTAAGCGGTCTGCGACCAGTAACCCGAGCAAAAACCACTTAGTCCCCCCTCCAACCTCCTCCCAAAACCGCACAACCACAGCATCCCCTTATCCCCTCTGCCCCTGCCTCTCATCCAAATCCTATTCTTCCCAATCCCCCTGCCTCTTGTCCATATCTACAAACTCCCCCAAGGAAGATATCCTAGCCTAGCGGTTAGAGCATTGCAACAGTAACCAAAAGGTTGCTTGTTTGAATCCCCAAGCCGGCAAGGTGAAAAAATATGCCGTTCTGCCCTTGAGCAAAGCAGTTAACCCCTACAACAACTGCTCCCCGGGTGTCGATGATGTCGATTAAGATAGCGCCCCGCACCGCTCTGATTCAGAGGTGTAGGGTTAAACTCGAAAGACACATTTTGGTTGACTGCATTCAGTTGCGCAACTGACTAGGTCTTCCCTTTCCCTTGTAGCTAGCGAGTCTGCCTTGGGATCAGGCTGTAACCCTACTTAATGCAGTCGTCTTAAAAATAAATCAATACAATTACAACTGGCAGTAAGTGAGCATTGGCCATTTTGAATGGCTCTTTCACTCATAGCGCTCCAACTAGCAACTGTTCCACCCTCATCCAGCAGCATTCCCATAGTACCTGCTCCAGTTTCCAGAGGAACTTCACGGGCCGCGCAGCGGAGACGTCGGGCCAGTAGAAAAGAGAGAGACGGCAGCCGTGAACGGAGAGAGAGTAGTGGGAGAAGGAGTCGTCTGAGGAACAGAGAGAGGAGACTGGCAGTCAGTAGACAGAAAACAGCATTTGAGACCAAACATGCAGAAGGAATAGGAGACACAAGCAGTGCATCTCACAACAAAAGGATTTTCATATTTCCTCGCCACAGACTTCATAGAATTAGACTGAAGCAGAGCCATATAGATACAGTATACATAGCTGTGGGAAGAAGGGGTAGTGAGGATGCTATAGCACCCTTGGAAAAAAGGGTGGGGGAAATAAATATATATATACACACAGTACCAGTCAAAAGTTTGGACATACCTACTCATTCCAGGGTTTTTCTTTATTTTTACTATTTTCTACATTGTAGAATAATAGTGAAGACATCAAAACTATGACATAACACATATGGAATCATGTAGTAACCAAAAATGTGATTATTCAAAAAAGCCACCCGTTGCCTTAATGACAGCTTAGCATTCTCTCAACCAGCTTCATGAGGTAGTCACCTGGAATGCATTTCAATTAACAGGTGTGGCTTGTTAAAAGTTCATTTCCTTCTTAACGCGTCTGAGCCAATCAGTTGTGTTGTGACAAGGTAGGGGTGGTATACAGAAGATCGCCCGATTTGGTAAAAGACCAAGTCCATATTATGGCAAGAACAGCTCAAATAAGGAAAGAGAAACGACAGGCCATTATTACTTTAAGACATGAAGGTCAGTCAATTCGGAAACTTTCAAGAACTTTTCAAGTTTCTTCAAGTGCAGTCGCAAAAAAACATCAAGCGCTATGATGAAACTGGCTCTCGTGAGGACCGCCACAGGAAAGGAAGACCCAGAGTTACCTCTGCTGCAGAGGATAAGTTCATTACAGTTACCAGCCTCAGAAACTGCAGCCCAAATAAATACTTCAGAGTTCAAGCAACAGACACATCTCATAGGAGACTGCGTGAATCAGGCTTTCATGGTCGAATTGCTGCAAAGAAACCACTATTAAAGGACACCAATAAGAAGAAGAGGAATACGAATTAGACCGGTGGAAATCTGCTTGGGCCAAGAAACACGAGCAATGGACATTAGACCAGTGGAAATCTGTCCTTTGGTCTGATGAGTCCAAATTTTAGATTTTTGGAGGAGGAGGTGTGATGGTGCTATGCTGGTGATACTGTCTGTGATGTATTTAGAATTCAAGGCACGCTTAACCAGCATGACTACCACAGCATAATGCAGCGATAACCCATCGCATCTGGTTTGGGCTTAGTGGGATTATCATTTGTTTTTCAACAGGACAATGACCCAAAACACACTTTCAGGCTGTGAAAGGGCTATTTGACCAAGGAGAGTGATGGAGTGCTGCATCAGATGACCTGGCCTCCACAATCACCTGACCTTAACCCAATTGAGATGGTTTGGGATGAGTTGGACCGCAGAGTGAAGGAAATTGAAGGAACTTCTGGAAATTCACCTTTCAGGTCTCTCACTGTTGCCGCTTGCTGTGGACCTCCCTCTGCCCCCAGCTGTGCCCTCGATACCATGTGTGGGTTGATTGCCCCCCCCATCTATCTTCTGAGCTCGTGCTGCTGGGTGACCTAGACTGGGACATGCTTAACACCCAGGCCATCCTGCGGACTGGGCTTGATGCCCTCAATCTCACATGGATTGTCGATGAGCCTACCAGGTACAACCCTCATAGATGTCATCCTAACTAATTCGCCCTCCAAATGCACCTCTGCTGTTTTCAATCAAGATCTCGGCGATCACTGCCTCATTGCCTGCATCCGTAATAGGTCTGCGACCAAACGACCACCCCTCATCACTGAAACACTTCTGCGAGCAGGCCTTTCTAATCGACCTGGCCGGGGTATCCTGGAATGACATTGACCTCATCCCGTCAGTAGATGATGCCTGGCTATTCTTTAAAAGTGCCTTCCTCACCCTCTTAAATTAGCATGCCCCTCTCAAAAATGTAGAACTAGGAATAGATATTGTCCTTGGTTCACTCCAGACCTGTCTGCCCTTAACCAACACAAAAACATCCTGTGGCGTTCTGCATTGGCATCGAATAGCCCCCGTGATATCCAACTTTTCAGGGAAGTTAGGAACAAATATACACAGGCAGTTAGAAAAGCGAAAGGCAAGCTTTTTCAAACAGAAATTTTCATCCTGTAGTACTAACTCAAAAAGGTCTGGGACACTGTAAAGTCCATGGAGAATAAGAGCACCTCCTCCCAGCTGCCCACTGCTCTGAGGCTAGGAAACACTGTCACCACCGATAAATCCACTATATTGAGAATTTCAATGGAATCTCTCTACGGCTGGCCATGCTTTCCACATGGCTGCCCCTACCCCGGTCAACTGCCCGACACCCTCCACAGCAACCCGCCAAAGCCCCCACCATTTCTCCTTTACCCAAATCCAGATACCTGATGTTCTGAAAGAGCTACGGAATCTGGATCCCTACAAATTAGCCGGGTTAGACAATCTGGACCCTCTCTTTCTAAAATTATCTGCCGAAATCGTTGCAACCCCTATTACTGGCCTGTTCGGCCTCTCTTTCGTGTCGTCTGAGATTCCCAAAGATTGGAAAGCTGCCTCTTCAGAGGGGGTGACACTCTGGACCCAAGCTGCTGCAGACCTGTGTCTGTCCTACCCTGTCTTTCTAGGGTCTTCAAGGGCCAAGTTAACGAGCAGATTGCTGACCATTTCGGGTCCCACCATGCCTTCTCCGCTGTGCGGTCTGGTTTCGGAGCTGGTCGTGGGTGCACCTCAGCCACGCTCAAGGTTCTGAATGGCGTTGTGGCCGCCATCGATGGGAGACATTACTGTGCAGCCGTATTCATCGACCTGGCCAAGGCTTTCGATTATGTCAATCACAAAATTCTTATTGGCAGACTCGACAGCCTTGGTTTCTCAAATGATTTCCTCGCCTGGTTTACCGGCTACTTCTCTGGTGGGGTTCGGTGTGTCAGATCGGTGGGCCTGTTATCCGGACCTCTGGCAGTCTCTGTGGGTGTGCCACAGGGTTCAATTCTCGGGCCGACTCTCTTTTCTGTGTGCATCAGTGGTGTTGCTCTTGCTGCTGGTGATTCTCTGGTCCACCTCTGCGCAGACGATGCCATTCTGTATGCTTCTGGCCCCTCCTTGGACACTGTGTTAACTAACCTCCGGACGAGCTTCGATGCCATGCAGCTCTCCTTCCGTGGCCTCCAACTGCTCTTGAACGCAGGTGAAACTGGATGCATGCTATTCAATCGATCACTGCCCACACCTGCTCGCCCGTCTAGCATCGCTACTCTGGACGGCTCTGACTTAGAATACGTGGACAACTACAAATGTAGTGTCTGGTTGGACTGTGTCTGGTTGGACTGTGGGCTCTCCTTCCAGACTCACATTAAGCATCTCCAATCCAAAATTGAATCTGGAGTCGACTTCCTATATCGCAACGGGGCGTCCTTCACGCATGCTGCCAAGCATGCCCTCGTGCGACTGACCATCCTACCAATCCTCGACTTTGGTGATGTCATCTGTAAAATGGCCTCCAGCACTCTGCTCAACAGACTGGATGCGGTCTATCACAGTGCCATCCGTTTTGTCACCGGGGCCCCATGCACTACCCACCATTGCGACCTGTGCGCTCTCGTTGATTGGCCCTCGCTTCATACTCATCGCCAAGCCCACTGGCTATAGGTTATCTACAAGTCTCCGTTAGGTAAAGCCCCGCCTTGTATCGGCTCACTGGTCACCATGGTAGCGCCCACTCGTGGAGCGCGCTCCGGCGGGTGTATCTCGCTGGTCGCCCCTCAGGTTCAATTCCTCCTTTGGTCGTCTACAGCTTCCAGTTCTCCGCTGCCCATGACTGGAGCGAATTGCAGAAATCTCTGAAGCTGTAGACTCACATCTCCCTCACTGGCTTTGGGCACCGGCTGTCAGAGCAGCTTACGGGTCGCTGCACCTGTACATAGCCCATCTGTAAACAGCCCATCTATCTACCTACCTCATCCCCATACTGGTATTTGTTTGTTTGTTTGTTTTGCTCCTTTGCACCCCAGTATCTCTACCTGCACATTCATCTTCTGCCAATCTACCATTCCAGTGTTTAATTGCTGTGTTGTAATTACTTCGCCACCATGGCCTATTTATTTCCTTAATAACTTACCTCATTTGCTCTCACTGTATATAGACTTTTTGTTTTCTTTTGTTCTACTGTATTATTGACTGTATGTTTTGTTTATTCCATGTGTAACTCTGTGTTGTTGTATGTGTCGAATTGCTCCGCTTTATCTTGGCCAGGTCGCAGTTGCAAATGAGAACTTGTTCTCAACTAGGCTACCTGGTTAAATAAAGGTTAAATAAAAAAATATACATATAAAAAAAGCAGCCAACAAGTGCTCAGCATTGGTGGGGACTCCTTCAAGACGGTTGGAAAAGCATTCCTCATAAAGCTGGTTGACAGAATGCCAAGAGTGTGCAAAGCTGTCATCAAGGCAAAGGGTGGCTACTTTGAAGAATCTCAAATATATGTTGATTTTTTAAACAATTTTGGGGGGCTACTACATGATTCCATATGTGTTATTTCATAGTTTTGATGTCTTCACTACTATTCTACAATGTAGAAAATAGTTTTAAAAAATAAAGAAAAACCCTTGAATGAGTAGGTGTGTCCAAACTTCTGACTGGTACATAGCGGTGGAAAAAGTACCCAATTGTCGTACTTGAGTAAAAGTAAAGATACCTTAATAGAAAATGACTAAAGTAAAAGTGAGTCACCCAGTAAAATACTACTTGAGTAAATGTCTTAACGTATTTGCTTTTAAATATACTTAAGTATCAAAAGGTAATATAATTGCAAATATATACTTAAGTATCAAAAGTAAAAGTCTAAATAATTTCAAATTGCTTATATTAACCAAACGGCACAATTTGAGTGTTTTAGTTTTTTTACGGAAAGCCAGGGGGGCACGCCAACACTCAGACATAATTTGCAAACGAAGCATGTGTTTAGTCAGTCCACCAGATCAGCGGCAGTAGGGATGAGCAGAGATGTTCTCTTGATAAGTGTGTGAATTGGGCCATTTTCCTGCCCTGCTAAGCATTAAAAATGTAATGAATACTTTTGGGTATCAGGAAAAATGAATGGAGTAAAAATACATTATTTTCTTTAGGAATGTGGTGAAGTAAAAGTACAAGTAGTAAAAAAAAAAAATTTTTTTTTAAATTAAATTAAAAAACTACTTAAGTAGTGCTTTCAAGTATTTTTACTTTAACTGACAGTTGTGACTGACCATTTGACTGACCATTCTTGACGGTACTGCAGACGATAGTCTCCTCCTCCCTGTGGTTTCCTCTGGCCTGATTAGTCGGAGGCTGGGTGTTGATCCCACCCCTTCGCATCCACAGCTGGAGGGTGAAATGGTCTCCGGATACGGCCGCGGCAACAGAGTCGGGTACCACAGCAACATGGGTGGAGCCATTGAAGGAGAACACCAGGGACGAATCAGAAGAAGGGAGGGTGGGCAAGGCTGAGGTCCAATTGGCTGCTGGGGACGGGGGCGGGAGTAAGTCCACTTCACCTCTCACAGCACCTGGTGAGACAGGAGTGAAATCACAAATGACATACTGTACAACCCTAGACTTGGTAAAGGCCTTATAAGCATTAACTATTTTGGGACTGTCTGTGGTTAATGTGCTTGTTTCAGGTTGGGAGTTCAAAACCGCTTTTGACTCACTCCAATCTTGCTGCATTACTGTGCTTACTTACTCTAAACACGTTAATGCCTTAACGAGCTGTCTTTTGGACTCATTAAATGTAAGCTTGGCTCTCTGGATTGTATTTTTGAATTCTTATCACAGAATGTCAATTCTGAGTTTGTCCTGATGGGTGATCTGAATCAGGACTGGTTAACATCTGATCAACTCAAAACTCTATGCAATACCTATAATCTCACTCAGATTATCAACAGTGTAACTAGGTTGAATATAAAATATCCTCTGAAATTTGACCGTAATCAATACTCCTCATCGTTTTAATGCTTCTGGTATATTTGCAAATGACATAAGTGATCACTGTGCTATTGCCTGTGTGAGAGATGGTAAAATCCCTAAGGAATCTCCACGTGTCATTATGAAAAGAAACTGGAAGTGGTTTGATATTCAAGGTTTTTTACATGATGTAGCATTGAATGGAATAGAATGGAATTAATCCCTGATGTTGAACTAGCCTTTTCTTAATTCCACAACGCATTCCAGGATGTATGCAATAGGCATGCCCCTTTAAAAAAATCAGGACTAAGGGCAGAGAGAACCCTTGGTTTGCTAAGGAATTTACTAAATCATAAGAGAATGAAATGCTATGTGGGCTAAAGCAAGAGGGACTGGTTTGGCAGATGATTGGATGGCTTTTAAACGTCTTAGAGATATGGGTGTGGCTATGATCCGTAAATTGAAAGCAGACCACTACCTGAAATCTACTTCACATATTTTAAATGATGCATCCAAATTTTGGCAAGTAAGGTTTGGAGTGCAAACAAGATACACAGCTTCCCAAACAATTGTTGGTAGACACACAGATTGTAACAGAGAACCTCCATTCTGAAAGACTTGAATCAGCATTTTTTTTTAGATGCAGGCAGTTTATTTGAAAAGGTCAAAGGTATAATTGAGCCCCCTAAAAATGTACCTTACACCCCTGTATACTCCTTCACTGGGTTCTCCTGTTCATCCTTCTCTGTTTAAGAGGTGTGTAAAGCCCTGAAAGAAATGGATGGGAAAAAATCCCCTGGCCCTGATGAACTAGACCCCCCCCTTCCTACACCTAGCTGCAGACATCATTGCTCCCCCTTAACTTGTATTTTTAACCTCACGCTTGATGTTATGGAAATCTGCTTTTGTACTGCCTCTCCTGAAAGGTGGAGATCCTTCGCTACTTGACAACTATTGACCCATATCAAAATTGTCTGTACCATCAAAGGTACTGGAGTCCTTAGTTAGTAGGCAGCTAAAGGCCTACTTCCAAGAAAACAACATCATAAATGGAATGCAATCAGGTTTTAGGTCTGGCCACAGCACTGTTTCGGCAACATTGAAGGTTTTAAATGACATCCACCGTGCTCTTGATAAGAAGTAACATTGTGTGTCTGTCTTTATTGATTTGTCGAAGGCTTTTGACACTGTGGACCATGCTGTGTTAGTGCAAAGGTTAAAATGTTGTGGGATTACTGGTCATGCTCTAAATTGGTTTATAAATTACCTATCAAATCGTACACAATGTGTAATGGTGGATAGTTGTAAATCTGAGTCCATAGAGGTGTGCTCAGGTGTTCCGCAAGGTTCTATTTTGGGCTCACTGTTGTTCATTTTGTATATCAACAACATTGGGGATCTTATTGAAACAGTGGATGTTAATTTTTATGCATATGATAATGTTCTTTATTCAAGTGGTAGTAGTTTATTTTTAGCTTTTGAAAATGCCCAGAGAGGATTTAACATCATACAATAGAATCTATATGATTTAAAGCTGGTTCTCAATTCGGGTAAAACAAAATGCATGCTATTTTTAAATGCCAGGCATGTTACTAATCATGTAATTTCTACATTGGCTGGACATACTGTAGAGCAAGTTAAAGTGTACAGACATTTGGGTGTGTGGGTTGATGATAAGCTGAGCTTCACAGTGCATGTAAAGGACTTCAGAAGGTTTTTATTACCGGCATAAGGCTTGTTTTTCTTTGGAGGGCAGGAAGGAGCTGGTACGATGTACATTACTGGCGGTTTTAGATTTTAGTGATGTTATACAGTTGAAGTCAGAAGTTTACATACAATTAGGTTGGAGTCCTTAAAACTTGTTTTAGAACCACTGAACAAATTTCTTGTTAACAAACTGTAGTTTTGGCAAGTTTGTCAGTATGTCTACTTTGTGCATGACAAGTAATTTTTCCAACAATTGTTTACAGACAGATTATTTCACTTATAATTCACTTAATCACAATTCCAGTGGGTCAGAAGTTTACAGTGCCTTTAAACACCTTGGAAAATTCCACAAAATTATGTCATGGCTTTAGAAGCTTCTGATAGGCTAATTGACTTAATTTGAGTCAATTGGAGGTGTACCTGTGGATGTTTTTCAAGGCCTACCTTCAAACTCAGAACCTCTTTGCTTGACATCATGGGAAAATCAAAAGAAATCAGCCAAGACCTCATAAAAAAAATTGTAGACCTCCACAAGTCTTTTTCATCCTTGGGAGCAATTTGCAAACACCTGTCTCCTAGAGATGAACGTACTTTGGTGCGAAAAGAGAAAATCAATCCCAGAACAACAGCAAAGGACCTTGTGAAGATGCTGGAGGAAACAGGTACAGAAGTATCTATATCCACAGTAAAACAAGTCCTATATCGTCATAACCTGAAATGCCGCTCAGCAAGGAAGAAGCCACTGCTCCAAAACCGCCATAAAAAAAGCCAGACTACGGTTTACAACTGCAGATGGGGACAAAGATTGTACTTTTTGGAGAAATGTCCTCTGGTTTGATGAAACAAAAATAGAACTGTTTGACCGTAATGACCATCGTTATGTTTGGAGGAAAAAGGGGGAGGCTTGCAAGCCAAACAATACAATCCCGTGAAGCACGGGGGTGGCAGCATCATGTTGTGGGGGTGCTTTGCTGCAGGAGAGACTGGTGCACTTCACAAAATGGATGGCATCACGAGGAAGGAAAATTATGTGGATATATTGAAGCAACATCTCAAAACCTCAGTCAGGAAGTTAAAGCTTGGTCACAAGTGGGTCTTCCAAATGGACAATGACCCCACGCATACTTCCAAAGTTGTGGCAAAATGGCTTAAGGACAACAAAGTCAAGGTATTGGAGTGGCCATCACAAAGCCCTGACCTCAATCCTATAGAAAATTTGTGGGCAGAGCTGAAAAAGCTTGTGCGAGCAAGGAGGCCTGCAAACCTGACTCAGTTACACCAGCTATGTCAGGAGGAATGGGCCAAAATTCACCCAACTTATTGTGGGAAGCTTGTGGAAGACTACCCGAAACATTTGACCCAGGTTAAACAATTTAAAGGCAATGCTACCAAATACTAATTGACTTTATGTAAACGTCTGACCCACTGGGAATGTGATGAAAGAAATAAAAGCTGAAAGAAATAATTCTCTCTACTATTATTCTAACATTTCACATTCTTAAAATAAAGTGGTGATCCTAACTGACCTAAGACAGGGCATTTTTACTAGGATTAAATGCCAGGAATTGTGAAAAACTGAGTTTAAATGTATTTGGCTAAGGTGTATGTAAACTTCCGACTTAGACTGTATATATGCAGGCCTCAACCACTACCCTGAGAGAACTTGATTCAGTGTATCATGCAGCCCTCAGGTTCATTACAAATCAAAAACGTCTAATACATCATTGCGATCTCTACAGAGCTGATGGCTGGTCGTCATTGACCTTGCATAGGCTTAAACACTGGTATACACTGATTTATAAGGCCATATTGGGTAAAATGCCATTTTATCCATTTTCTTTTTTAGTCAGGTCGGTAAATAAATATAAATTACGGTCTCATTCTCATTTGCTTCTAACAGTACCAAAAATTAGAACAGGTCATGGTAGAAATAGTTTTAGTTACTTAGCTCCGTGGTCCTGGAATTCCCTCCTAAACATTAAAACATTTGATGATCTAGGTTCGTTGGTGGAGTTTAAACACTTGATCAATGTATATATCATAGAAGAGTGTAATTGTCTTTAGGACAGCTGTTTTTAGTTAAGACTTCCGAGTTTTTAACGTAAAATGTAATTGTTGTACTGTTTGTGTGTTTATAGTTTTGTTTAATGTTGTGTTAGTGTATGTAAGTTGTTTTGTCTGAAACGTTGTTCCCCCTGCTACTATTGGACTAAGTCTCTCTTGGAAAAGAGATGTTCTCAATGAGAAAAACCTGTATAAATAAAGGTAAAATAAAAACATATATAAAATAAAAAGCTGATATTGTGAGTTCAATGAATATCAGGGCCTGTACTCTCCCGAAATGCATGACTGCATTACTTCATTTAATTTATGCACACACCACAAATGCAAGGTATTTTTATGCTTATGTGGCAAATAGGGCTAAAACCTATGTGGCTTGAGCATGCTCCATTTCAATCTTTGGATAGTCACAAATTATTATCCCAAAGATTGAATCCATCATGAATAGCCCAGACTCAAGCAGCACTCACCACAGAGTCTGCGCACTGATCGGTCTGAGTAGCTGTCCCTGTCACAGCCTTTCCCAATATGGCCAGTCTGCAGCTCTACGGTGGCCTGGATGTTCCACACAGTCTCTTCGCAGGTCTCCAGGTGCAAACTGGGGAACAGGGGAATGCTGCCTGACCCGGGGGTATACTCCACCCGCTTCGACCAACCTGAAAACCAACAAAGAAAATAAACCCATCAAAATACAGTGCATTCAGAAAGTATTCAGGCCCCTTGACCTTTTCCACATTTTGAGTAAGGCAGCTCCAAAATGCAGGTGTTTCAGACTAGCTCAGTGCTTTCTCTGGTGGTGGTGCAGCTAGCGGAAAAGTACAGAGCGTAGGGGTTGGTAATGTTTTCTAGTTGCGCCGTGATTGGCTCAGTGTTCTGTCACTCATGGAGACACTACGTCACCACAAAATCTATGGCAGAGCTTGACCATTCAAGCCCTCTGGGTGCTGCTAATAGATTTACATTAGAAGTGTCCATCCAAGAAGGCACAAGGTCATTGGCCACAGATGTCAAATCATGTTATATCTACCGTAGCTTTGATTGGACTGATCATGTTAACATCATACTTTCAAAATCTTAGCTAGCAAGCTAGACAAGCAGTCATCGTCCTGAATCAAGTCGACAATCTACAGGCAAATTCTTTTCAATCCTTGTCATATGAAGAGAAATTATAGATAAAACGTATCGGTGCTCATCTGTCATTGGAAGTAAACATAACTTGGAAATTGCAAATTCAACAATGAGTGGTTTGGAAGGAATCAGTGGCTAACTGCAAGCGTTGCAAAGCAATCACTTGCCTGCTATTCAGTGGAGGGAGTGTGTGGTCCAAGTCTGGGTTTAACGGTCTTTTTTCCAAGCTTAAAAGGATGAACATTCACATGCAACACCATGGGCCAGAAAAGGTTGAATACATTGGCCATGCTGTCAATCAAAACATCTGAAAACTCTGAAATATTCAGTGAGTTCAAGACAACTGGGAACTCTTGAAAAAAACTAGCTCCGACTGGGAAAATACATTTTGAACAGTCAATCAACTCAGAATTTGCAAGTCGGGAATTCGGGCCTTTTTCTAGAGCTCGGACCTGAAAATCACTGACGTCATGATTCGACCTTCTTTTTCCCCCAGAGTTTCCAGTTGTCTTGAAAGCACCATAAATCCAGAGAATGCCAGACTTTGATGACAAAGTTTGATGACAGAATTTGCCAACCAGAAGGACTGCTGCGCCACCTTCCTGTTCAAGTGAGCACAGAAGGCCAGCATCCTGGAGTTACCTTTTCAATGTTGATGTTGAGACTGGTGTTTTGCGGGTACTATTTAATGAAGCTGCCAGTTGAGGACTTGTGAGTCGTCTGTTTCTCAAACTAGACACTCTAATGTACTTGTCCTCTTGCTCATTTGTGCACCGGGGTCCTCTTTCTATTCTGGTTAGAGCCAGTTTGCGCTGTTCTGTGAAGGGAGTAGTACACAGTGTTGTACGAGATCTTCAGTTTCTTGGCAATTTCTCGCATGGAATAGCCTTCATTTCTCAGAACAAGAATAGACTGACAAGTTTCAGAAGAAAGGTCTTTGCTTCTGGCCATTTTGAGCCTGTAATCGAACTCGCAAATGCTGATGCTCCAGATACTCAACTAGTCTAAAGGCCTGTTTTATTGCTTCTATAATCAGAATAACAGTTTTCAGCTGTGCTAACATAATTGCAAAAGGGTTTTCTAATGATAAATTAGCTTTATGAAATGATAAACTTGGATTAGCTAACACAACGTTCCTTTGGAACACAGGAGTGATGGTTGCTGATAATGGGCCTCTGTACGCCTATGTAGATATTCCATTAAAAATCATCAGTTTCCAGCTACAATAGTCATTTACAACATTAACAATGTCTACACTGTATTTCTGATCAATTTAATGTTATTTTAATGGACAGAAAAATGTGCTTTTCTTTCAAAAACATTTCTAAGTGACACTAAACTTTTGAACGGTAGTGTTTAAACACTACAATTTTAAATTTAAACAATTTTGGGGGAGTTTGCCACACCAAGATTTACATGCTAAAATCGCCACTGCTAAGAAGACTCCAGGCTGTAATTGCTTCCAAAGGTGCTTCAATAAAGTACTAAGTAAAGGGTCTGAATACTTAAACGTAACTGTGATATTTCAGTTTATAATTTAAAAAAAAACTGTTTTTGCTATGTCATTATGGGGTATTGTGTGTAGATTGATGAGGGGAAAAAACAATTTAATCCATTTTAGAATAAGGGTGTAACGTAACAATGTGGGAAAAGTTAAGGCGTCTGAATTCTTTCCGAAAGCACTGTACAAAAATGATGTGTTAAGTCATTCATGTTATGATAATTATGCTCTAAAGGTAAAGGTAAGTTGTGTCCCTCGACCATTCACACCAATTGAGATATCACGTAGCATTATCATCTTTCGTAATCGCCATTTTCTCAATTGAAGTCTGCAAAATACAAACCATCAACGTCCATTCTATATGCTACAGTATCATTTCAGACACTAATGTAGTCCCAAATTACACCCTATTCTCTATATACTGTAGTGCATTACTTTTGACCACGGGCCAAACAGTTCTGTCCAAAAGTAGTGCACTATATAGGGAATAGGTCCATTCCACACTACCACTGAGGAGGTAGATGAAGAAGTCATGAATAATGAGGGGGGTGATGGGTTTAGTGTATTGATTACCGATCCAGCCGGGTTTGCAGGACGGTTTGACCGTGACGACGACCTGGGCGTCGGCCTGAGCACGGTTCTTGCCACAGTCAAACGCTGTCACCCAGAAGGTGTGGACACGCTGGCGCTTCGAATCCAATGGCTCGGTGTTCTTAATGTTACCTAGGAGATGGGAGGAGAGGGAAGGAGAGAGAGTTATGTACAGTACAATACAAACAGTCATTCACTCACTTACTCAAAAGCACAGCATGAAAAATACGCACTCTTGTACACACACTCTCAGACACACCAAAATTGTTCAGTGGAGTATATTCAAATGGGAAAGGCAACGACAGGGGAGGGAGAGAGAAGAGAAAACGATATGAATGAATAAAGACAGTTTCTTCTTACAGTATATCTAGAGTCGAAGAGAGAATGTCACAAAGATATGGTTGGCGGAACCTGCACGACAGGCGCCAGACAATGAGAGACAGGGGAGAAAGAAAGACGGGGCAAAAGGGAGGGATGAAAGAGAAAGAGAGAGCGAGAGAGAAGGGGGGAGAGAGTGAGAGAGACCGTGACAATACTAGGGCATATAAACCGCCAGGGCTGAAACAAAAAGTCTCTGTGCTTCATCTGGGCCCAGCAGCCTGACCCATATATTAAAGGATCTTCTCATCCCCTGGAACCTCCTCCCCAGTCACTGCCAATTGTGCAAAGTCACGGTAAAAACCTGACTCCTGAGAAAATCTGCCTCCCCCTATACCGTTGTCATACAAAATGCCCGCTATCGATCTCCCACCAGTAGCCCGTCAATGGGAGTCTTGCAGACTGAAATCAAAGCCTTCTCCTCAGAGGAAGCATGCCTACAAGATCAACAGAAACACTAGACTAAGGCCTAACCCCCGGAACCGATTGTCCTCTGGGCTCTGTTCAAAGAAACCTACCCTAGCAGTGTTGATGCGGTAGCTTTGCTTACACAACTACTACCTACGCACATGAGTGTTCTTCTGAAAGCTAGGACTATCTACCTGTGAAGGCGGGAGTCAACCGGGGTTTCTTACAGCAAAAACACGCTGCAAATCTATTCATTGCAGTACAAAAGGAATGCTATAGCATATAAACTGCAATGTGGGTGAGCAAGATACTTGGAAATGGCTTAGATCATTCTCTAGCAATGTACATAGCAACAAGACCAGCTGGAGACAGCCGAAACAGAACAGGGAAATGAACTCGTATTTTTACAGATTGGTAGTCATCACCATGCTAACTGTTGTTTTCATTGGGGACAAGATGTCAACTCACACATTATATTCACTTTTATAGTATATGAATCGAATAAAGACATTTTAAAGACCAGAGCCATATATTTAGATAAACATTTTCTAAATGGCTCTGGTAAAGACGAGGCAGACCCTCATTTATTTGTGGAAAACTAATGTAAAGCCCAGCTCAATTGTCATAGCTGTAGTTCTCACCATCGTTATCGATGACAAAGGGAACACTGGGGGTGATGATGTCGTAGAAGCAGATCTGGCTGTACTGCGGGGAGCAGTCTGCGTCGAGGGCCTCGACGCGCACGATGCGGTCGAACAGACGGCCTTCTGGGACGGAGGCCTCATAGCGACGCTCCACGAACACTGGGGAGAACTCGTTTACATCATTCACACGTACATGCACCGTAGCCCTGAAAGAGAGAGAGAAAGAGAAATAGGAGAAAAGTAAAGCGCATGATAAAGATGAAGGAAGAGAGGTCAATACATACATAACTGCATTGTAATATAGTAATGTATTGATCAAGCACAGCATTGACAAATACCTAAGGGTTAATCATTCTCCAAACTACCAAAACCAGCATAACCTCTGACAACAACCCTATCCATTAAACCTATTTGTCCTTCAGGGTAATGTAGTGTATCTCACTTGTGGGACTTCTTGCTGTTGGCTCCATCGGGGCCCTCTCCACAGTCATAGGCCTGGATGGTGAAGCTGTGCTCCCGCTGGCTCTCACAGTCCAGGGGCTCTTTAGAGCGGACCAGGCCCTCCCCTGTCGAGCGGTCCAGAACCACCGCCTCAAACTGTACCGAACTGGATCCCGTGGGCCCATTGTGCACCCGGAAGCCACAGATCTCACCTGGAGGAGAGAGGGGGGGGGGAAGGAGAGAGAAAGGGAGGGCCCAACTCCTTTTAGTGACAATTTAACTTCTAGTGACTCTCTGTGCATCTCAAGGACCCAGTAGGCTTACATTTTGATGATTTACATTGACAGATTTACTCAAATAGAGTCTTCAATGGCTAAGAAAATAACAAATGAAATTCAGTGATCTATTTCAATGAACCCCATGTGATGTTACATGATCCAATCAATCACTTTATTGTCCCAGTTGGGAAATGTGTACCATAATGATTTCTGTGAGCACAGGGCATATAATGTTCCCAATGAATACAAAAAATTGAATTTCACTTGGCTGTGGAGGACAAGTGTAGCACCCAGGAATAGATTTACACAGACTATTGGGGCGGCCCTAAAAATAGAGGACTGGACAGACATGATTATTTTCCATGTTAATATTTGTCATGCTTATGGGAGTGCCCAGCAAAATCCTTTGGGTAGCGCTTTATTTACCTGGAATTGACTGAACTTTCTGGCACAAATGATGGCGCTTCATTGGTTATTATTGTGTAATTACCATTTGACTCTGTCCATTCTAATTGTAGGGCGGCATAACATAAGAAACATGTCTAACAATTTCCCCTCTACAAAATGCTTACTCACTGTAGGGGTATTGTGGGACTTGGTTTTCAATAGCCCAGTGAGATAGTGAACTAACCGTGGCCATTGTAATCAATAGCAAATATGTTCCAAATGGAAACATGTTTTGTGTTTATACTCGGTGTTAATTAGTAAACACCCCGGTAATATTTGTACCGTAAAATACATTGCTACCATACTTTCAATGCTAATATTGTATAATGCTTATTGTTATATGGGGGAGTCCTGATTTGTTAGAGGACTGCCAAGTGCCCCCGATCATTCTAACCATGCCTGTACTGTACCTGCATAGTGCAGTGGAGCATCTTTATCCAGGGCGAACAGTGGTGGGTTGAGAAGAACTGTGTTGTCATTCTCCATGACGATACCCTGGTACTCCGTCTCGATCCATGGCTTGTGCTTATTGGCTGAACGGCAACACAGGAGACAAAAGGAGGCTTGGGTTAAATGGAGCAATCAGAAGGGGGAAAAAACATAGGTATTTGTAACACCCCATTACATGGGAGGACGTGTGTGTGTATGTATGTGTGTCCGCAGATACACATACAGACAAATAAAGACACACACACACAGAAATGCACACACTCAAACCCCACCCCTGCCCCCTAACACACCCGTCAAGTGTCACTCCACACCTTGCGTCAGTTGGCAACATAATTACACCTAGGCCGATTTCACCTTATCACACAGGGAGAGGTATATTGCACATATCAATCAGAACAGCCCAAGCAGCCTGCCCACAGGCACACTTCACTCACTGGCAAACATGGACGTCCAAATTAAACAGGGAAAGTTTGCTGTGAATCCACCCTCTAATTGCCAATTAATATTTCATTTCTCTCCAGAATGTTCACCCATATCAATCAAAGGCTGAGCTAACAAGCTGGAACGGTGACGATTTTACACTCAAATAATCAAAGACCAAAACAAAAGCCTGGGGGCTTTTATTTAAGACATGTCTCCCTCACTAGACCCTGAAATTAGGATGTTAGACTCAGACAGCAATGACAGAGCCACAGGACATGTTGTGTAGCAACCGCTCTGCCGTTTCAACATTAAAAACACTCTGGCAAATTATAACAATTAAAATGGCAGTCTGGTCTGAATCAACGTGAGATAAGAGTTCTACAGAGGAGTGGCTTCTGTCTGGCCACTCTACCGTAAAGGCCTGATTGGTGGAGGGCTGCAGGGACTCTACCGTAAAGGCCTGATTGGTGGGGGGCTGCAGGGACCTTCAACCTCATGGCTTGGTTTTTGCTCTGACATGCAGAGTCAACTGTGTGACCTTGTATAGACAGGTGTGTGTCTTTCCAAATCATGTCTAATCAATTGAATTAACCACAAGTTGACTCCACTCAAGTTGTAAAAATATCTCAAGGATGATCAATGGAAACAGAATGCACCTGAGCTCAATTTCGAGTCTCATAGCAAAGGGTCTGAATACTTATGTAAATAAGGTATTTCTGTTTTTTATTTTTAATAAATTAGCAAAAATGTCTAAAAACCTGTTTTCGCTTTGTCATTATGAAGTATCGTGAGTAGATTGATGAGAGAAAAATATGAAATACATTTTTGAATAAGGCCGTAACGAATCAAAATGTGGAAAAAGTCAAGGGGTCTGATTACTTTCCGAATGCACTGTAGATATCCCACTGGGCATAGACATCAGCTCACAGTCTAGTTTTTATGTACATTTATGTACATAAGTTGTCAACTAACATTAATTCAATGTGAAATAAACCAAACATTTCACCATGTCATTGGATTTAGTTTAAAAATTTGATTTAAAAAATGGGAAATTCCCTTACGTTGATGACTTTTTCCCTAACCCAATCAGTTTGGCCACCTTTTTTGTTGTTGAAATGACATGGAAACAACGTTGATTCATCCAGTTTTTTCCCAGTGGGATGTATGTTTGGTTGTTGAGTCAATTAGACCATGCCCATTTCAAGTTTATCTTTCTAAAAATGAAAAAGTTTTTTCTGAATATTCAGCCAAGTTAACACCTTCATCTTGCTTTGTAGTATACCCCTTTGGTCGTGTGACCAGGCTGGTGAGTCATGCCCAGGCTAGTGAGTGATGCCCAGGCTAGTATTCACCATCCTCAATGGTTAATCTGATACGAACACCACCTGTCCTCAAGCTTCTGCTCTGTCCCTCTTTTTGTCATTTATCTCTCACCCTCTCTCCCTGCCTGTCTCTCTTTCCCATCCTCTCCTTCCCTATTTCTCTCTCTCTGCAATACAGCATTAAATCTGAACATCAGGGCCATGGATTACACCCAGGATTACAGATTGAAGAGACATCTCTTTCCATCTCTGGCACTCTTCCTCTCTCTGTCACTTTCTCTCCCTCTCCACACAACATCCCCTCGTTCTCTGCCCTTCTCTCACACACTTCTACCGCTCTCACTCTTTATTTCACACCGTCACTTGATTCCACATGCCATCTCTCTCTCTTCCTCTCCCCACCCACCCTTCCTAACTATCTGTCGGTTCCTCTGTCACACACGCGGTGTCTATGTGTCCCTTCCCTTGGAGCGACTCCTTTTTGCTCCCCTTCTCTCCTCTCCACTTGTGTCTTCCTGTCTTTCAGCGTCACTCCCTTCTCTCCACTTGTGTCTTCCTGTCTTTCAACGTCACACCCTTCCTCCTCTCCTCCCTCGCCCTCTCTGACGTTCCTCGCCCCACTCGGACCATTCCAGTTTCACTTCAAGTCTCCAGCATGATAATCATTGGAACAACGTTGGTAAATCAAGAGCCATGGCTATCCGCGGTGATCTATCTGAGAGAAGAAGATTGATCCTCCTTTGAAAGTCATGCTATCAATTACACAAGGAATCACATACACATATAGCATCATCACCACATTGATCAAAATACAGGCTCCATGAAAGACAACACTCTATAATGGTGATGTGTATGCAATCATAAATTACAGACATATCATTTAATTGAATTGAATTCCCTCTAGAGTTCAGGGGACAGCGACAAAAGGGCCCTGGCCTTGAGCGTGACTACAGGTATGTGTGCTCCCATGGCAATAGAAAGAAAATTATTTCAGCGGTACAATTAAACAGTCAAAAGGAAAGGAAACTGACCTTTGTTGCCATTGGCAACTGAAGTCAAGCAAAGGAGGAGGAAGGAGAGAAAACTCATTCTGTCCATCTGAGGGAGGAAAGGAAAGGTAGAAGGGAGGAGGGAAGAGGAATACAGTACATGCATTAAACCAGGGGTGTCAAACTCATTCCATGGAGGGCCGAGTGTGCTGGTTTTTGGTTTCTCCTTTCAATTTGTGTCCAATTAAGACCTACACCACCAGGTGATGCAAGTTCCTAACTAATCAGTGACCTTAATTAATCAACTAAGTACAAGGGAGGAGTGAAAACCAGCACACACTCGGCCAGCCTCAGAATGAGCTTGACACATTCAACCGATCAGCACTGGAAGATTGACTGAGGTGTTGAGAACATAGACAGGACAGGATAGACAAACACACATCAGTAAATATCCTAATACAATAAGCCAACGGAATCTTCCGGTGCTATACTTTCACCTCATACAGAATACAGAGGAATAATGCATAATAACAAAAGCACAGTAAAACGACAGCACATGGGCCCAGGTCATGGTAGAGTTTAAGTGAACTGTAATAAATAGCCTAGTAGTGTCCAGTTATGCTGCATTCATTTTGGGATGGTAAATTATACAGTGATGTTATAGGTTATACAGGCCAATATGCTGCCTATGCACACACACCTACTCACTTGCCTGTGTGGGTGGGTTAAGGGTTTGGTGTCCGTGCCAGTTAATTGACACAGTATTCAAAATGATTCCATGGGGTATTTGAGCCGTTATTGGCATCACGATACCACACAGTCTACCATTCACTGCCATGCGTAAAATCGAAGCCTGTCTAGGCCTATGCCTATATATTCAATCAAAACAAAAAACTTGAACGAGACTGTGTAGAGGGCCGTACAATATATATTCTGATCAAAATGAATAGGTAGCACAAGTTGTTCCAAGGCTACACAGAGGTGATGCAGACATGCGACAATAACTAATCGATTGTATAGCCCATATTGATGGATAGGTGCATCAATTGGCACCATACGCCAGCAGATCTATATTTGGACCCTTAAAAATATTGTATTAGACAGATGCTGGTTACAATCAAAAACAGAAGAAAGCCGCTGTCAATTTCACATTACCGTGCTGAGTGTGAGGTGTTGTGGTACCCAACGCTACCCTCGTAGCATCCGCGCCTCTGCAGCTCAGCTATCCTCCTCCGACGCAAAAATATCTAAAGCGCAGGTAACGGAATTTCATATACAGATCTATTGAATATGCTCAAATGTGCACGCTTCAGTTTGATGCAAGACTGATACGAACGGATAGTATCTCAATACCGATGTCCTTGTTTTCGGCAGACGTCGCATGAAGGGGCAAAAACGATAGGAATGTAACGCTGACGTCCCCTCCCTCTCCGTGTTTCTTAACCCGCCCACACTGCGTCCTCTCTCTCTCTCTCAGCTCCAATTCTCCCTGCCAAATTGCGTTGTTCTCTCTGTTTATTGAATTCTCTATGAGTGTGTCTGGGACAACGCGTGATATTACTCATTTTGGCGCAACATAATTATTTTGTCTGACAAAGCTGGGGGCACGCTTTCTTAACAGTCACTACCTTTCCCCGCCCTGACTGCAAAATGACGTCACAGCACCCCGTCTACCAGACAGCGTGTACACAAGTGGTGGAAAAAGTACCCAATTGTCATGGAGTAAAAGTAGATACCTTAATAGAAAGTCACTCAAGTTAGTCACCCAGTAAAATACTGGAGTAAAAGTCGAAAAGTATTTGGTTCTAAATATAATAAAGTATCAAAAGTAAATGCACTGCTAAAATATACTTAAGTATCAAAAGTACAAATAATTTAAAATTCCCTAATATAAAGCAAACCAGACACCATTTTCTTGTTTTTAATAATGTAGAAAGCCAGGGGTACCCACTAACACTCAGACAATGCACAGTGTGTTTAGTGAGTCTGCCAAATCAGAGGCAATAGGGAGGCCCATGTGTGTTCTCTTGATAAGTGTGTAAATTGGACCGTTTTCCTGTCCTGCTAAGCACTCAACATGTAATGAGTACTTTTGGGTGTCAGGGAAAATGTATGGAGTAAAAAGTACATTATTTTCTTTAGGAATGTAGTGAAGTAGTCAAATATAAATAGTAAAGTACATACACCCCCAAAAACTACTTGAGTAAAAATACTTTAAAGTACTTACACACCACTGACACACAGACCTCTTTGGTTTTTAAAATCCAGCATTTTAATGAACATTACAAAAAGTTTATTTAAAATTATTTTTTTTCCATTTCTCTTTTCCTTTGTACATTTGGTAGCAATAAGGCAAAAAAGTAGTCTCTGGAATAACAATTAATTCACATCAATTAATTATTACCACAAGTATAAATATTATTAAAATCTGGGTTGTTGCTACAGTGAGTCACTGCTCTCCCAATGTGTCTCTGCATTGGAAAAGGATTGTGGTAGAAGTTGCCTCAACACAGATGTAGGAACAGAGTATCTGACAGGTCAAACATTCTAGATCTGACCTTGCGCCAGTGGTTAGGGAGATTTTTTTTTTACCAGGTCTTAAGAAAGATAGAGGACGGTGCTAGATCTCACTGGAGACCACGGGTGATGCTGTTGACATTGGTATGGTGATGTCACTCAATGTAAAAGTGGTGGTTTTGGTTACCGGTTGTTTTAGTTGTGAGTTTTTTTTCCAGTTTGTTCAGAGACAGCCAGGAAAGGTGTGTGGTGGCAATGGAGTGATAGGATTGTGAATGGCAGACAAAGCCACAAGGAGAGGGGGATGGGGAAAAAATAATGAGGAAAAGGAGATGGGGGAAGAGGAAAGCATTGAAATCCCTTCATGGAATCTTATCCAAAGCTACAAAATGGTCTATCATAAAACACTCCTAAAATAGCTATAAAATCCAGTCTCATCACAAAATAACAGAAACAAAATCTGAATTGAAACCAGAATAAACGTAAAAACATTCGTTGATAATACAAGGCCATTCTTGAGTCACATGTTAGTGTGTACAGTGTTTTACAGTGCTTCTTGTGAGTGTTGGCCAACGGATCAATGAAAACACTCCTCAAAAATATATAATTCCAGTCAGAGCAGCAATCCTTGGTTTTTTTGTTCTCTCAACAAAATGCATGTTAAAATAAAATCTGAAAGTGCCAAATACATTTCTGTTGTGCCTGAACCATAGCCATGTCTGTGCAGGTTTTTTCTACACCGAGTAGAGAATACATTAAGAATACCTGCTCTTTCCATGACAGACTGACAAGGTGAATCAGGCGAAGCTCAGATCCCTTATTTATGTCACTTGTTAAATTCACTTCAAAATCAGTGTAGATAAAGGGGAGGAGACAGAACAAAGAATGATTTTTAAGCCTTGAGACATGGATTGTGCATGTGTGCCATTCAGACATTGAATGGGTAAGACAAAATATTCAAGTGCCTTTGAACGGGGTATGGTAGTAGGTGCCAGGCGCACCGGCTTGTGTGAAGAACTGCAACGCTGCTGGGTTTTTCCACGCGCAACAGTTTCACGTGTGTATCAAGAATGGTCCACCACCCAAAGGACATCTGTGGGAAGCACTGGAGTCAACATGGGCCAGCATCCCTGTGGAACGCTTTCAACACCTTGTAGAGTCCATGCCCGACAAATTGAGGATATGGGGGGGGTGCAACTCAATATTAGGATGTTTTGTATACTCTGTCTATATGGACTTGAGGGGAGGGTTGAAACAGGAAGAGAGATCATAAAAACAGAGCCGTCTACAGACCCAGAGCCCGTGAGTGGCGAGTGCAATATTCTGTGTATACAAGACGTCAGTCTCTCAAGTTCTCTAAAATCAAGAAAACACCCCGTGATTGGCTCACAATTGTGGCACAAAGGTTATTTCCTGTACCCTCGTCTCCCTGGTCCCAGAAAACGTGCGTCCTGTCCAAAACAATAAAATAAATAGAAAAAAAAACATGTACACACAAATAATATTAAAGGCTTTAAAATATTTTCTGATCTGCTCCTAGTTAAGTCACAGTTCCCTTCAGTCACATCCTGGGTGGAGATTCAGCCAGAGACCTGAGAGAGAGAGAAGAGAGGTGAGAGATTGAGGTGACTTTCCCCCCCTTACAAAAAGCACTTTGAGCATGTGGTGGAAAAGACCTATAGAAATCCAATCCGTCATCCTAAATATTATCATATATCCACAAGTAACAAGCTACAACGACATTTCTACCTCTGTTTCTGTCTATTCATAAAGATGTTGTGAAGATCCCTCTATATGCATTAGGAGAACTTTGTAAGCCTAAACCTCTAATTGGAAAAATTTGCAGCATTTGCTTTGGATCAGAATCTTTCCTATTCATTTTAGATCTGAATATTTTGAATTCATACCATTTATGAAGTATGAAAACATCTGTCAAAAGTCAATTTTGGGGTGAACTATGCCTTTAAGTTGAATTAATTATCTGGAAACTACCTTTTGCCAATATGGAGACCGTAATGAATTACCGAATCTTAGGGAATGTTTTGACAAGGATGTAAGTAAACTAGGGCTGGGACGAAAATCGTATATAAAAATAGAGAATTATGAATAATAATAGTTAATACATTTCTTTTAGGACTTTCAACTTCATTTTAAGTAGATCGTTTACCCAATAGCATTTTTTCATTTTTACATGAAGAGGGTAAAGTTGGTAATGTCTCAACGAGGGCAGAAATCATTGTACGGGCAGTACAGCACTGTTGGGAGGGGACGCTTCATTTCCTAAAGTTCCAAGTAGTCAAAATCATACATTTCTGAGATGTATACAACACAGCTTTGGTGACACCTACATTAGATATGTTGTATTATGAAACATTACAAGCTCAGTTTCTCAGATAAAAAAATATAATTGTCAGTTTTAGGGCTAGTTCACCCAAGTTACAAAATGGCATATTGGTTTTCTTATCCTGTCAGCAGTCTTTGGACAAGGTATGAAAGCAACCAACGCTTTCGTTTTGTTTACCTGGCCACGGTTTCAAATGCTTTTCATCTATAAGTAACTTACATTTTTTTTATATGTTATGTTGATTTGGACATTAAGTGCAAAAAATGCTAATACCGCTACCATTGAATGTGTGCCACAAATGCTAAAACATTAGCATTTGAAATAAGAGGCCAGGTAAGCAAAACCAAAGCATTGATTTAGGTCATACCTTGTCCATAGACAGCTTACAGGGTAAGGAAACCAATGTAATTTTGTACTATCCCTTTAATCATTATCTAAAATTCCATAAATCGCAACAGCCTTACTGTAAACACAGAAAAGTCTGGGAGAAGTATACAGAAGCTTGCATTACCTAACAGTTCTAGTCCTCCTTTTTCTCGCTCCGTTCTTTTCTAGGTACCAGAACCTTGCGGAGATATGGGATGACTAGATACAATGTGAAGAAGAATATGTGGCCACAGAAATAAATGGATGAATACACCTGCAAAACAGAAAGACAAACCGAGCACATTAAATCCTCATCCAGACATCCATTTCCCCAACCCAAGTCAAGAGTTTAAACATATGCCAGACAACTGCATTTAGCACACAATAATCTGAGTTCTAACATGTTTGTGGCATTACAAACTGCCAGCTACCATTAGCCACTTTAAAGTAAATAAAGAGTCGGAACATTTATAATGTGTTGCGATGTGCTTATGACAACATTCCGAAGGCTTATTACGCGTTCTAAGCTGTTTATTACCCTGAGCCACTTGTCGTAGGTGAAGAGGCAGAAGGGCACCAAAGGATAGCCCATGAAGAGCCAGTGGATGAACTGCTGGACCAGGTAGATGAGGGGGTAGAGAGGACTGTTGGCCAGGCGGGTCAGCAGGGGACTGTCCCTCACCAGCGCTTGGGCCTGAGACAAATAGGGATCCGCATACAGCATAAAGATATAGTTATGGACACGGACGCACACACAGTAATCCAGTAACGCATACAGGGCAGAGAGTTTGAGAATCCTCCAATAGCTTAAATGGAGATCTTGACCCTTTGTTGTAGACCCGCTTGAAAATAGATTAGCACCGACAGGTTCACCTCGAGGCTTAAAATTCACAGGTCCAGAGTTTGGAAAACATCAAAGAGAAAGATGAAATGCCAAGCACACGGTTTACATGCTCCCAATGTTTGACGGAACTATGTTGACTACTGAGGGTCAGGTCGCCCTCGCAAAATAGGTTTCTTAACCTTACCTGCTTAAATTTTTAAAAGGTTAAATAAATACGGTACATTCCCACCGTGGTCAAGACATTAACGTGCACAACTTTGAAAGCATCCAAAATAAGTGAGGCGGCATTTTCCTGGCTCCTCAGGATTCTCTCTCAATCTCTGGTGCTTGTTTCCATAGAAATATAATTACTAGGACAGCCATTCCTAATCAAGTCACTGTTCTGTGATAGGCGGACATAGAGTGTACCCATAGGAGTAAAGCAGGAAGTTCAGTATTCAAGTAGTGCTTTATTAAAATTCTAATCATTCCAATATTTACTCATACCTGTCTCTCCACATTTACGATGATGAACTCCATGGAGAAGCAGAGGAGGTATCCAGAGTGCGTGCCATGCCAGATGGCCAGGAACGCGAGCGCGGTCACCTGAGACAAGAGCTTATTGCCCAGGAACTTCAACCGCTTAAACACATGCCTGGAGGAATGTTACAAACCACCAAATATTGTTAGATATACCACTACAATTTTTATTTATTTATACAGCTTAGTCTCAGTAAGATACAATCTATTTTGAAAGGGACATTTAGCAACTTTAGTTTCAGTCAGGTACTAACCTAGCCATACATAGTTTTAATCAGGCACTAAGGTCCTTGCTATCCAAGATCCCTGGGACATCCTTACCCAATTAAGGTGGAATTTAAAATGGTTACAGTAAGGATCACAGAAAGAACTAACCTGGCCATAAATAGTTTGAGTTTTAGTCAGGCACTAACCTGGCCACCCAGGCGTTGGTGTTTATGTTGAAGGAGGCGATGGTGCCTGTGAAAAGGGGTGTGGTCTCAAACGTCCACACCTTCATATTTGCACAGGCGTCCCATTGGTGCTCGCCATTCTGACCCAGCCCATTATAGCCGAGCCCAGAGAGTATACAGACGCCCTCCTGAGTCACAAAAAAAAATAAAATCCTTTTACAAACACTTCAATAACTTCTTCCTGAAAAACCTAAATATAGGGTACCACTGATATACTTGGCTCCCAGACCAGTTTCTTCTCACCGGATCTGACGTAGGTGTGCCCCAGTGGAACTATTCTGTGTGACAATGACAGGTATCTCTGTAAAGATTTAATTTCCAGGCTGCACCCGCTTCCAAATGAGACGTTTTACATACCAAGTGCTGTTACTCACCGCTATGACCCAGCAGCTCACATATTTGTACAGGATGACTTTGGCCCAAAGGAGGATGAAGACACAACGGTACCAGAACGGCTGCGCCTGGAGAGACACGCATTTTGACTAAGGACGGTGACATTTGTCAAACAGAACGGATGGAAATGTGGCTTTGGCTTCAAATCAGTGATGGTAAAAGCGTCAGGAATGCTGGTGCAAAAGCAAGGCTTTCTTACGTCGTACTCATCTGTTAGGTAATAGCTATCTGGGTAGTGCGGACTAAATATTGCGTAGATCACCAGGCAGAGGAGGCCGAGGGAGAACCGCTTCATAGCAGGTATAACACTGAGAAAAAGAAAAAGATTGTTAAATAAACCTGTGTATCCATCCCCTTCCTCTCTCTGCGCGCCCCCCCCCCACCCCACCCTTCCCTCTACCTGTTAGGTGGCTGTCCGGGGCAGTCGGTGAGCTCCCCTTTGACTAGCCTCTGGTAGCTGCGCAGTGTGAACTGGGGTCCCACCAGAAAGCCTCCGTAGAAGTAGGAGAAGCCAATAACCTCCAGCAGAGAGGGAACATTGGCCAGGGCTGACCTCTTCTGCTCCTCATTCAACTTGGACTGGTGGGGTGGAGCGAGAGGGAGGAGAGTGAAAATAGTGGTTGGGAGCCAGGGAGAGGGAGAAAGGGGAGGGTTAGGAGGATTTAGAGTAAAAGGGGAAAGGTTGGGTAAAAGACAAAAAAGGGAGAACAGAGAAAGGGAAAGCAAAGAGGGGAAAAGGGTAGAAGGAATGTGAAAGGTCAGGAAATAGAGAAGCATTTTTAACAATGCACAAAGTCACTGTCTGAGAAAGAATAAGCTCTCTGCATATCCAGTTACCCAGGGTTCTTATTGAAAGCTGCTAACGGTTGGACCGCAAACTCAATTCAACCAAATAGGACAACAGGCATTTAACTAGGGGGCATAAAACTGCTGAGTTTCCAAGTGCAAAGCCGTGGCATGTTTCCAAAACACTACAAAAGACAATAGTCCAACAGTCAACAGTCAGCAACAACAACCACCCAAGGTATTCGGACTCAGAATGGTAAATAAAAATACAGAAACATTGTGCAACAAATGACAGAGACCAGGGTGATGATATTTGTAGACATACAACAGGACCTCATGCCTGCCTTTTGTGGGGCTTTTTGACGAGGCAAAACAAGACACACAGTACAGTAACCAGACAACGGGGGCGTCCCAAATCGCACGCTATTCCCTACATAGTGCTCTACTTTCGTCCAGAGCCCTATAGGCGGTGGTCGGAAGTTGTGCCATTTAGGAGGCCCCCTACATAAACAAACAGAACAGGTGAGCAGCAACTGTAACAGAGTAGTGTAACAGTAACAGTGTAATGAATGATGACCACTAGACATTTGCCTGTTTGTAAATAGACAACTTCCTCAATGCAAACACACGCTACCTCAACTCATCTGACTGGATGTGTGGACAAAGTCTCACTCAAACTGCCACACACACACAGGGAGGAGAACTTGGAAGAGGTTGAAGCACAAACAGACAAGTACACAGAGAGCAAAATAACAAATAGAACAGAAGAAAAAAACAGATTTGACCAATAATCAAATGGCAATAGAGAGATCAATCAACTCACTGGTTCCTGGCCACCGTCATAGTAATCAAATGACAAACCTGAAATCAAAGAGAATGCAATTGGCATCAGTCACTATGTTACGAAAGCTGCTAGAATTGCCACGATCATTGGAGTTAATACTTTGACTGTAGATGTTCCTCAGCTGCAGAGACGTAAAGCCATGACGGAGTTTAGTAGGATTGTTAGTACACTACGCAAAATATGAGCCATGTTATCTCTGAGGCTAATGAACAACTACTACAACACAAGTTGTCAATAAGAAAAGAAAAAGGAGATGGGACAAATAATCATTCAGCAACGGGGTGTTACACAAAATAAGTGGGAAACAAAAAGAGAGATTGTACAGAGCAGTGGAGAGAGGGTGTTCGTGGTGAGGTGACCATACCGATAAGTTTGAGTGCAAGGACACATTGGGGCATGGTCCATTTGATATCGTATTCTTCTGTAGCTGTGTAGTAGTAGCCTGACAGCAGGTATGCCTACAGAGAGAGAAGGGACAATTGTTTTGATCAAGTCTCACACTTAAAAAGGGGGGAAGGAGAGAGCATTACGTCATAAAGTGGCAGTGCTCGACCGTGCTTCAGTACTCCAGTGAAAGCAAAAAGGACAGAGGAAGAGGATATCCTAACATGAACAGCAGAAATTACACAGACAGTGCAGCTCTTCAACTACTGTAGCAAGGGAGGGGCAACAAGAAAGAGAGCGAGAGAAGCTGCCTCTACCACCTGACCCTGCATCACAACAGAACACAGGAAGAGATTGAGAGAAAAGGAGAAAAAATAAAGAGCGAGAAAGATTGAGAGAGAAATCTCACCATTTGAAAAATAAAACTGGACAGGACGGTTGTTATCGTCCTTCCCATAAGCCTCATCATCAGGAACTGGACAAGGACGCATAATGCAGAGTGATAGAGCTGTGTGCCTGAAAGAGACAGAAAGGTGGAATGATAGTGGGACAGAGGGAGGAAGGGAAAGGGGCAGAGACATGGATTTTAGCACAGAGAGAAACAGAGGAATAAAGAGTGCATTCTTGCAAGTTGAAGATGAGCAAGTCACAGGTTATGTGAAGAGGATTTTTTATTAATTTATTTAAATGATAGATTCCACAAAGACAGGGAAAGTGCAACAGACCTGCTGTAAAATCCAAGTGCAGCAGAGAACAAGGGGGAAAAAGGTTGTGTTATTAATCCCCTACCATTATGTAAACTTCAAACCATCCATCCCTCTCTAGACTCCCTCAGTCAGTCAAACTCTTTACTTCTTCACAATTACTCATGACTTGGTGGAAACTGGTTAGGTTAGATATAGCGTACAAATTGAACAATAGACCTTGAGCTAATCCAGGCGTGTCTAACATACAGCCCCTGGGGAGTTTTGAGCAAAATACACACATATATTTCTGGGGGAATTAGCTCAAGGTTGCAAAGGATCAGAAACTTTTCCAGAAATTTTACATGGGAATTTAAGCCCGGGAAATCTGTGCATTTTGCTTAAATTCATCAAAAAAAGTTAGCTTATTAACAGTGAAGCTTTTTTGTGGGACACACACAAGGCAATTCTAGGCATATTTTGGTTAAACTATCCTCAATTCAATGGGATTGCAAACCCTCTGCATGCACAGTGCATTCTTCCATCACATGTACAGCTGATTCTCAAGATCTCTCAAACTAATGACATGCTATTGAGCCCACACTACTACACTGTCTACACTACTACATGCTTTCTGGTAAGTTGATTACAATACCGGGTGGGGCGAATATATTTTGACATACAGTTGAAGTCCGAAGATTACATAAACTAGTTTTAATGACTCCAACCTAAGTGTTTCAACCACTCCACAAATGTCTTGTTAACTATAGTTTTGGCAAGTCAGTTAGGACATCTACTTTGTGCATAACAAGTCATTTTTACAACAATTGTTAACAGACAGATTTAACTTAATCACAATTCCAATAGGTCAGAAGTCTACATAGACTAAGTTGACTGTGCCTTTAAAACAGCTTGGAAAATTCCAGAATATGATGTCATGGCTTTAGATGCTTCTGATAGGCTAATTGACATCATTTGAGTCAATTGGAAGTGTACCTGTGGATGTATTTCAAGGCCTACCTTCAAACTCAGTGCCTCTTTGCTTGACATCATGAGAAAATAAAAAAATATATATAAAAAGAGACCTCCACAAGTCTGGTTCATCCTTGGGAGCAATTTCCAAACGCCTAAAAAAAAAAAAGGTACCACGTTCATCTGTACAAACAATAGTACGCAAGTATAAACACCATGGGACCACGCAGCCTTCATACCACTCAGGAATAAGACGCGTCTCCTCGAGGTGAACGTAATTTGGTGCGAAAAGTGCAAATAAATCCCAGAACAACAGCAAAGGACCTTGTGAAGATGCTGGAGGAAACAGGTACCGATATCCACAGTAAAACGAGTCTTATAAATCGACAACCTGAAAGGCTGCTCAGCAAAGAAGCCACTGCTCCAAAAATCGCCATAAAAAGCCAGACTATGGTTTACTTTGAGGAATGTCCTCTGGTCTGATGAAACAAAAATAGAACTGTTTGGCCGTAATGACCATCGTTATGTTTGGAGGAAAAAGGGGGAGGCTTGCAAGCCAAAGAACACCATCCCAACCGTGAAGCACGGGGGTGGCAGCATCATGTTGTGGGGGGGCTTTGCTGCAGGAGGGACTGGTGCACTTCACAAAATAGATGGCATCATGAGGAAAATGATGTGGACATATTGAAGCAACATCAAAACATCAGTCAGGAAGTTAAAGCTTGGTCGCAAATGGGTCTTGCAAATGGACAATGACCCCAAGCATACTTCCAACGTTGTGGCAAAATGGCTTAAGGACAACAAAGTCAAGGTATTGGAGTGGCCATCACAAAGCCCTGACCTCAATCCCATAGAAAATTTGTGGGCAGAACTGAAAAAGCGTGTGAGCAAGGAGGCCTACAAACCTAACTCAGTTACACCAGCTCTGTCAGGAGGAATGGGACAAAATGCACCCAACTTATTGTGGGAAGCTTGTGGAAGACTAGCCAAAACATTTGACCAAAGTTAAATAATTTAAAAAGGCAATGCTACCAAATACTAATTGAGTGTATGTGAACTTCTGACCCACTGGGAATGTGATGAATTTTAAAAAATCCATAATCTGGCCAAGTGCATAAAGTTCAGCAACCCCTGACAAAAGTCCCTCTACTTCTATTTCAGGTGAAAATTATGAACCAGACACCTTATCGATAGCAACAGCTCATGGTCTTCCTGGAATCAAAAGAAAAGTTGTTTTTTTTACTCAGTGGAGGAACACAGTCAAAGAAATGCTGATGAATATCTTGCTCAAGCTGTGTATGCAACTGGTTCACCTCTGATGCTAACAGGTATTGGAAGAGATTTCTGAATGTTTGTCGCCCAGCATAAATCCCCTCCCCCAACCAGACATACTTTATCTACTCATTGATTGGATGCGGAGTTCAAGTGAAGGTCAAGCAAATCATAGAGAAAGCAGACTGTATTGCAATCATCTCTGAATGGTGGTTGAATGTTCATGGGCAAGGAATAATTTACTACATCACCGCCACCCCTCAACCAGTATTCTACAAGAGCAGACACACCGGTCTCTACATTGCAGAAGGGCTGAAGGCAGTCATTAAGTTATAGCAGCAATCTACCTCACCAAGCAGTGAGAAGAATAAGACCACCACATTGAAGCTGCCCAGCAACACCCATTGGGGTGGTGTTGTCATCATGTTTGGCAGTCTCCTGGAGGGGAAGGAGTCTCTCCAAGAAATGGCCCTATCACAGTATGCTGATATGGATAGCCCCATCAAGAGGATCCTCCTGGATGATGTATTTTGGGAGAGAGTGGTAAGCAGCCTGAAACCTATAGTAGTAGCCATTGCATAGATTGAGGGAGACAATGCCATCCTGTCTGATGTTCAGACTCTGCTTGCAGATTTAAGAGAAGAAATCTGTACTGCCCTGTCCAATTCACTGTTGCTCCAAGCAGAGGGAACTGCAGTTCTGAAATACATAAAAAAAGCGTGAAAACTTCTACCCAAAGCCCATACACACCGCAGTGTACATGTAGGACCCCAAGTATGCTGGCAAGAGCATCCTGTCTGGTGCAGAGTTCAACAAGGCCTATGGTGTCATCACTACCGTGTCTCGCCACCTTGGCCTGGATGAGGGCAAGGTTCTTGGCAGTCTGGCGATGTACAGCCGTGGCCAAAAGTTTTGAGAATGACAAATATTAATTTTCAAAGTCTGCCGCCTCAGTTTGTATGATGGCAATTTGCATATACTCCAGAATGTTATGAAGAGGGATCAGATGAATTGCAAAGTCCCTCTTTGCCATGCAAATGAACTGAATTCCCCAAAAACATTTCCACTGCATTTCAACCCTGCCACAAAAGGAACAGCTGACATGTCAGTGATTCTCTCATTAACACAGGTGTGAGTGTTGACAAGGACAAGGCTGGAGATCACTCTGTCATGCTGATTGAGTTCGAATAACAGACTGGAAGCTTCAAAACGAGGGTGGTGCTTGGAATCATTGTTCTTCCTCTGTCAACCATGGTTACCTGCAAGGAAACACGTGCCATCATCATTGCTCACAGGCAAGGATATTGCTGCCAGTAAGATTGCACCTAAATCAACCATTTATTGGATCATCAAGAACTTCAAGGAGAGCGGTTCAACTTTTGTGAAGGCTTCAGGGCCACAGGACCGTCTCCTAAAGTTGATTCAGCTGCAGGATCGGGACAACACCAGTACAGAGCTTGCTCAGGAATGGCAGCAGGCAGGTGTGAGTGCATCTGCACGCACAGTGAGGCGAAGACTTTGAGGATGGCCTGGTGTCAAGGGCAGCAAAGAAGCCACTTCTCTTCAGGAAAAACATCAGGGATAGACTGATATTCTGCAAAAGGTACAGGGATTGGACTGCTGAGGACAGGTGTAAAGTCATTTTCTCTGATGAATCCCTTTTCCGATTGTTTGGGGCATCCGGAAAAAAGCTTGTCCGGAGAAGACAAGGTGAGCTCTACCATCAGTCCTATGTCATGCCAACAGTAAAGCATCCTGAGACCATTCATGTGTGAGGTTGCTTCTCAGCCAAGGGAGTGGGCTCACTCACAATTTTGCCTAAGAACACAGCCATGAATAAAGAATGATACCAACACATCCTCTGAGAGCAACTTCTCCCAACCATCCAAGAACAGTTTGGTGACGAACAATGCCTTTTCCAGCATGATGGAGCTCCTTGCCATAAGGAAAAAGTGATAACTAAGTGGCTCGGGGAACAAAACATCGATGTCTTGTGTCCATGGCCAGGAAACTCCCAGACATTAATCCCATTGAGAACATGTGGTCAATCCTCAAGAGACGGGTGGACAAACAAAATCCCACAAATTCTGACAAACTCGAAGCATTGATCATGCAAGAATGGGCTGCCATCAGACAGGATGTGGCCCAGAAGTTAATTGACAGCATGCCAGGGCAGATTGCAGAGGTCTTCAAAAAGAAGGGTTAGCACTGCAAATATTGACTCTGCATCAACTTCATGTAAATTGTCAATAAAAGCCTTTGACTCTTGTAATTATAATTCAGTATTCCATAGTAACATTTGACAAAAATATCTAGACACTGAAGCAGCATACTTTGTGGAAATTAATATTTGTGTCATCTCAACTTTTGGCCACGACTGTACACTTCCAAGGGCTTTGGGATGGAGATGCATTATGGCAGTCGTGCCAACATATCTCATCAGCCACCTGGTGGAAGGGACTTTGTGGATCTGAGGCTCTTTCCCCTGTTGCCTCCATCATCCTCCAAATCCCACCAACATCAGCCGCCTCAGAGCGCAACTGGTCCTTGTTTGGGAACACACACAAAAGCACACAACAGGCTTACCAATACAAGGGTTGATAAATTGTTGGCCATCCGGGCAAATCTGAGGCTTTTTTAGCCTGACAATGAGCCATCCTCAACAAGGTTGGAAAGTAACAGTGAAGATGAGGCCTCAAAGACTGATGTTCAAGAGGTGGACATTGAGGAGGTCCGGGGAGAAGACATGGAAGCCTGAGAGGAAGACAACCAAAGCTTTAGTTTCTAGACTATAATTTTACAGATGTATGTTGAAAATGTTTTTGGGAGCTGCGATGGATCATTGGGGATCATTCAATATTCTCTCGTGTTGTTCAGTGAAATTATCCCAAGTGAAGAGCCAACTCATTTAAAGTTAAATTCGTAACTAAATTGTTTTTTTTTACATTTCTATTGGAAGGATTTAATCATTTACAATTATGTCTACTTATGATAAGGTAAAAGGTTTGTTTGTCTCTATATATTGTAAATATATCCAACGCAAAAAACATCTACATTTAAAAATTGTATTAATATTAATTTGCATACATTTCTGTTCATTCCCATGGAAAGTTTCCACCTCTGAATATTCCAAAATATGCAACCCAAAGCTCAACCAAATCAAAACTGTGTAGAAATTATAAAGGACCTACATTTATAGTCTCTTCACTTTGTCCAGCTTTCTAACAATCAGTGAAACGAAAGCTAGAAAGTCAGGGAGCATGGAAAACTCCAAAAACTATGGATAGAGGACTGTATTTTGGTCATTTTGACGGTGAGGAAATATAACAAATTGTGTGTGCAGCCCGCCGGACCTCAGTGAAGACTGAATCAGGCTCGCGGGTCAAAATGAGTTTGACATCCCTGAAATATACAGATCCCACCCTTAAGATACTGTCCTGTTCTAGGCCCTGTTCCCTTGCAGCGTTACACACTAGGGATTTTTCTTAGTATGGCATGGAAGGCCCTGAAGCAATAATCAAAGCTACAAAACACCAACATATTTCATTTGAAACAAATAGAGAACACATTTCTTTGGGGTGGGTGGTGGTGGTGGTGGTGGGGGGGGAAATCAGAGCTGGCGAGGGGGGATGCTTCTACATAGGGTCACAAAAATGTTTCAATAAATTCCCTGGTTTACCCCAGAAATCCCAGTTGGAGAGTGGCCAGAATCAGGAAGGAACCAGGATTTCTGGAAGACCAGGGAATTTATTGAAAGTTTCCAGATTGTTCCAATCCTACTCCCACTGCCGCAAAGTAATGGTGAGGCAAACTGTTTTCAGAAATGAGCCACTTTACCCAGTCAATATCCTCCCCCACTCTGAAGTTAACACCAAGAAAATAGGTCCACATCCCAACTCCGCAACAGTTTCCCTGCCAACATCACCACCATAAGGAAATCATTACCCATTCCCCACTACTCATTCACCAGCCACTTGGCTGAAATTACATAAGACTCCTGAACAGCTAATATCAAATGGCTACCAAGACTATTTGCATGGCTCCCCACACTGCTGCTACTCTATTATCTATGCATTGCCACTTTAATAACTCTACCTACATGTACATAATTACCTCGATACCGGTGCCCCCCCCCCACATTGACACATTGTGCCGGTACCCCCTGTATATATCCCTGCTATTGTTATTTACTGCTGCTCTTAAATTATTTGTTAATCTTCTCTTAATTTTTTAGGGATTGTCTTAAACTCCATTGTTGGTTAAGGGCTTGTAAGTAAGCATGTCACTGTAAGGCCTGTTGTATTCGGCGCATATGACAAATACAATTTGATTGTTTTCTCAACAACCCACCTGCTCTCTCACCTCCCCTTCACCTGAAGTTCTGATGTTCCAATATTGTTAAAAGTTATTGATGACACTATTTAGCTATTTCATGTAGCACTGCTCAAAAACAAGCTCCTGGTCATAGCAAACTTCTTAATCATTTTAACGTATTACAAATGTATAAGCATGAGCTGAAATACCTACCAACTTCCACCTTCATTCATTTCCTCTCTCCATCCCCCAAACCACTTCCCCACCTCCTTTCTTTGCCTCCCTTTCTTTGCCTCCCTCTATTTACCTCCCTCCGTCCCCTCCCTCCGTCCCTTTGCGTCTCACCAAAGTTGAAAGCTGCCAGAGACAGTCCGGAGATGGCGTGGTATAAGTGAATGACAGTGGGTGGCTGGTGGAAGAAGAATTGCCGGTACAGCAGGGCACAGGGGTACCCTGAAGGAACGACAGAAAGAGAGAAAGGAGGAGACAGTTAACATGTGAATCAACACGAGTGAATCATTCTAGACAAGAGCCCTTAGTGCTGACAGCAAAAATGATGACCTTTTAGTTCAGTGCTACAACCTCAAGATAAAACGGAGACGTTTATCAGTGCACACCCAGGGATGCAATTGGTCTGGGGCCCGCCGGGGCAGAGGTTCTGTACCTTATACACAATTCATACCACAAGATCTAATGAACTTTTTATTTTATATAAATGGTTTTGTACCGTGTCTCCCACCCAACGTAGTCAATGCATGCGAGACTCTGCACGCACTTTTGACTGCTCGCACAGGCTGCGCAACTATATGAAATTGTTGCCCACACACCCCCAAAAAATGTTTAACACGGAAAAATGCCTCTGCCGAGACGCACTCTGAAGATGCTGCTGTCCACATGTACTGTTCCTCAGCCAACACCACGAGTAGCCTAACACCAAAATCAGACAACCCCATAGTTGAATATGGGAACCTTTTCAATTGGCTTGTCACATTCTATGCAAGAAAATAACTTTCAAATTGTGTGTACCACAGGGAGAAAAACATGTATGCATTTGCCTAGCCATTGCACCATCACAACACACATTTGAAAGGGGTTAATGGCCACTTAAAAAGAGGATGCCAGCTTTCCATTACTACTCCATTTATTATTTCTCAACTCCTAAAAAATTGTGAACTGAACCATTTTCAAACCGGAGTATGAGCAGAATTGTTTAGGCGCTTTTAGCACTTGCTGTTCACGAGAGGAGATAAAGGCCAAATGTAACATGGGTCAGGAGTAACAGGTAAAACAAACTATATAGTCTTTTGCTTTTACGATAACTTCCTGGCAGCCAGTTACAGTTGAAGTCGGAAGTTTATATCCACCTTAGCCAAATACATTTAAACTCAGTTTCACAATTCCTGACATTTAATCCTAGTAAAAATTACCTTATGTCAGTTAGGATCACCACTTTATTTTAAAGAAGGTGAAATGTCAGAATAGAGAGATTGATTTCAGCTTTTATTTATTTAATTCCCAGTGGGTCAGAAGTTTACATACCAAATACTAATTGAGTGTAGCATTGCCTTCAAAATTGTTTAACTTGGGTCAAACGGTTTGGGTAGCCTTCCACAGGCCTCCCACAATAAGTTGGGTGAATTTTGGCCCATTCCTCCTGAGAGCTGGTGTAACAGAGTCAGGTTTGTGGGCCTCCTTGCTCGCACACGCATTTTCAGTTCTGCCCACAAATTGTCTATAGGATTGAGGTCATGGCTTTGCGATGGCCACGCCAATACCTTGACTTTGTTGTCCTTAAGCCATTTTGCCACAACTTTGGAAGTATGCTTGGGGTCATTGTCCATCTGGAAGACCCATTTGCTTCCTGACTGATGTCTAAAGATGCTGCCACAATATAGCCACAATTTTCCTCCCTCATTGATGCCATCTATTTTGTGAAGTGCACCAGTCCCTCCTGCAGCCAAGCACCCCCACAACATGATGCTGCCATCCCCGTGCTTCACGGTTGGGATGGTGTTCTTTGGCTTGCAAGCTTCCCCCTTTTTCCTCCAAACATAACAATGGTCATTATGGCCAAACAGTTCTATTCTTGTTTCATCAGACCAGAGGACATGTCCCCATGTGCAGTTGCAAACCGTAGTCTGGCTTTTTTTAATGGTGACTTTTGGATCAATGGCTTCTTCCTTGCTGAGCGGCCTTTCAGGTTATGTCAATATAGGACTCGTTTTTACTGTGGAGATAGATACTTTTGTACCTGTTTTCTCCAGCATCTTCACAAGGTCCTTCGCTGTTGTTCTGGGATTGATTTGCACTTTTCGCACCAAATTACGTTCATCTCTAGGAGACAGAACTCGTCTCCTTCCTGAGCGGTATGACGGCTGCGTGGTCCCATGGTGTTTATACTTGCGTACTATTGTTTGTACAGATGAACGTGGTACCTTTTTAGGCGTTTGGAAATGGCTCCCAAGGATGAACCAGGCACTGAGTTTGAAGTTAGGCCTTGAAATACATCCACAGGTACACATACAATTGACGCAAATTATTTCAATTAGCTTATCGGAAGCTTCTAAAGCTATGACATCATATTCTGGAATTTTCCAAGCTGTTTTAAAGGCATAGTCAACTTAGTGTATGTAGACTTCTGACCCATTGGAATTGTGATTAAGTTAAATAATCTGTCTGTAAACAATTGTTGGAAAAATGACTTGCCATGCACAAAGAAGATCTCCTAAACGACTTCCCAAAACTATAGTTTGTTAACAAGAAATTTGTGGAGTGTTTGAAAAACGGGTTTTAATGACTCAAACCTAAGTGTATGTAAACTTCCAACTTCAACTGTACCTGTAAATTACTGTAAATTCTAAATAAACAGGTTTAACAATACATTGCTGTAGAATGTACTGTAATGGAATACTGCTAAACATAACATTATTTTGAATTTACAGTAACATAGTGTACAGTGCATTTTTGGGACATTCAAGTCATCACACTAGCAACAAGATCATTTTTAGAGTTTGCAATGTAGCTAATTCTTAGCCCAATGGGGTAAATGCAGATGTAAACCCCATTCTTCAGCCCATTTATTAGCCACCATGATGCATCAGTTGGGCTACAGCCAGGTGATAGTCTAATGATTTTAGCTAAATAGTGCACCTGCCAGATCATGATATGGACCAATATATTTTGGGCTGGAGGGGCAAATTATATTTTAGATGGTGTTAGCATCATTTTATTCCATTTATATTGTAGTGGAATGTCTTAAAAAAATATATTTACAATTTTTTTTTTTAAATCACCAGAACTGACCTTCTCACAGTCATTCTACAAAAATGTTAAATGTCCATCTGTGACCTTTGCCACCACAGCTTAAAAAAATAACAATCTGGAAACACTGACCAATCATTGATGTTTTGGATCCCTGGACACTTCAAATTAATTGAGAGCTTCAGCTCAATTTGTATGCCTAAAGCAGAGTGACTTTTCATGTTTGAATGACAAGTCATGCCACTGGAATGTCATTATCTGAGTATTACACAGAAATCACATGCTATTTGGTTGTGAAGAAATGGGGTTAACAACTGCCAATGACAGCAGTTTGCTAACTAAGAGCCTGTAGTTTTGCAGTCATATGTGCTTTTGGTGCATATTGTTTAGGTTAGTGCATTATAGAAAAAAAAATAGGAGAAAAAAAAACTCCCAATTGAACCACTCTGCACACA
Source organism: Oncorhynchus tshawytscha (assembly GCF_018296145.1). NCBI lineage: Eukaryota > Metazoa > Chordata > Actinopteri > Salmoniformes > Salmonidae > Oncorhynchus > Oncorhynchus tshawytscha. The sequence goes on from NC_056451.1 coordinate 5,459,322, forward strand.
CTCACAGTTTTCTGGTGTGTGTGTTTATGTTTGAGTAACTGGCAACGGTAGACATTGGCAGTAGAATTAACAGCTGGTAATCACATTTAATTTACTTCCATAAAGTATAGAGGTGGGGAGGTCTTGCAATCTGATACCTTCAGTGTGTCACAATCACAATGACTGGTAAAGGTAGTATAGTAGTCAATATAAATTCTAAACATTTACAAGATTGTAAACATGGGGCCTACTGTGATACATGAGCCAAAGGCAAGAGATCTACAATTATAGGCTACAGCAAGAATAAACCATATCAGGGTATCAGAAGCTGAAAAGCAACAGCAATTCATTTAAGACAATGATAATGAAATACTGCACTATTTGTTAGTCAATCCCTGCAAATGTGACTTCAGAAGAAAATAATGTTCAGAGATGACAGACACCCAGCTACCTGGTATACACCGACCATGTAAAGTAAACCTGTCCGTACTGTATGTTACAACCACTTGTAGTGACCTCTTCTACCATAATCGCTAGCTAACGTTAACACATTATTTCATATTTTAGCTTTCTGGGAATCAGCAGAGCAGAGATTGCGCTCTGCTTAGTCTTGTGCCCGCTCAACCTTGCAGCCCGTCTGGTCAGCTTGTCAAAACAAGGCTAGCTAAGTGCATTTAGCTATTGTATTATCGTTCCGCTTGCCAGCGGGTCTACTCGCTGGCTAGCTAACGTTAGTCTGGCTAGTCACTGCAGCTGAGCAAGAGACATCAACGTTACCTGGTTTAGCAGTGTGTGTTGCTGCACTGTTTTAAAGATGTAAATCAATATTACATTGGCACATGGTTATGTCAGAGAATCTACTGAAAGATGTCAGAGATGACTGAATTGAACTCACCAACTAAAACGGACAGAATCAGGCGAACCGCAGGTTCTGGAGAACCTAAAGATTCCGACAATTTCTCCATCAAGGGAGCCGCCATGTTTCGTGTGGGCGGAAGTAGCTCTGGTGATTCCGTAGATGTGTACCTTGGCGAGCGTTCCACTCTCTCCTTTATATGCCCTTGTCGATTTAGCGCTCTCCACCCCTATCCCCTCCTCTTTCTTTAATGTTCATTCTTCGCCTTTCTCACCACATCGACTTTCAATCTCTTTTGCCCCCAAATTTCGCAACATCTGTTCAATCTACTGCAACCTCTCTCACTTAAGTAAAATAATATACAGCCTACTGGTGTTGTAATATAGTGCATGTTGATCTTAAATTGTTACGAAAATAATACAACTTTTTTTAGTGGGCAAAAATACATTAGGTTGTATCTACACACCTCCATCAATACAGTAGACAAGGTTTTCCTCCATCCACTGCCTAACATCATATTACGTTCTGTTGTCAGTGCTGCTCAACAGTGGTGTAAAATCCCCCCCGTGTGGCATTAGTTGGGAATTACGTGTTTGCCGAGGTAAGTGCATGCACCACCAGGTTTGTTTTCCCCAATGGTTAAAGGTCCACTCTTTAATTCGAAAAACAGCAAAACGTTATCCCTTTCTATATAGGCCTAAACTGAGGGATAGGGCTGGACACTTAAATTCATAGATTGAGCAATGTATGGTACTGACAGCCCCATGACATGAGGTCAACAACATGGCAGTTTTAACATGAATTTGAAGCTGTAGTTTGAGGCATTTATAATTGATATTCTTCAAGAATTAGTAGCCATTATAATTATAGATTAACACCACAGCTGTGTCAGAAGTGGGATAGGGATGACCTGTAAGGGCCATCGAAAGCACGGACGGGCGTGCTTGGGCCCTGAAAGATGGCGAAGCACAAGGACTTGCTTCCCGTTCAGTTGAGGTAGGTAACCAATCTGACCTTTCTAAAAACCGATTAACGCTCCCCAAACCGTAACCGTTGGAAGCCTGTTCGTGCTTCGACACGGTACCTCGCTCTGCCCTCAGAAACACTACAACATTATTAATTAAATGATCAGAAATGGCTGTAAATATTACAAAATGGGCCTAGAATTTGGGGAAGGTAAACTGATCAAGATCGGTCATGTAAAGAGTGACGCAGTTAAATAAACATTGACATGGAAAACTGAAAACTGCTGCTGACTAAACAAGTAGATAATCTTTATCCTCCCTTTCCCTTTTTGTACATGTGAATAAATCCCACTGTAGACAATATGCACCCACCATGTTGCTTTCACCTGTCCTGTCATTTCAGATCCTCAGTGCAGAAGATGAGCGGAGAAGACCGGCAGAGAATTATTGTACCGACACTCAATTTTTCAGCATCAGTAAATTTACAAAATGAAAGTAGGCCTATTGTATTGTTGTATCTATCATACAGTGACGACCTTAACCCGATACCTAGCCACTTCCTCAAGAGGGCAGGTGTTGGGTTGACAGTTGGTTTAAACCCCGGTCTGGACTACAATTCAATTCAAGGGCTTTATTGGCATGGGAAACATGTGTTAACATTGCCAAAGCAAGTGAGGTAGATAATATATAAAGTGAGTATATAAAGTGAAATAAACAATAAAAATGAACAGTAAACATTACACATACAGAAGTTTCAAAACAATAAAAACATTACAAATGTCATATTATATATATATACAGTGTTTTAACAATGCACAAATGGTAAAGGACACAAGATAAAATAAATAAGCATAAATATGGGTTGTATTTACAATGGTGTGTGTTCTTCACTGGTTGCCCTTTTCTCGTGGCAACAGGTCACAAATCTTGCTGCTGTGATGGCACACTGTGGAATTTCACCCAGTAGATATGGGAGTTTATCAAAATTGGATTTGTTTTCGAATTCTTTGTGGATCTGTGTAATCTGAGGGAAATATGTCTCTCTAATATGGTCATACATTGGGCAGGAGGTTAGGAAGTGCAGCTCAGTTTCCACCTCATTTTGTGGGCAGTGAGCACATAGCCTGTCTTCTCTTGAGAGCCATGTCTGCCTACGGCGGCCTTTCTCAATAGCAAGGCTATGCTCACTGAGTCTGTACATAGTCAAAGCTTTCCTTAATTTTGGGTCAGTCACAGTGGTCAGGTATTCTGCCGCTGTGTACTCTCTGTGTAGGGCCAAATAGCATTCTAGTTTGCTCAGTTTTTTTGTTAATTCTTTCCAATGTGTCAAGTAATTATCTTTTTGTTTTCTCATGATTTGGTTGGGTCTAATTGTGCTGCTGTCCTGGGGCTCTGTGGGTGTGTTTGTATTTGTGAACAGAGCCCCAGGACCAGCTTGCTTAGGGGACTCTTCTCCAGGTTCATCTCTCTGTAGGTGATGGCTTTGTTGTGGAAGGTTTGGGAATCACTTCCTTTTAAGTGGTTATAGAATTTAACGTCTCTTTTCTGGATTTTGATAATTAGTGGGTATCGGCCTAATTCTGCTCTGCATGCATTATTTGGTGTTCTACGTTGTACACGGAGGATACTTTGCTACACTGGTGTCAGAAGTGGGATGCCCCCCAGTTGTGGTCATCGAGAGCACATCCCAAGGATGCCGGTGTGATCAATTTACGGGAGTAAAGAGCAAGGACGCGCACTCTGAAGAAAGGGGGCGAACTTAACCCAATAATAGCAATCTCGTCAAGGGGTTCTGATCTCTTGGCGTAACTAATAGCTAAAGTATTGGGTTGACATCACTGAGTGTTCAAACCTACATCAGGATTACTACCCCATGATTTTAAACATTGTATTTAAACTTTATTTAACTAGGCAAGTCAGTTAATAAGAACAAATTATTATTTACAATGGCCTAACCATCCAAACCCTCCCCTAACGACGCCGGAGAAATTGTGCCCGCCCTCTGGGACTCCTGATCACGGCCAGTTGTGATTACAACCCTGGATCGAAACCGGGTCTGTAGTGACGCATCTAGCATGGCGATGCAGTGCCTTAGACAGCTGCACCACTCAGGATTTCATAACATACAGTGAGTGATTGATTCCAAATTATAAACCTGGTGGATCGAGCCCTGAATGCTGATTGGCTGACAGCCTTGGCACTGTATATCAGACGAATACCAGAGGTATGACAACATTTAGTTGTACTACTCTAATTACGTTGGTAACCAGTTTCTAATAGCAATAAGGCACCTCTGAGGTTTGTTGAATATGGCCACTTTCCCACAACCCCTCCGGTCTTATTGCGTAAATCTACACTCTCCTTCAATCTGTAACAGAAGAGACAAATATTTCATTTACTTTCAACAGAGTTCGGGGGCTTCTTCAATTGAAGACGCCTACTTGACAAATACTAAAAGAGCAAATTTTCCATAATCTCTTGAAGGTCACAAGCGCTCTTGTAAATTTACAGTGAGTGTTTGTGTCAGAGTTAGCTCCTATCAGGCGTACAAAAAAATATGTTTCAGTTATTAACATATTATGTGACAAATATGTTGTAATGTTACTCAAGATGGCTTGCTTTGTTGTTTAATTTTTTAAATTTTAAATCAGATTGCGGGAAATATAAGGCGAAATGCATTTTGGTTATGCAAAGTAAAAGATAGAATGCTAGCCAATCAAAGCGCTGCATTCTCTCAGCTTTCTTTTGCGTGAGAATGGATTCGTTCGATTTAGCAGGCCCCGCTCGCCGTCTGATCGGAATGGCCATTTATTTGAGATAGCCGGACATTTTTCAGTGGGTGCTCTGTGGGAATGTTCGACATGCCCATCCCCATGTACTGAAACATTAATATTATGTTCACGCTTAAAACAAAGATAGCCTAATTTGAAGAACATCCTTTTTTTTTATGTTGCCTGTACTCTTTATTCTACTGAAATAAAAGGCTAACATTGTACATAAGGAAACGCTATTCTGGGCGTGTCTCTGTAAACCAATAGAACAAACTGAGAGGTTGGGTTACGTGGCCCATGATGATAAATACAGTGATTTGCGCCGGGTTCGTTGCTCTTCTCCCCGAAGTAGGTCCGCCTGATAAGAATCCAGCTCAGTTCTAAGGCCGAGAAACAACCTTATACTGCAAATATGTCCAGAAAATTCTTCGTTGGTGGTAACTGGAAGATGAATGGCGACAAGGCAAGCCTTGGCGAACTCATCAAAACCCTCAACTCTGCCAAGCTCGACCCCAACACCGGTGCGTGGTTCTGTGTGGCTTCTGTGCTTTTAATGTCTGACTCGTGTAGTAGGCTTAGAGTTGATCTTTGAAATGGTGTAACTTGTCGCATTGGGTTCCTGGTGTAGCCTATCCAGTTGCAATGACAGTAGGCACCGCACACTTGCATTGTGAAATTAGGCTTTTGTAAGGTAAATTGTTTTAGCTCTCCATCAAGAGACGGGGGGGAAAAGCGTGAAACAAAGGTTAGGGAAGGTCATTTTTTTGGTATCAGTGCACGAATCAATGGGTGGCAAGCCAAGCTATACTCCGGTAGGTCCCCTTTCATTGCCATTTTCACAAATGGTTTTAAATTATAGGATACCCTGACACTAATGTTTACATAATTATGATGCGATCTATGCGATGGTGACAATTTGTGGAGAATCCAGAATACAATGGCAGAATACATACGCATATGCCTATTTTGGTACTGAAGCCCCCTATAATCATTTGTAACCGGATAACTCCATTGTGTCAAGGGATTTTTAACCAGTATTTTAAACTGAACTAGGATAGAGGAACATGACTTGCTAAATGGATTTTCGTTGACAGTGGGCGTACGTTCCGAACAGCACGTAGCCACAACAGTCTGTCTGGCGCGAGCGAGGGGCGGAATGTCTGTTTTGTTCTTTGATGCATTATAATGATCCATCCGATCGCGAGCCCTGTTTTTAATATAACTACCAGGAGGACCAGGGGTGGATATCATTGCACCATCACAATACTGTAATTTAGAAATGCATATTCTACCGTTAGACCCGAATTCATTTATGCGCAACATACTAATTGTGTTAACCAATAAGAGAGTTCCCCACTCCGCCAGAGAGAATGGCGGAAACACCAACATCGTGCATTTCCAAACTGCCACAGAGGCGTATGCCCTGATCGCATGTTTGTATTTGAACACATAGGTTCAAGAACAGGCTACAAGTACTTAGTCAGGTTTTGTGTCGTTTTTGTAGGATTACATGGGCGTTATCTGCTGCACCTCGGAGTGCGCCGAAGGACGCGTTATGTCCGTGTAGTAACCTACATCTGTCTACAGCCTCGGACTTTACCCCACAGAAAGAGCCACCCCTCACAACTCTAGCTTATCTACATAGTACAAATTTACTGACGCCTGAAAGCAGACGACTGAAGCTCGCGTATTGCTTTTCCCACGTCTCTTTCTAGACATGTAAAGTCAATGGTAAGTCACTTCTTCCCTAAGCCATTTTTATGAACCTGCAGAGTATTATTTTTTTTTAAATGTATCCTGTGGTTGACCTTTAAATTTAAGGTCCAGTTCGACCCCAGCAGAATTTTACCACATGAGCGACCTTTGTGAGCTGAGTTCTAGTGACCTTTTGGAGGTTGAACTAGGACCTTTTTGCAGCGGGGGACTGACTCTTGGCAGGGATAAATGACCTTTGCAGAGGGAATAGTGACTGTGTGGGTTTAATATAGACACACTTAACCCCAAGATATAGTTACAGTGCTAATGTCAGTGTCTGGCCTACTGTACCCCACAACACTGGGGATATCCCACTTGTACAGTGTGTACTAATGTGGCAGACTCTGGTATTGGACTGTATAACCAACACTGGCTCAAATAGGCCTAATCATTCTGATCGATAGGCCTTGTTTTGTACACTGAAGTGAATAGTAGAGTGAGCCACTACATGGAGTTGTCACCACTCGAAGGAAAGCCTTTCCCACGGATACTAGATGTCACTGACAATCGCTGTGTGCATTTCCTATTTCAGTTTCTAAAAAATATTACTGTTACATGGGCATCCATGTAAGGATCAAGGGGCAAATCTTAACTTCCGCTTAGACTTTTCACTTAGTCTCACACATTGACATCATTGCATGACTAAGTGAAAAAATGCAACTGAAGTGGAATTTAGGATTTCACCTCTAAGAATATTAACTGGTCGGTCTGTTATTCCAACCCTGAAAATAGTGGTCAGTGCATGACCGTGTTGGTTCTCTCTCTCTGCTTGCAGAGGTGGTCTGTGGCGCCCCGTCAATCTACCTTGAGTTCGCCAGGGCCAAGCTGGACCCTAAGATCGGAGTGGCTGCTCAGAACTGCTACAAGGTCAAGGGGGGTGCCTTCACCGGGGAGATCAGGTAATGGACATGCCCTGTAACTGCGGATGCTAGTGTCTTCAGGACACTATTGCTTTACTGAACCAACCCTGCAGGCGGACTGTACTTTGTGTGCTAATCTCTTTTACTCACACGCTCTTTCTTTTTCCGTTCTCTCACTTCCTTTATGGCCCCTCTCTCTCCTTCTCAGCCCTGCGATGATCAAGGACGTTGGCGTGCACTGGGTGATCCTGGGCCACTCTGAGAGGCGCTGGGTCTTTGGAGAGACTGATGAGGTAAATGGCTTATTTGGTCAGTGCTGGTGTTTGTGAATGTGTACTCTCGGGAGGAGTCTCTGGAGGAGGCAGCAGACTATCACAAGAACAGGGCCGTGACACAGTATTGGATTATGTCTCTTTTAACAGTGAATTGACCTTGAAAATGACAGAATTTGAGGAGCAGTGACAAATCTATGCGTCATAATTTTAATCTCCATTTTACACTCAAGGTGTTCCTCAAGTAGAGGAAATGTGAAAAATATGACAATAAATGAACAACCTGTCTGATCGGATAACTGTTTGTGTGTCCTGACAGCTTATTGGTCAGAAGTGCGCCCACGCCCTGGAGAATGGCCTGGGTGTCATTGCCTGCATCGGTGAGAAGCTGGACGAGAGGGAAGCTGGCATCACAGAGAAGGTCATCAACGCACAGACGAAGCACTTCGCAGGTATTGTCACTGAAATCACTGATTCATAATGAGTGTGTTACACAAAACCACAGATTCTGCTCAGGCGTACACATATATTATCAGAGCCTGTAATCCGCGTGTTAGTGCTGATCTAGCATCAGTTTTGCATTTTACATATTTGAAAATGGGCCCTGAACTTTACAATGCACAGAGTTAAACATGTCAAGAACCATGACAATAATATATAACAATCGTATAACCTGCAAAGGCCTCTTTGTATCTGGAAAGTAGGCAATAAATTCCAAGTACTGGGTGTACCCTGTATTACTTTGTAGTGATTCTAACATTGTTGAATGTAGTAATACTACTGCTGCGTGAATACATCCTATTGGTAAAGGGATAGTGTGCCTGCCACAGATGTGATTGGGTCTTTCAGTGTGATTAATTAGTTTTCCTTTTCGTTAACAACTTGGTTACATCCAGCGTGTCCATGATGGCACTGTGTCCATTTTGAGTTCTCCTTTTTGATTCATGTGAATGCAGTACTGTATTCATTATGTCAATTCTGTTTGCAGACAACATTAAGGACTGGTCCAAGGTTGTTCTGGCCTATGAGCCCGTGTGGGCCATCGGCACCGGCAAGACCGCATCCCCCGCCCAGGTAAGTGTTTCTTCTATTGTCATCCATTACTATTGTATGACCGCAATGGAAAGAACCTGGGACGGATGGGGACGTGTGACTAAAAGCCTGAATCTCTTTATACTGCATATATTCAGTCTGGACTAGAGCAGAATGTGTTGTCCATTTGAGATTCATCACTAAATCGAAGGCTAAAGTCAGCGCTTACTGGACTTTGGAACCAATATTCATGGTTTTATTTCAATCTCTTTTTTCCTTATCTTTTCTTATCTTTGTCTCTCAGGCCCAGGACGTTCATGACAAACTGAGGCAGTGGGTCAAGGCCCATGTGTCTGAGGCAGTAGCCAACTCTGTCAGGATAATCTATGGAGGTGAGACCAAACTCCTATGCTTCACGTTTAAACACACTTACGCTGTTAACGCCACAACCACAAACGGGGGTTAATAGATTAGCTATGCAATGACAAAACCTAATTCAAGTCAGGGGCATGCAGTGGTAGGAGCATACAGTGGTCTCTTCACCCCCCCCACTTTGTCCCTCATCACTCCATTCCTCACTCATATCTGTCTGTTCTCTCTCCTCAGGTTCCGTGACAGGTGGCACCTGCAAGGAGCTGGGAGGCATGAAGGATGTGGATGGTTTCCTGGTTGGCGGCGCTGCACTCAAGCCAGAGTTCGTTGACATCATCAACGCCAAGCAATAAAAACCCTGAAGTGTTCAGACGATATGAGGCGAACTCCATTCAGACGAAACCTGAGCCATTATCCTCAAAACTCGGCACTTAGAACCCCCTTCCCTTAGCCTTTTTTTAAAATTCTATATATTTGTGATGTCTTTACCTTTTTTTTTTTGGTTTAATGTTTCAAAGAAAAGGAACAGTTTGACACTCATACTATACAGCAGTGAAAGGTGTTAGTTCCACTGAGGTTTTTTTGTACTAGCCTCCACTACTGCTTTTTAAAGGGACTGCGCTTGACCACACCATCCTGGATGGAACAACAACCCATGCCTTTACTTGAAAGTTTACAAACTTTTATGTATACAGTGTCAAAACTAGCAATCAGATTCACTTGTCTTTGTACTATAGATGACTCTTTGTGTAATTTATGTTTTGGGTCTTATCCCTTCCCATAGAACACATGATCCTCTCTCTCATTGGCTACTCGGTCAAGAGGGAGGCGTCCATTACATGTCCACCATGTTTTGTTAGGGGGGGCTGACTGTTGTAATAAAAGGTTTAGAGACTAGTTGTGTCCTGTTTTTATTGTGTTATTGACACATGGCACATAATCTTCCACAACATGATCTTGAATACTAGCAGGCTGCATTCCTACCTTGGTGTAAAGCCAGTCAGACTACAGTATCTGGTGGTGGTACTTTGGTAATGTGATGCCAAATTCCTGAGAGTTCATGTAGATAATGGTGCAATTCATATCATGTCCACTAGGCCATGCCCAATCACCAACATCCTCAAACAAAATTGATTATTTCTCTTCTGCAGCATTCTTCGACAGTGGAGATGTTTCAAAAGGTCAAGCGCTATCGTCTTTTCCTATGTGGCTTCTTCTCTCCTTACCTTGAACTGTGAAGCTGTCAAGTGAGGTTTAAGTCACAGGGTAAGGAAAAAAGCAAAGAATAGGAACACAGCCTTCTTCAGCATTCCCTCCACAATGCTGAACTCCTTATGACAATCCCACCATGTACAAATCTGGCAACAGAGGCATGAATGAATCTACTTAAATATTGATGATTTGATTAGTGGGAAGTAAGGTTAGCAGACTGAACAGCATAGGAGGCTGCTGAGGGGAGGCTCATAATGGCTGCAATAGAGCAAATGGAATGGCATCAAACACTTACAAACCATGTGTTTGATTTATTTGATTCAAATCAAATTTTATTTGTCACATACACATGGTTAGCAGATGTTAATGCGAGTGTAGCGAAATGCTTGTGCTTCTAGTTCCGACAATGCAGTAATAATCCAACAAGTAATCTAACTAACAATTCCAAAAAAAAACAAAAAACTGTCTTATACACAGTGTAAGGGGATAAAGAATATGTAGATAAAGATATATGAATGAGTGATGGTACAGAGCAGCTTAGGCAAGATACAGTAGATGGTATCGAGTACAGTATATACATATGAGTATGTAAACAAAGTGGCTAGTGATACATGTATTACATAAGGATGCAGTAGATGATATAGAGTACAGTATATACGTATACATATGAGATGAATAATGTAGGGTATGTAAACATATTAGGTAGCATTGTTTAAAGTGGCTAGTGATATATTTTACATCATTTCCCATCAATTCCCATTATTAAAGTGGCTGGAGTTGAGTCAGTGTCAGTGTCAGTGTGTTGGCAGCAGCCACTCAATGTTAGTGGTGGCTGTTTAACAGTCTGATGGCCTTGAGATAGAAGCTGTTTTTCAGTCTCTCGGTCCCAGCTTTGATGCACCTGTACTGACCTCGCCTTCTGGATGATAGCGGGGTGAACAGGCAGTGGCTCGGGTGGTTGTTATCCTTGATGATCTTTATGGCCTTCCTGTAACATCAGGTGGTGTAGGTGTCCTGGAGGGCAGGTAGTTTGCCCCCGGTGATGCGTTGTGCAGACCTCACTACCCTCTGGAGAGCCTTACGGTTGTGGGCGGAGCAGTTGCCGTACCAGGTGGTGATACAGCCCGCCAGGATGCTCTCCATCCCAGTCATTACCGAGAGCCCCTTCTCCCAAATTAAGGTGCCACCAACCTCCTGTCCTTCACAACAGATATGCTCAACAGTTCTGCGCTGCTCCATGAAGTGCAAGAAGTATGAATGCCCTGACTTCTGCAGAGGCTGTATTACCGGAAATGTTGCCTGGATTGACGCATGCTGTAATGCAATTTGTATGATAAAATGAGACGTTTGCTTTGCGTTGAACCCAGCCATGCATGCGGTAATACAAAGTGATAGGGACACGTATCTGACTCAATGCCTGCCTGATGAGGGCCTCGCATTGTTACACATAAACATATATAATAATGGATTTTTTTTGCCACCGCTATATGCAATGCGTGTAATTGGAAACTCACCAACTAATGTAGCTATTGATAGCTATGGTAAAAGGACCATTTTGCTGAGATGATGGCCAATTGATTGCCACGTAACATATGAGGTGTAGGCAAAGCATGACCAACGATTTAGTTGCTGCAGGGTGAGGGTGGGATTATACCTAGTGTGGCTGCTGTGGTTGCAGCTCTAGTTCATATTACTTGAGAAAAGAGGAGAAGTGAAACAGAATTTGGAAAAGGGTTTGTCCAAATTATAGTAATTTTTTGAACAGAAGTTTAAAACAACATGCACACACAGGAGGAAATCAAAATCCAAAACCACACCATAAAAAAGCATCTCTGTACATAAACATTTTTTTTTATATAAAATAGTATGGTATTATACAACACATACAGAACTCACATTTTATTAATTCAGTCTGAGCAGCACATCTGTCCAGTGAGGAAAAAATGATGAGGAGCAGAGCTTTCTGTGGTGGGAAAATATGGAATGTAGGAGTTGGTAATGTTCTCTAGTTGCACCGTAATTGGCTCAGTGTTCTGTCACTCATGGGGACACTACATCACTACAAAATCTATGGGACAGCTAAAAAATTCAAGTCCATTGGGTGCTGTCATAGAGTTACATTAGAAGGTCATTGGCCACAGATAAAATGACGTCAAAACACGTTATATCTACAGTAGCTTTGATTGGACTGATCATGTCAACTTCATACTTTCAAGATTTTTGCTAGCAATCTAGCAGTTATCATCATGAATCAAGTCAACTATCTAATGGCAAATCCTTTTCATAGGAAGAGAAATGATAGATAAAACATATCGGTGCTCATTGGCCATTGGACATAGACATTACACAACAAGTTGTAAATCGCAAATTCAACAATGAGTGGTTTGGAAGTTCAAGAGAACTGGGAATTCGGAAAAAAGCGAGATCCGATTGGGAAAATACATTTTGAACGGTGTTTCAACTCGTAATTCCGTGTCGGGAACTCAGGCCTCTTTCTAGAGCTCCGACCTAAAGATCACTAACATCATGATGCAACTTTGTTTTTTTCAGAGTTCCCCGTTGTCTTGAAAGCACCATAAATCCAGAGAATGCCAGACTTTGATGACAAAATTTTCCCATTTAGGACACAGCCACGCCACCTTCCTGTTCAAGTGAGCACAACACAATAAGGAGAGTCCAGAAAAGTCCTGTATGTTGCTGCATAAATGATGCAATATGCCAGGGAGATAGTATTACTTTCATAGCTACAGTATACATAAGTGTATGTTGTGTAGTAAGCTGTTAGTAGCCCATGTGCCTCACCGTAATAATTTGGTCCCTTTTACCCCCATAATTTAGCATACTGTTCTGACTTGGTGGTGCACATGTAGCCTATAGCCTGTTTTAGAGAAATGTCATCATTGAATATTGTAAGAGCTTTCATTGTCTGTTTATATGCCCCCTTTATTTATCCTACGGTTCTGACTTGGTGTACGGGGAGAATACTGTAAGAATGGCCCATGTTCTGAATAGTTACATTGATTGTGTCAGTCCTAGCTCGCTCATGAATGTCTTAATCTAAATTACGGATTGCCTCTTATCCACTCGTCGTCCCCTTATGCCATAGTTCCATCTCAATTGTCAGTAGAAATCACATTTGTTTAAGCAAGTCAGCCATATCAGCTATGTTTTTTTTTAAAGGCGGTAAATGAGGCTGAATGAACTGTTTCGCTGTGGAAGGTGTTGGGACCACTTTACGTAGGCCCTAACAGTTTGTGGGCACAGTTTGTCACCGTTATAGTCCAATTAATGTATTGTTTAGTGTTGTGTAGTGGCTTTGCTGGCATGCATCTAAACAATTTTTTAGAGTTTGCTCCATCAAGATTTCCATTTGAAGTCGGAAGTTTACATACACCTTAGCCAAATGCATTTAACTCAGTTTTTCACAATTCCTGACATTAAAAGTTAAAAGTCCCTGTTTTAGGTCAGTTAGGATCACCACTTTATTTTAAGAATGTGAAATGTCAGAATAATAGTAGAGAGAATGATTTATTTCAGCATTTATTTATTTCATCACATTCCCAGTGGGTCAGAAGTTTACACACACTCAATTAGTATTTGGTAGCATTGCCTTTAAAATGTTTAACTTGGGTCAAACTTTTCAGTAGCTTTCCACAAGCTTCCCACAATAATTTGGGTGAATTTTGGCCCATTCCCCTTGACAGAGCTGGTGTAACAGAGTCAGGTTTGTCGGCCTCCTTGCTCGCACACACTTTTTAAGATCTGCCCACAAATGTTCCCCTTTTTACTCCAAACATAGCGATGGTCATTATGGCCAAACAGTTATATTTTTGTTTCATCAGACCAGAGGACATTTCTCCAAAAAGTTTGATCTTTGTCCCCATGTGCAGTTGCAAACCGTAGTCTGGCTTTTTTTATGGAGGTTTTGGAGCAGTGGCTTCTTCCTTGCTGAGCGTCTTTCAGGTTATGTCGATATAGGACTCGTTTTACTGTGGATATATATACTTTTGTACCTGTTTTCTCCAGCATCTTCACAAGGTCCTTTGATGTTGTTCTGGGATTGATTTGCACTTTACTCACCAAAGAACGCATCTCCTTCCTGAGTGGTGTGATTGTTTGTACAGATGAACATGGTACCTTCAGGCATTTGGAAATTGCTCCCAAGGATGAACCAGACTTGTGGAGGTCTACAAGTTAGTTTGTTAACAAGACATTTGTGGAGTGGTTGAAAAACGAGTTTTAATGACTCCAACCTAAGTGAATGTAAACTTCCGACTTCAACTGTACATGCTAAAATCGTTACTGATTATAATCAATGTGGGATGGCGCAAATCTTAGAGATGTAATTATGAAGCGCTCTTCTCCAGAAGGGAAACATGGAGCGGGGAACATGGAAATTGCGGTAAACAATAAATGTTACCACAAACTTTGCGATGGAAAAGATATGCTGTATCCTGGGAACAGAGGTTTTAAAGACGTTTTTTTATATCTTCACAAGCCATGACCCTCCAGTCACACTCGTGGGAGGGCAGCAAGATGCTGACGTCTTTCCCTTGAGGGATCTTGGTCTTCAGGCAGTTAGATAATATGGATCACCCCTCATAACGAGCCGTGCATCAACAGGGCCCAAGGTGCCAAGGAGGGACTGGATAGCCGCCAACACTGGGTCGCGTATTGGCAGCAGGAGCCCGGTGTAGACGGTGGACGTAGCCGGAGCGGCGGTGTTGCCGCGGAGGAACAAGGACCAGCCGGTTGTGTAGAATTGCAGGAAATAAACTTTAAACCTGCTAAATGGTCTCTCCACCAACAAGAGGGGTGTGAATAGTTTGGGTCATGAACAGTGCTTGCGCAGGATGTTCCCCAATGCTGGATGGGTGACCTGAGTGAAAAAGTTTGGGAATCCCTGCTATATCGCACAGTAATAGGCTACCCATACTGTGAAATATTTGACATAAGCTACCAGTCTATTTACTGTGTTCTGTAATCTTTTGCAGTAATTATGTTACCGGCAAAGGACTGTGTCCGTTTCTGAAAGAGAAAATAATGGCAAATGGTTGTGCACCTGTTAGTGAACGTTTCAATTCAACATTGCGGGCTTTCCCCCCAATCTAAATATGATGGAATGCCCGTGAATTCTTAAACATTGTCCAGGGCAAACTACAACAAAAATGTACTTACTGTACTTACAGTAGCATAAATAGAGGCCTACTTCAATGTAAAACATAAACTGTTCACCTTTTAAATTCAAATGTATATTTTGCCATTGGCTTCCCTGAAAACAGGTACTGACAGGGGGAGCAATATGATTCTGTTAGGGGTGGTCACACTGGATGGGGATGGTGATGGAAGCTTTGGTGGTCTACACAATGAAGAAGCAGGTGTCCCTTCCAGTGATGTGGAGCTGACCTTGTACCTGGTGCCAGCAAGACCCTCCCTCCCTGATATAGAAATCCTTCGACTTCACGGCCTCTTCAATGGTAAGGTCCCTTGCACCATAGGGACACTTGACCTCCACCACTACTGTGACCCCCCGGGGTGGCACCCAGGATCCCAGACCCTGGGACCTAAAGCCCTGACTCCTGCATATCCATCCCTGTAGTCATTTGAATGCCTTGATGCCCTCCTCTTCATTATCTGTGGCCCACCTTACAGACAACAGCCCATCCAACGACTGATCTGAGGACCTTTTTTTTAGCAGCAACGGAGTTAAACGCTTGGCTCTAACCACTGCTCCATAATTGCTGGCCGTCAAGCTCCCTCTCCTCATAGTGTGCCAGTTGGGGTTTGTGCGCTGTCCAACTGTTGCCTGCCGTATAGCCTCCTACTGCTCCGCTGTGTAACGGCTATCATCGGTGGAAGAAGAAGAGGACCAAGGTGCAGCGTGGTATGTGTCCATATCTTTTAATCAAGAACTTGAACACAGAACAAAAAACAATAAACAATAAACCGACAACCGAAAACAGTTCTGGCTGGTGCAGACACACAACAGAAAACAGAAAATAATCACCCACGAAACACAATAGAAAACAGGCTACCTAAATATGGTTCTCAATCAGGGACAACGATTGACAGCTGCCTCTGATTGAGAACTATACCAGGCCAAACACAGAAATAGCAAATTATAGAAAAACTAACATAGACAACCCACCCAACTCACACCCTGACCATACTAAAACAAAGACATAACAAAAGAACTAAGGTCAGAACGTGACACGCTGACAGCGCCATGCCAGCAAGGGTGCCTGCATGCCCCAGGTGCCCTTGTTTTTTAACAATGTCCGGTACAGACAGGGTGACAGGGAGGGAAGCTGTTGTTCTGGCTCAGGTTCCAGGAGACATGTCGTCCCACTGAACCTGCCCCGGAGACGGTTCCTTGGCCACTGAAGATCCTCCTGTGAGCTTTCGCGACAGAGGGTTGTAGATCTTCCACTGACTGCACCTGGTTGGGCACGGCTGTCTTCCTCAACTCGCATTCCACATCCATATGGCCGTTATTGTGAACCACTAAAATATGCTGTATGGCTAGGGCTGTTGCGGTGACCATATTACCGCCACACTGGCGGTCACGAGTCATGAAGGCAGTCAAATTCTATGTGACCATTTAGTCATGGTAATTAGGATTCTCAAAGCTCTGATGCTGCTGATGATCATTAGTAGCCTACCAAACAAATTTAACCAATCTACACTCTTACATTAATCTTCTGTAATATATTATTTTTTATTTAACTCGGCAGGTCAGTTAAGAACAAATTCTTATTTACAATGACGGCCTACCCCGGCCAAACTCTAACCCGGACGACACTGGGCCAATTGTGCACCACCCTATGGGACTCCCAATCACGGCCAGTTGTGAAACAGCCTGTAATCAAACAAGGGTCTGTCGTGACACCTCTAGCACTGGGATGCTGTGCCTTAGACCGCTGCGCCAATCTATCAATAGATTATAGATTTTCTCAAAATATGTTAAATAGCATAGCCTATATAGTTATAAACATGTATAGTTATATAGTTATTAAATAGTTTGGTCTTTCTCTTAATTTTTTTCTGGGAGCATGAATTATTACTCAATCCAATTTCAATTTAATAATACAATTTTCATATCTTATTTCAGTTTATCCCATTTCAGGGTGCTCGACGGGACTTTTATTTAGAAAATCGTGAGAGAGAAACACGTGACCGGAAGTAAGAACCTCACTGTTTGTTTATGTTACTTGGGGTAGCTACTCGACTAGCATTCCTCAAAATGTCAAAAATAGAGTTGCTGAGATTGTTTCTCAACGAAAGATTGACAGCTGCTGCTGATGAGATATTTGGAACAATTGAAAAGACAATTATAGAGTACCAGGAAGAAGTTTCCCGCACGAAAGAGGAGAACAGCCGTCTACGGGGGATGCTAAGGTTACAAAAAACAGGTTTGTGACCTTTTTACAACGCTTATGGGCACTAGCTACTTAGTTTATACAGCTTTGATATTACTGCATCTAGCTACTACAGATTGATGTGAAGCTCATTAATATCTGCCCTTCCGACTCAATTGCATTGCCAGCATTGCCCCTTGGATTCTCAAGAACTAATTCAGATAGCTACCTGCATTCTACATGTTTTGTCAGACCCCCAAAATATGCAGGTTTGCCTGGCCTGCTTCAACTCTGCATGCTCACTATGCTGTAGGTTTTACAAAAGTAAGAATCAAAAGACAATCTTGTGCATGGGGTGGGAGGACACATAAGCCATGAGTGGCAGGTGTTCGAATCCCGGCTGTGGTTTGAATCCAGACTTGGCGTGTCTTTGTTTTCTACTTATTACTGCTTATATGTATTGCTTTCATCATGTAATTTGATTTTTTTTAATCCATTCTCCCTCAGACCCCCAGCCGCTGACTGTCTCTGACGAGGATCTTCCCCCTGAGCAGCAGCACTGTGAGCAGCAGTGGAGCCCTAGTCTGGAACCCGAGGGTCCGGAGGCCACACAGATTAAAAAGGAGCAGGAGGAACTCCGGACCAGTCGGAGGGAAGAGCAACTTCAATGGCTAGAGTCTGGTACCAAAGACTTCACATTCAGTCCTTCCTGTTTGAAAAGTAACTATGATCCGATTCAGAACCCAACTCATTCATCACATCTTCACCAAGTACAAAGTGAGGAAAGCAGAGAGAACCCAACTCATTCATCACATCTTGACCAAATACAAAGTGAGACAAACAGTGAGAACCCAAGTCAGTCCTCATACCTTCACCAAATAGAAAGCGAGGAAGACGGAGAGAACCCAGCAGCTCAGTCCTCATATCTTTACCAAATACAAAGTCAGGAAAACCGAGAGAAACCATGGCAATGCCGTGTTTGTGACAAATGTTTCAGCAATATTCATCATCTGAAAGCGCACGTGAGGAGTCACACAGGGGAGCGACCATATAAGTGTCCTATATGTAGAAAATGCTTTATGACAACAAGCGCATTGAATAGGCATCAGACAATTCATACTGATGGAAAACCGTTTAGGTGTAATTATTGTGGCAAATCCTTCAAATGGATGAACTCCCTTGGAAGGCACATAAGAATTACCCATGAGAGGGAGAATATATGACAGCACCTTGTGTGGGGAAAGGGCAACAGTTGTTATGAAAAAGTTACATCCTGATGCTTTTTATTCTATTTCCATATAATATTATAATATGCCATATGCTATTGCCATATAATTACACTATAACAAAATAGAACACTATGCTATGGTTAATTATAGGGGCGTCAGGGTAGCCTAGTGGTTAGAGCATTGGACTAGTAACCGTAATTTTGCAAGTTCAAATCCCCGAGCTGACAAGGTACAAATCTGTCATTCTGCCCCTGAACAGGCAGTTAACCCACTGTTCCTAGGCCGTCATTGAAAATAAGAATTTGTTCTTAACTGACTTGCCTAGTTAAATAAAGGTAAAATAAATAGGATATCTATGGCTATTTTGTGTGTGTTGTCTTTTACATGTTTGTAACCACTTTCCCAGGGACTGCAGATGGAAATATGTCTTGATCAATGTGCATTGTCTTTGTCAAATAAATCAAATAAGGTCAAGATTTAGAGGCGTATCTTGCACCTGTCTGTGCATAAAGATTGTTTTTGTCATGTTCATATGGTGTAATGTCATGTCATGTCAACATCTGTTTTGACCATTTCCTCCAGTGATCACAAGATCCAAAACATTTTCCATATGCCTACATTACTGTCCTTTTTTTTTATACCTCAGTGATCTTTCTAATGTGCACACCTGATGGCAAAAAATAAATAATCAACACACCAATTCTGTTGCCATAGTCTTATCCCTACTTAGCTATTTGATGCCATTGAAAAAACATGTTCAATAATTAAAGCATGTAAATAATTCATTCCGAGAACTAAGGAGATGTCACATGACTTAGATTTGAGACTGATGATTTGAAATGATCTGGCCAGGTTTTGTAACGTTTTGTCACTGCCTACTCATTTTGTGGCACTGTCTCCATGGATTAGGCTACTCTCCACGTACCCAGAGACAGTATCGCACTTCCAAAAAACTGATTGGCTAGTGATACGCATACTCGACCCTCTGGTTGGACCAGAAAACTGTCAATCAACATGGATCTACAAATACGTATGGGGTGAAGTTGGAACATATTCTGGCGAATTAATTACGATTTTTGCCGAACTACATTGGACACCTTTCTCTAAATATATCTGGTTAACGTTAGCTCTATTCAGTCTGGGAGTGCGTGTGATTTATCAAAAGTGTAGTGGAATATCCCCCCAGCTTTTGTTATCCTTATTAGTCCATTAAATTAATTCATCAACAGCAGGCACAGACTGATCTTTTTCCCTGCAGGATATTAATAATGTTATGTTTTATTTTCATTTTCTTCAGATTGTGTAGTTAGTTTGCTAGCATTATTCAGGGCGATGGTCGTGGCATTTTCCGTGTAAGTTAGATTTTCCTCGTGCTTTGCTAGTCTTTCAGAGGTTTTCCTTATCCAACCATTAATTAGGCAATGTTAAATTAGTGATATCTGAAACATCAGGCACGGACTGATATTTTATTTAGCCTTGTAGTGTATTTTTTTCTTGAGATTGTGTGGTTGGCATGAACTGCATAGCTCTTTTGGTGTGTTCATGCAATTTCGTGGCTGGGGGTAGTGTAATTTTCATATTGCAGGCTGGCTGGTAGCTGGGAGTAGCTTTATTGGAAATGTATAGGTGTAAATCCTGCAATTTCTGTTTCCTAAATATTAAAGCATTCATTACTCATGCAAAAAAAACATAGAAATGTGGCGAACTACAGTTTTACTTGTGGGGTAGAGTGCCCTTGCACCAAAGCATCACTACTTGTTACACTACCCCGACCTCATCCTGCAATTTGGGCAAGGTCCCCCTGCTCAAGCTAGCGCATGTCCAGGCCCGTCTGAAGTTTGCCAATGACCATCTGGATGATCCAGAGGAGGATTTGGAGAAGGTCATGTGGTGTGATGAGACAAAAATAGAGCTTTTTGGTCTAAACTCCACTCGCCGTGTTTGGAGGAAGAAGAAGGATGAGTACAGCCCCAAGAAGACCATCCCAACTGTGAAGCATGGAGGTGGAAACATCATTCTTTGGGGATGCTTTTCTGCAAAGGGGACAGGACGACTGCACCGTATTGAGGGGAGGATGGATGGGGCCATGTGTCGCGAGATCTTGGCCAACAACCTCCTTCCCTCAGTAAGAGCATTGAAGATGGGTCGTGGCTGGGTCTTCCAGCATGACAACGACCCAAAACACACAGCCAGGGCAACTAAGGAGTGGCTCCGTAATAAGCAAATCTTTGGAGGGAGCTGCAAGTCCGTATTGCCCAGCAACAGCCGCGAAACCTGAAAGATCTGGAAAAGGTCTGTATGGAGGAGTGGGCCAAAATCCCTGCTGCAGTGTGTGCAAACCTGGTCAAGAACTACAGGAAACGTATGATCTCTGTAATTGCAAACAAAGGTTTCTGTACCAAATATTAAGTTCTGCTTTTCTGATGCATTAAATACTTATGTCATGCAATACAATGCAAATTAATTACTTAAAAATCATACAATGTGATTTTCTGGAGTTTTGTTTTAGATTCCGTCTCTCACAGTTGAAGTGTACCTATGATAAAAATTACAGACCTTTACATGATTTGTAAGTAGGAAAACCTGCAAAATCGGCAGTGTATCAAATACTTGTTCTCCTCACTGTACACATAGGTTGGAGTCATTAAAACTCGTTTTTAAACCCCTCCACAAATTTCTTGTTAACAAACTATATATTTTTGCAAGTCGGTTAGGACATCTACTTCGTACATGACACAAGTAATTTTTCCAACAATTGTTTACAGACAGATTATTTCACTTATAATTCACTGTATCACATTTCCAGTGGATCAGAAGTTTACATACACTAAGTTGACTGTGCCTTTAAAAAAGCTTGGAAAATTCCAGAAAATGATGTCATGGCTTTAGAAGCTTCTGATAGGCTAATTGACATCATCTGAGTTAATTGGAGGTGTACCTGTGGATGTATTTCAAGGCCTACCTTCAAACTTAGTGCCTCTTTGCTTGACATCATGGGAAAATCAAAAGAAATCAACCAAGGCCTCAGGAAAAAAATTGTAGACTTCCACAAATCTGGTTCATCCTTGGGAGCAATTTCCAAATGCCTGAAGGTACCAAGTTCATCTGTACAAACAGTAGTACGCAAGTATAAACACCATGGGACCATGCAGCCATCATACCGCTGAGGAAGGAGAAGCGTTCTGTCTCCTAGAGATGAACATACTTTGGTGCGAAAAGTGCAAATCAATTCCAGAACAACAGCAAAGAACCTTGTGAAGATGCTGGAGGAAACAGGTACCAAAGTATCTATATCCACACTAAAACAAGTCCTATATATCAACATAACCTGAAAGGCCGCTCAGCAAGGAAGAAGCCACTGCTCCAAAACTGTCATAAAAAAGCCAGACTACGGTTTGCAACTGCACATGGGGACAAAGATCATACTTTTTGGAGAAATGTCCTCTGGTCTGATGAAACAGAAATAGAACTGTTTGGCCATAATGACCATCGTTAGGTTTGGGGGAGGCTTGCAAGCTGAAGAACACTATCCCAACTGTGAAGCACAGGGTGACAGCATCATGTTTTGGGGGTGCTTTGCTGCAGGAGGGACTGGTGCACTTCTACATGTCATCATGAGGTAGTAAAATTATGTGGATATATTGAAGCAGCATCTCAAGACATCAGTTCAAGTTAAACTCGACTCGCCGTTAAAGTTAAAACTTGGTTGCAAATGGGTCTTCCAAATGGACAATGACCCCAAGCATACTTCCAAAGTTATGGCAAAATGGCTTAAGGACAACAAAGTCAAGGTATTGGAGTGGCCATCACAAAGCCCTGACCTCTATCCTATAGAAAGTTTGTGGGCAGAACTGAAAAAGCGTGTGCGAGCAAGGAGGCCTACAAACCTCAGTTACACCAGCTCTGTCAGGAGGAATGGGGCGAAATTCACCCAACTTATTGTGGGAAGCTTGTGGAAGGCTACCCAAAACGTTTGACCCAAGTTAAACAATTTATAGGCAATGTTATCAAATACTAATTGAGTGTATGTAAACTTCTGACCCACTGGGAATGTGAAAGCAATAAACGCCAATGCCATGATTACTGTAAATATGTGGTAACCTTTGTACGCTTGCAATGTGCAATGATAGAAAAGTACTGCTTTAGTTCCCAGGCTGAGAACTGCCTGCACCTGCTGATAGTCACACAGCCTCAAGGCTGAGGTAGTAGAGTGAGAAACCACAGTCTCCACATGTTTTTCTCATCTTAGATACTTTGTATCTAATCAAATGCAACAATGTTAAGGTATGATTGACGGTAGGTTGTTCACACCAACTAAGTATAAAGAGTGTTGTCTCATGTTTCGCCACACAGATCTTTACTATAGACTACTGAGGTATTCTGTATGTGAATCTCAGTCTGCAATTGCATTTTATTACTAAATAGTTTTATACTAAGGTTCCTGTGTCTGTATCATCTATCTGGAAGACTGATTGTTGTAGGAAACTTGCTGTAAATGTACAGCAAGGATGCTGTATTAAGGAAAATCATACTGTAAACTATATTACAGCACCACTGCTTTTAAGCAAAATTACAGTATTAAACTGGCCGCTGTGGTGCCAGTATAATGCTGTAAATTTAACGGGAAAGGTTTTACAATGTACCTTTTCTTAAAGAAAATGCAAAAAAGTGGAGGCCTACCCATTGTTAGTTTAAGATTTTGAAGAAAATAAAACAGATCCGATTATTTAAAGTGACGCTAGAAACAAGCTGTAAAATACCCTGGAAAGGCATGACTCCGATGCACGTGCGATATCATTGTTTAGTTTCTTTGACATTGAGGCTCAGATAAAACCTATAGACTAGGAGACTGCTTGGGAAATAATCTAATTATGTCACTATGAATTGATTAAGCTATTCACTTTCTGTACACTAGATGTTTACATTGGGTTAATCCATAGAAGAAGAGTAGCCAGACTAGCCAGGGCGTCCACTCCACTCCTGTAGGTAGCGACATTGCACAATGCGTTAAGCCGTGGTGCACACCACTACACAGGCTTTTGGCACAGCAGATAAATATCTATCATTGATGAACGGAGTTGTTGTCAACTAAGAGCGTTGTCACTGATTGTTAGCTAGCTAGCACTAGCATTCTGTAAAAATGTATAAAATACAGATATTGAGAGTGTATAGCAGTGCAAATGGCATGAAATGTACTCCATGTTCTTGTAAGGTTTGTGGGAGGCCTTTTCGGTACAAGCGTCCCTTTTTTAACCATGTGCGAAGTCATGTACATATAGAGGATAAAGAACATCTCTGTGGTGTGTGTGGAAAGCACCTAGATTCTAAAGAGAGTATGAAAGATCACCTCCAAACTCACGTCATAGCTGAGCCTGAGTTTTGTCATGTTTGTGGTAAAATGTTCACCACGAAGTTTAGGCTGAAAAAGCACACGAGGCTTCACACAGGAGAGAAACCATATCGCTGCGATGATTGTGGCAGGTGTTTCAGTTATGCCGACAATTTGATCGGACACAAAAGGACTCACACCGGCGAGAAACCATATTGCTGCCAGGAATGTGGCCAAGGATTCACTCAAAGTGGACATCTGGTTTTGCACAGGAGGAGACATACTGGGGAGAAGCCCTATTTCTGTTCTGTTTGTGGCAAAAGTTTCAGCACCAGATCAAATTATACAGGACACATGAGAATTCACACAGGGGAGAAATCGCACAGCTGCCATGGTTGTAGCAAATGTTTCAGCAATACTGCTAATCTGAAAGCGCACAGGAGGATTCATACAGGGGAGAAACCATATTGTTGTGGTTATTGTGGCAAAGGATTTGCTCAGAATGGAAATCTTAAAATGCACATGAAGACACACAGGAAATACATCATATAGGCTAATTGCTGTGTTTTTGAGAAATATCTCAGCACTGACCCCTACCCAATTTGAGAATCCAAACAGGAGAGAAATACATCTCTTTCGTGACTGTGGCAAAGCCTTTGCACAGTGGAAATTTGGCAAGGCATAATGAGAATGCACAAAATATCAGAATTCAGCATGCACAACAACATTTCAACAGTTTGTTTACACTGGAGAGAATTGTGATCTGGTTCATCTGAAGATGCTTATGAGTTTTCACACACAGTTGTGAGAGACTATACCAGTGTCCAAAAGAAAATGCTTTATCACAAGTGCATTAACTAGGCTTCAAACAAGTCACATTGAGGAAAAATTGTAGGCCTACATGCAATCCCTGCTGCAAGTGATTCAAATAGACTCACTAGGAAGGCACATTCACAACAGGGAGAAAACATGGTAGGGCCTTCGAGGAAAGGGCATCAGACAGTGGAATGAGAGGCATATTCTCACTTCCACCAGTAAGAGGAGAAGAGGTATAGTACATACACACAAGATCCCGGCTCTTGGATCAACAACATATGACTGAACTAGCTTGAACTTACAGAACATTGTTAGAAGTCCACATGAATAATGCTCATCAGATTGCTGAGCAGTAGGAGTCCCTGCTCATTAGTATGACACGGGACACACATTTGAGCTGCTGTCCTGTATCTTGAAAACAAAACTTTGCATTTTTTGTCTTGAAAGTAAAATGCCTTCTCCAGTAATACATAATGTCTGTTTTTAACACTGTTGTGATGTTGTCTTACTTTTCAAAGTATTTGTTACTTCATGCCTTTCATACCAAAACTATTGTCATACCTCTGAGTTTGATGTCAATTTGCTCTCAAAGAAAATAAATACTTGTCTATTTCAATGTATATGTATTGACAGGTATAAATAATTAGCATACTATGTTCCAGGTGAACTATTAAATGTGCATGGGCTACCATCTGAAATGTGTGCTTCTTATTTCAACCAGAAGCTTAAATATGATAAAATATGAAAATGTATGCTCATTTTTACTTCATACATTTTCCAGACATCCAGAAAGTGGCACAGAATAAATAACAGCTATGCAGTAATGGGAAATTATTTGGGAGATTCTATCCCTGTATTTGATTTACTGTTGATATGTAATAAACATAATTGTGTGGGGAGACACAGACGGATGCATTTCCTTGGGTAACCTATCTATATTTAATTAAGTTGCTTTGCGTCTGTTAGTATAAATTGATCTATTGTAACTAACTATTGATTGTATCTTTTTTTAACCTGTTTAACTGCCAGTATCAATTGTCTGCCAGTGTTGATTGTTATGGTTAAAGTTTGACGCAAGACTGGATTTGGATTTGAGGACACATTGATAATGTATCTGTGACACTGTGATTATGTAGCAGATGATGTGACTTCCTACAAGTCACTGGCTGGTGTTTACAGAACATCCAGTGCCGTGTCATTAATATATAAGGACCGTTAGACATGGTATATGCTTCTGTTCTGTAGGTGTTTCCTGTAGTACTGTATTAAACCGGATTGATTTTGATTGGACTTCATCAACGACTGCTCTCCTTTTTGTTCACCTGGACATTCCTGTTACATAATGTTCATTGATAACTCTTCATAAATAGCTACTCCAGTTAAATGGGTCATATTTTTCCAGTAATAAATGAATAAAAAGACATGGTCTTGATCAAGTTCACATGAAAAAGTATTCTATCCTATTTTTGACTTTTAATTTGAAATCCATTATTTATTTCTTTACCGGAAGTTAGACCCAGCGTCCAATTTCGTTCCACGGCACATCCGCTGAGCAACAGCACAGCAGAAGTACATTTTTGTCTTTTTTGTATTTCTGAGCACAGCAGTAAACATTTTAATCAACTGTGAGTATGCCTTCAAAAATATGATTTATGTAACTATTTTGTTTGTAGCTATTCGTTTTCATATGCAATGATAGAATAGTGGCTAAACGTAGCAATAATTGACATGAAGGAATGGTGATGTGGCTGTTGTTAAGGCTTCTTCGGCAGGAATCGTTATTTACTATTTAAAAAATGTAAAAAAGGGAGATATTCAAGGTTTCGAGTAATGACAGTGAACAACGTGTGTGTTAGCTAGTTTCTGTGATTCAGTTATTTATATTCTAACGTTAGCTAACTAAACGATGTGGCAATTGAACTGTCTGTGGGCAAGCCCATCAACGATGACAAACATTTTCCATTCCGTAACCCCAGACTCTCCCTACAGTCTCTCGGTTTTTCACTGTGCATTATTCATTGGTTACAACAATTGAAAGTGTAGTTTTGCATTGTGTGAGAGGATTTGTTATCACTTGTGAAACAGTGCCATTAACCCTTTCTGTCTATTTTCTGTCACTGCCGCGTTGTATTTTAGCCTACATCTTTCCTACATCGGCATCAGTTACTCTAATGACATCTGGTGTCCCAAAGGGTGAGAACTGCCTTGTAGACATGGACTCCAAGGCAGGGGATCTCTTCAGTGCTGAGCCAGCCGACGCTGCTGGATCCGGAGGTGTCGTGGGAAAGTGTGTGCTGCTGTTTTTCTAGCTCTATCTGTTAGTTCATCTGTCTAGTACATGGCTTGCCAATCCTGTTCCTGGAGAGCTACCCCCCCCTGCATGTTTTTGCTCAAACCCCAGTTGTAGCTAACCTGATTCAGCTTGTCAACCAGCTAAATATTAGAATCCGGTGAGCTAGATTAGGGTTGGAGTGAACCTACAGGACGGCTCTCCAGGAACAGGTTTGGAGAGGCCTGCTCTGGTGCCAGCGGTCTGTAAACCTGGTCCTGGAGAGCTACAGGGTGTGCAGGCTTTTGTTCCAGCCCAGCACTACCACATCCTGAATCAACTTGATGAGTTGTAGCACTATGTATCCCTCTGGGATCATGGTTGGTGACGGGTTCCGGTCCAAATTCATTTTATTTACTGTCATTCTTCTGTGGCTATTATTGTGTCTGTAGGACAATTGTGATCTGAATTTGTCTCATATTCTTTCTTAATCTAGCCTACCACTAAAGGAACTAGATGGGTCAGTTTGTCCTTTCCTTGTATTATGCCTGGCTATGATGTGTTGTTGTTCATTCTGTCCACCATCAGTCTCTTGAATTGATGCTATAAAATTATTCCATCTCCCCATACCTCTTGTTTAGTTTACCACCCTGGCTTTCTGCCTTGCCTCACAGGCTGTGGCTGCCCAAAGGCCTCTCGGCCAGTGTGGCCAAGGAGTGGTTTGATCGTCGCCGTGCGTCAATCCGTCCCTGGGCTGGTTTCGTGGATCATAGGAAGTTCACCAAGCCCCGCAACTTTGGTGAACTGTGCCAGAGGGTGGTGCGCAATTTTGACACCTACAACAGCAACTACACCTTCATCTTCCTCGGCCTCATCCTCTACTGCATGTAAGAGCTGCGGGACAGGAGTTTAAAGACACTGTGGTATTCAGTGAATATTAAAACACAGTACTTACATATTGCATCTAGACAGAATGCTGTCAGCAGCCTATTTTATTTTCAAATTCAAAATCTCAGTGGTTCGAACAGGCTGAGATCTATGCTGGATTGAGTTTATTTAGAATCTGTGATTATCAAAGAATAACTCTTTCCCTCTTCCAATCTCCCCCTCTTCCTCAGTATCAGCTCTCCCATGCTGTTGATTGCTTTGGCAGTGTTTGTTGGTGCCTTCTACATCATCCACCTCAAGTCCCTGGAGTCTAAACTGGTTGTCTTTGGTGAGTAAAGCAGTCATGATCTGTGAATTTGTATTAGGATATTGAGTTTGAATGTAATACTTTTGAATATGTAATGCACAAATGTAAATATTGTATCCCCCGTTGACACTGAATTGAATGAATATTGCGTTGTTTAATTTAATTGAACCTTCAAATTATTCAATATTTATATATTCAGTTTCAATATGGCAGATATTGCATTCATTGTCAATGCATCTAGTTCAAACTATCAAGTTGATCAAAGTTTCATATATTCAACTTCTCAGATGCATTCAGATTCAGTTCAGTAAATTCAGATTCAAAAACAGAGACCAACATCCTGGTACTTTGCCAGCCAGGAAAGGTAGAGGAAAGAATCAAATGCTCTCTGTGGGAAACAGAAACTTCTGCCGGTTTCTGAAGCCAATGTGGCATGTTGAATTTATTTTCTTCCTCTGAATTTGGCTCTAACATCTGAACCGTTTTAGCTGTGACCTATTATGACCCCATTCCTGAAAGGTTAGGCTCTCTGAAACATGGACGTGCCTTCTGTTCCCATCTATGATGCCGCGCGCAGGACACGTTAGAAGGGAATGTCACAAAAATTTGACCCCCATAAGAATATAGTTGAATAGCCTGGTTAAAGCCCTTCCAAGGAAAGCTTTTCCACTCCCTATTTAATCTTGCTGTTGTGACTGACTGGGTTCGAACCAGGCCTCCTGCATGTAACAAGACTGTTAGCCCGCTTAGATAAAGCCCATAGGGGCGAGTTTAGGAAGCTATCATGTTTTCAAGTCTCCAGCAAGGTTACTCAAAAGAGCCTGGTTCATCGAACCACCCAGGTTACATTTAACCCCACTTTGACCTCATACTGAGAGATCACGGCACCAATAAACAGTGCATTCGGAAAGTATTCAGACCCCTTGACCTTTTCCACATTTTGTTACGTTACAGCTTTATTCTAAAATGGTTTAAATTATTTTTTACCCTCGATCAACACACAATACCCCATAATGACAAAGCGAAAACAGGTTTTTAATTTTTTAGTTTTTAATTTATTAAAAATAAACCAGACCTTATTTACATAAGTTTTCAGACCCTTTGCTATGAGACTAAATTGAGCTCAGGTGCATCCTGTTTCCATTTATAATCCTTCATGTTTTTAAAATTGGAGTCCACCTGTGGTGAATTCAATTGATTGGACATGATTTGGAAAGGCACACACCGGTCTATATAAGGTCCCACAGTTGACAGTGCATGTCAGGAGAAAAACAAGCCATGAGGTTTGAAGGCACAGATCTGGGGAAGGGTACCATATAACTTCTGCAGCATTGAAGGTCCCCAAAAACACAGTGGCCTCTATCATTCTTAAATGAAAGAAGATTGGAACCACCAATACTCTTCCTAGAGCTGGCTGCCCAGCCAGACTGAGTTATCGGGAGAGAAGGGCCTTGACCAGGGAGGTGACCAAGAACCCGATTGTCACTCTGACAGAGCTCCAGAGTTCAATGACCCTAAGCACAGCCAAGACAACACACGAATGGCTTTGGGACAAGTCTCTGAATGTCCTTGAGTGACCCAGCCAGAGCCCGGTCTTGAACCCGATCAGACATCTGTAGATAAGAATGGGAGAAACTCCAAGCTTGTAGCAAGAAGACTCAAGACTGTAATCACTGCCAAAGGTGCTTCAACAAAGTACCGAGTAAAGGGTCTGAATACTAATTTCAGTTTTTATTTTTCATGGAAATTGTTTTTGCTTTGTCATTTCGGAGTGTTGTGTGTAGATTGATCAGGAACATAAACAATTATTTCAGAATAAGGCTATAACAAAATGTGGATAAAGTCAAGGGGTCTGAATATTTTCTGAATGCATTGTAACTGGGTTTGAAATCAGGCCTACTGCACAACAACAACACTTTCAGTGGCAAACAAAAGCAGATAGATCTGTGCAGCCTATTTAATGAGAGCGCAACAGCGTTGGTTTGGGGATCCATGCATGTGATGCGCAACCTTGTCTGAGACCTGAATACGTGCTTGTTTTGACTGATGGGGTTCTAACCCAGGTCTCCTGTGTGCCAGACCATGCAACTCTCAGACAACTCTCGACTCGTTTTCGTTCATTTGAGTCACACAGGACCCGTACATTAGTTTGTTGAGCTGTGTATGTTTTGGTTATACAAAGCCATGTCCATCATAACATTACATTTGCGCATGTTAGAGTGCCACTATTGGGTAAAATATATGATAATTCCCTTTCAGTAAAAAATAAATGACATGTATTGTCAGCCTGTTGTCATGCAAATGACTGCCGGTCTCAATGGACTGTTAATGAACAGAAACACGCTGAGCATCTCCAGGCCTCCATGCATACAAGCCGCTGAGGTGCGCCTTTGGAACATCTACATTTTTCAAGTCAAATAAATACATTTTAATATACACCATCACAATAAATCCATTCAAATCAAATCAAATTTTATTTGTCACATACACATGGTTAGCAGATGTTAATGCGTGTGTAGCGAAATGCTTGTGCTTCTAGTTCCAACAATGCAGTAATAACGAACAAGTAATCTAATCTAATCTATTCTTTATTTCAGTCAGGTTTTAAGAAACATTACAACACGTTTCTTCTGAAGAAGAACCGAATGTGAGTTGGCCTACTCTGTCATCTGGCCATGCTCCATGGCCATAGTCAGAAGAATATAATGAGAATATAGTTGAACTCAGCTGAATAAAATGGACATGCTATTTTTCCCATTCCAGAGCGAGTGCGCATAAGAAGTGGCTATGTTGAGCATAAAAGTGAATCTTTGAAAAAGGGTTTTCGGTTTAGAGTTATTTGGCAACTTTAGTTGTGACCGATACAAACCTTGGAATGTCTTAGAAATCAAAACACATATGGGCTCCATGATGCGACTATAGGCTTCGAGAAAGTCGCAAAGAAAGCTTGTGCTCTGTACCTTGCCTCAGGCTGCCACAGCTGTTCTCTCATCAAGTAATCATATTTTCACCCATCAGACTATTCGCAATTTAATCTTGTCTTTACTAATATTTAACATTTAGATTTAGAATGGCACATTATCAAATGGGCAGGGGGAGAAAAACATGTAATCTGTATACACTCGAATAGCGAATGGATGCTGCGCGCTTTCCCGCCGGTCCGTTTTTCAATGATGCCTGGTAGGCTACTTCGGTTTTATAGCGGAGCTGTGCTTAATATGAACGGCTGAGAAATAAATATAGGAACACCTTTTACGCATCAACCACTGTTTGAGAAGCATGCTCTCGTTGCGCGACAGATGCTATTCCTCCCGAACTCTGTATGTCATGGGCTCTCCAACCTTGTTACTGCAGCTACCCAGCGCTTAATTTGGGAAACCCAAGTGGAATCTATTTGGGAACATCGATAATAACATGTTTTCGCAATGGAACATGTATTTCACTAAACTGTTGACAGCCCCTCTGCACCCTCGAGAAATAAAGGAGAGAGGAGATGGAAAGCCATGGTGGTGAGATATTCTGTAGTTTAAGGTAATGTGCCGACCCAATTATTAATGAAAATATAAAATAAATCCCTATTACTAGACTATTCAAAATCCAATACAAATTCATTATAATTGCAGTCTACCTGTATGCCCCCTGTACAGTCAATGAACCAACATCATTTCCTAGGGCTATACATTCTCTCCCGACTCATGGATAGAAATTTTGGAGCTAGCACAGTTGAATTCGGAAGTTTACATAGACCTTAGCCAAATACATTTATTTTACAATTCCTGACGTTTAATTCTAGTAAAAATTCCCTGTTTTAGGTCAGTATCACCACTTTATTATAAGAATATGAAATGTCAGAATAATAGTTGAGATATACATTTCAGCTTTTATTTCTTTTACTTCACATTCCCAGTGGGTCAGACGTTTACATGCACTCAATTCGTATTTGGTAGCATTGCCTTTAAATTGTTTTTAACTTGAGTCAAACATTTCGGGTTGCCTTCCACAAGCTTCCCACAATAAGTTGGCTGAATTTTGGCCCAATCCTCCTGACAGAGCTGGTGTAACTGAGTCAGGTTTGTTGGCCTCCTTGCCCACACATGCTTTTTCAGTTCTGCCCACAAACTTTCTATAGGGTTGAGGTTAGGGTTTTATGATGGCCACTCCAATACCTTGACTTTGTTGTCCTTAAGCCATTTTGCCACAACTTTGGAAGTTTGCTTGGGGTCATTGTCTATTTGGAAGACCCATTTGCGACCAAGCTTTAACTTCCTGACTGATGTCTTGAGATGTTGCTTCATTATGTCCACATAATTTTCCCACCTCATGATGCCATCTATTTTGTGAAGTGCACCAGTCCCTCCTGCAGCAAAGCACCCCCACAACATGCCACCCTTGTGCTTCACGGTTGGGATGGTGTTCTTCGGCTTGCAAGCCTCCCCCTTTTTCCTCCAAACATAACAATGGTCATTATGGCCAAACAGTTCTACTTTTGTTTCATCAGACCAGAGTACATTTCTCCAAAATGTATGATCTTTGTCCCCATGTGCAGTTGTAAACCGTAGTCTGGCTTTTTTATGGTGGTTTTGGAGCAGTGGCTTCTTCCTTGCTGAGCGGCCTTTCAGGTTATGTCGATATAGGTCTCGTTTTACTGTGGATATAGATACTTACATTTAAAAAATGTTTTTTTTTACCCGTTTCCTCCAGCATCTTCACAAGGTCCTTCGCTGTTGTTCTGGGATTGATTTGCACTTTTCGCACCAAAGTACATTCATCTCTAGGAGACAGAACGCGTCTCCTTCCTGAGTGGTATGACGGATGAGTGGTCCCATAGTGTTTATACTTGCATACTATTGTTTGTACAGATGAGCGTGGTACCTTTAGGCATTTGGAAATTGCTCCCAAGGATGAACCAGACTTGTGGAGGTTTTTTTCTGAGGTCTTGGCTGATTTCTTTTGATTTTCCCATGATGTCAAGCAAAGAGGCACTGAGTTTGAAGGTAAGCCTTGAAATACATCCACATGTACACCTCCAATTGACTCAAATGATGTCTATTAGCCTATCAGAAGTTTCTAAAGCCATGACATTGTTTTCTGGAATTTTCCAAGTTGTTTAAAGTCAGTCAATTTAGTGTATGTAATCTTCTGACCCACTGGAATTGTGATACAGTGAGTTACAAGTGAAATAATCTGTTTGTAAACAATTGTTGGAAAAATTACGTGTCATGCACAAAGTAGATGTGCTCACTGACTTGCCAAAACTATAGTTTGTTAAAAATAAATTTGTGTAGTGGCTGTAAAACGAGTTTTAATGACTCCAACCTAAGTGTATGTAAACTTCCGACATCAACTGTATGTACCAAAGACATCTTAAATCAGTTTGATGTTTTTAAGCCATGTGTAATATGCGGTAGGCTATGTATTGTATAAGGCACAATCATAATTTGAATTCATTTTTTTTCTCTTTTTTTTAAACGTTTTTGGGCTCATAAGCATAAGCTCTAATATGGGTGTTTTGAATTAATCATCGCTTAGGAAAGCGCTGTCCATTTTGTTGTTAGTCTTTGAAACATCATCCACAATGACCATCTTTTACACTCAGTTTCAACCTGCTGTTAAAGTTTTTATAATAGCTTATAGCCAAAATGGTTCAAACGCTAGTGCCAAATTCATAGCAAGGAAATAAATTCAACATGCCACAATGGCTTCTGTTTACCACAGAGATATACAGACAATGAATGCAATATCTACCATATTGAAACTTAATATTTAAATATTGAATTTCAATATTCAATTAAATTGAAACAATTTTAAAACCGAATGCAATGTTTATTCAATTCAGTTTATTTTAAACAAATTACAAATTGAAAAATGAAAAATTCAAATTCAGTATCCTAATACAAATTCAACATTTATGGAATTTAAATGTAATTTCTGTTGGCACTGAAATCAATCCATCAGTTGGGTGTAGGGTGACCAGTATTTGAACTCTGAGTGATTTTATTTTGCCCACAGGAAAAGAGGTGACCGGACCTCACCAATTGGGTCTGGCTGGGGCGGTCTCTTTACCTGTGTTCTGGTTGGCTGGTGCAGGAGCTGCAGTGTTTTGGGTCCTGGGTAAGTTACAACCCCCATCTCACTCTTTACTTTACACATCAGACCTGGGATAAATGTAGGCATAGTTCTAGATCTGCATTATGGAATGTATTTCAAATGAATCTTTCTTTGAAGGAGACAAATTATTAGGGATGTAACATTCACGGATTTGCATGGCAGCCCAAACCGATCCAAATGTAGCTTACATCAGTCAAAAAGAGTCACTAACATGTTTTGCTCATATTACATACTTTCTACCTTCCGAAGGTACCTCATATTTTGTGACAAATGACACATCCGCTCCTTCATTGTCGGACTAAGCATGTAACTGTTTTGACAGCAGTGGAGGCTGCTGAGGGGAGGACGGCTCATATAATGGCTGGAACGGAGCAAATGGAATGGCATCAAACTCATGGAAACCATGTGTTTGGTGTATTTGATACCATTCCGCTCCAGCCGTTACCATGAACCCGTCCTCCCCAATTAAGGTGCCACCAACCTCCTGTGGTTGACAGTCATTGATTTTACAAGTAATTTTGTATGCAAACAACACCAAGAATTCTCAGTTGCCTAGTCAAACTGCGCACTGTGCCCAGCTTTGTTTGCTGACCAACGGGAGGTAGGCGGCCTGTACCTGATCTTGCTCATCTGCGGGCATCTTCAGTATTCAAATACTAAAACGGCTTGCTGAGTATACAAAACATTAAGAACAGCTGCTCTTTCCACGATTTAGACTGATCAGGAGAATCCAGGTGAAGGCTATGATCCCTTATTGATGTCATTTGTTAAATCCACTTCAATCAGTGTAGATAGGTTAAAGAAGGATTTTTGAGCCTTGCGACAATTGAGGCATGGATATTACTTTTTACGACACCACTAGAATTTGCGCCCTTAAATTCCCGCCATGGAAAAAGGATAAAATGATAGCGATATAGTGCTAAGATTAACCATTGTGTTTGGTTTCTCAAAATGGAGCCCTAAATGTGTGACCTAGGCTTTTACTCTCCTTTTCCCTCAGCCTCTCCTATCTCTTCCATTTGATTGACTGTCTCTCATCTCACTCAGGAGCGACGATGTTTGTGATTGGCTCTCACGCTGCCTTCCGAGAGCTGGAGGTCGGATCGGAAATGGAGGAGCTCTTCATGGAGCCTGTGTGAAGGCATAGCGATAGAGGAATCTTTATATCTGTGCCATTATAGCATCTGTGAGCATTGGCAGTGCCATTGAGGCTACAACCCATAGGGAATCCCCACACGGGTCATTACTTTAAAATGGCAGAAGCATGGTGGAAGCCCTCAATGGTGCTGCCCATGCTAAAGCAGCCTTTTGGCCACTAGAGGCCTCTATCTTTCTCTGTGTGAACCCTCAACACTCACCTTTGACCTTTCATAATATAACACAGAATGCACCTTCTCTTGCCTCTGAAGTGATTTGCTGTTACTGACCCTCTACAACTCTTTTAAAACCACAATAATACTCAATTTAGACATATGTGGATTGACTGTCATACACACAGAGTGACTGAGATGTTCATATACCTCAGCACATACTTCATACTGTATGTCTTTTCCAAATGTGACTGATACCTCTCGATTTGTGTTTAATACACATTTCTTCCCGTGAAGTATCAGTCAGCCCTTTGTTTAATGCCTCTGTACCTTCTGTTTAATGTTACCTTGTGGATATCTAATAATACAAAATGTCAACTCAAGACCTGACATGTTACAAAGAGCTTTAACATCGCCACAGTAATAATTCAGATTAAAAAATAAAAAATAATCCTATATAGCTGATGTTGAATGAGTCCACAGTGAGCACATGAGCAACTGGATGAGGCAAGTGTCATCAAATCGCCAATGCTTCTCTGACTGGGGAAGAAGTGCCATTTGCAGCTTTACAATGTATTTATCCAACTAGAAGAAATGGTTGTTTTAGACAAATTGCATTTACTTTAAAGCAATGATAGTGGATATTCCAGATACCGAATGGGGATAAAGCATTATGTATAAATCCTGCTTTTAGTTGTATGCAGGCATGTGGTGCAGTGTTGTTGGGTCCTTTTTCATAATTTATTAGCTCTGCTTTTATTACTTTGAGAATTTAAATGTCAATATTATTTTTTTAATATATATTTCATACTTGTCATGCTATCTTTTTGCTATTTTAATTTTTTTTTTTTAATGACAATTGGGAAGTGCAATAAACTATCCTACCTGTAAGAAGATATTGTCTTGCGTCCGATTGTGAGTGTGTTTGTGACCAAATACTTATTTTCCACCATAATTTGCAAATAAATCCTACAATGTGATTTTCTGGATTTATTTTCTCATTTTGTCTGTCATAGTTGAAGTGTACCTATGATGAAAATTACAGGCCTCTCTCATCTTTTTATGTGGGAGAACTTGCACAATTGTTGGCTGACTAAATACGTTTTTGCCCCACTGTATGTGCCAATATTGCAATACTTTGTAGGCCCTTTTGTGTCCTGGATGTGCCGCCCCACAATAGGATGTAGTTTTCCCTACTTTTCCCTTTCTCTCCATGTCCTCCCTGTCCTTCCCTCCCTTTGTGTGACACTTCAGATACCGCAGTGCTCACCACCTCCCCTTTTCCCCCCTTTATGCACGACCCCTGTCCACTGCTCATCAAGACAACACCATGCACAGGTTGCCACGGAGATGACCTTGGAGGTTCACCCATCCACACACACACTTCCCTCACTGGCATACTGCACACTGCGGCAAAGCCAGGCGATCGATATTCTATTATGCGGAGGGGGAGATGGAGGAGCCAAACTGCAGTGAGCTCACTGCATGGACATGTGGGAATTATGGAGGAGGGCTGTGTGAGAGAGAGCGAGTGTCAGTGATGTAGAGTGTCAACGCAGTTTATACACCTTTTGTGAATAGCATTTACCCACCCATTACGCATACCTCGTCATCTCGATCAATGCCAAGCGTTTACTCACATTTCTCCCACCTTACTACAATCCCTGTTGTGGAAAGCTGCATCACAAATGGCAACTACTGTGTTCCCTGTAGTGCATTATATAGGGAATAGGGTGCCATTACGGACAAACCCTAAATGTGTGAGGAACAGAGGGAGTGTGTTTAAAACCATAGGTGCAGGTACAGGCTCTGTCATACCCCCATGACAGGTTTATTTGACCTACAGTAATAACTATAGCAGATTTTAGCCACTGAACACATCTATTTAGCCCAGATTAATCTTACTCCAGGATTAAACATGTTTTGGGGAGAACGAAAGTGCTTTTTTAGTCCAGGATTAGGCTTAATCTCAGTCTGGGAAACTGGCCCATATTGTATCTGTACTCCTGTTACCAGTAGGTACCGAACACAAGGCAAGACTAACAAAGCTTCAGAAATGTCAAATGAAGATGACTTGATATTCTTTACTCGCAGACAATTGTTTAAATCTGTTTTACTAATGCGGAATATCAGTTGTCTGGGAAGGACTACTGCCTTTCTTCTGTTTGTAGTTTTTTTTTAGGTTTTAACATCAACGCCAAAATATATACTTGATTTGGTCATTTGGTGCATTACCCTGGGCTCTTGCCAACTCACAGTCTTCTATCAGCTATACACGTTGCAGTGTAACCTGATGCGATTCTCATCATTAGATGGCATCCTAGCGCTCTGCCAATATGTACCTCAACACTATAGATACAACACAGGAACACAGTAAAACACTAAATACAGCAGCAATCACTTATTCTCTTACAGATATTTCATTGTGTTCAGATGTTGTCCAGGTGAAGACAAAAAGATCATTTACTGATCATCCTACAACATTTCATCGATTCAGGCCTACATTTAGCATTTAAGCCATGTAGTATCAGACTGACAATGAGAAAAGAGGGGGAAAGGAAGCTGAAAGTCAGTGTAGTGAGTCGAAGGCAGGGAGAGACAAAGACACACAGACAGTGCTAGGTTGTATTAAATGTTCTAGATGTTTTATTGGTGTTGGTTTCATATTCTTTCACACACATGTTCTACGACTGTTTTTTACTTCCTCTGTAGTCTCAACCCCCTACAGCCCTCTGAGTAAGACCCAGCCTGAAATGGCTGTTTCTCTGCTGGTCTCCAATGCAGACATTCACACGGAACTCAATACCTGGACTGTGTCACCTAGACTGGACCGGACTCCAGGAACATGGACTCATCATCTCACACCAAATAATCACACCACATTGCACCGGCACGTCAGAAGTGGTAGCAGGAATATGGACGCCATAGTTTCTGTCTCGCATGTTTTAATAATAAAACACAACCTTGTCACTGTTGTTTTTTGTGGGGGGGTTTTTTTTGTTACATTTTTGCATCGGCTTTCTGAAAACCCGGCGAAAAAATGATTGGAAACCATACAAAACAAGGAAACAGAGTGATCTTTCCTCTTTTTCCCATGACACGCTCAACAATGTCGCCGATGTTCTTTTTCATTGAATGTATTATCTTGAGATGTTTTATTTCCAACATATCATTTTTATTTCTTTAAATCGGTATAGAATTATATAGTTTTCCTAGAACACACAGAAAGATTGAGTTGTATTTTCCAACTGGGTTGTGTACTGTAGTATTTAACAAGGACAAAGGTTCACACAGTGCACACAAACGTAGACAAACAGGGAGTAGAGGGGAGAGGAGGTTGTGAGAGACAGAAAGGGGGACCGGGGACGCCATGGCGGGGTGTGCTTTGTTATGCCTAAATGAGGGAAAGCAGCTCTCACACACTCCCCTCCCTTTATATAAATAAAAAAAAAACAAGTAAAACCATTGAACCCCCACCCCATATTATATAAAAAACAACAACACTGTTGAAGAAAAAGGAAAATGGTCGGAGTGAGAAAGACATCCGCTCTTCCTCCTAGAGAAAGGAGAGGGCGAGAGGGGACGGCTCGATTGGTGTCAGCTGTGGGATCTCGCTCGTGATCTGTATGTCTGTGTGTGACCGGAGGGCGAGCAAAGGGTCGCAGGAGAAGGAAGAGAGGGAGGAACAGAGGTGTAGAGGGGGGGGAGAAAGGGAAGGGAAGGGAGGAAGGAGTGGTATGGCCCTTTTTGCCGAGCGTCGACACTCCCTTTAAGATCATAGCTCATTCAAATCTACATACACAATATGCAGCTGCCGTTTGGTAGATATATTGGTTTATGTACACAGCAGTGAGAGAACACATGCAAAGAGTATCATAGGAGATGGAGAGGAGGAGGGGGGGGGGTTGATGTAGAAAGTCGTAAAGGTGCTTTGCTGTTTTTAATCTTTGGGGCAGTTGTGATGAAAATTGCTTTGAAGCGGT
Organism: Oncorhynchus tshawytscha; assembly: GCF_018296145.1. Taxonomy (NCBI): domain Eukaryota; kingdom Metazoa; phylum Chordata; class Actinopteri; order Salmoniformes; family Salmonidae; genus Oncorhynchus; species Oncorhynchus tshawytscha. Next base: position 5,498,993 of record NC_056451.1, read on the forward strand.
CGTTGTCTTTTACGGGGTGGGGCATCTGAAGACGTGTCTTGCCAGGGATGGAATGAAGGGGGGGAGAAACAAATGGAAAATGTAGGGGTATGAGTAAAGACAGTTTCCATCGCTCAATAGTATGTCTCCCTTTCCACCCAACCTGTAGGAGGAGAGGGGAGGGGAAGAGAAAGAGAGGCGTCAGAGAGTTTTCCTGTTTTTGTGTCAATTAAAGATTGGCGTGAAGTTACAAATGCAAATCTCATGTTAGGATTTGGGCCTAAATGTTATACGTAGAGAAAGAGACAGCCATTTACCTCCTGGGTTCCTACGGATGAGCAGTTTTCGGATCTCATCATACACAAAAATGAGGACACTGTAGGGGACCGCACAGAACCACCAGCTGGGCCTGGAGGAAGGAAGGAAGGAGAGAGAGAGAGAGAGCAGAGGTTAAGAAACACACAACATGGCAGATAGGAGATCAATAAAAGGACCCCACAAGTTGTCAGTGGAGGTGTGTGTACAGTATGTGTGTATGTGTATCTGTTTGGTTTGTGTAGGTATACGTCTATGTCTATCTGTTTGTGTAGATGTATGTCTATCGGTTTGTGTAGATGTATGTCTATCTGTTTGTGTAGATGTATGTCTATCTGTTTGTGTAGATGTATGTCTACAGTATGTCTATTTACATGTGTAGATGTATTTCTGTATATTTCTAGGGTTTACTCTACTCACTTTAGGGGGAACATCCTGAGTGCCACGTCCATGCCTGGGGTGTAGGATAGGAAGGCAGCCAGAGCTGTCTCCTCAAACAGGCCAAAGATCAGGATCTTGTTCCTAAGAGGAGAGTAGTGCAGAGAGACATGAGAATGAGAATACATATAAGAGGGTGAGAGAGACTAATAGACAGAGACCAAGCATACTGTATATTAACAAACGGACAGACAGACAGACAGAAACGAGACAGACAGGCAGACAGACAGGGAAAGAGAGACAGAAACAGACAGGCAGACAGACTTACTTCATGCCCTGCTGGAAGACAGAGTTACGCCTGGTCTTGCAGACAATGACATCAGCCCACTGTACCACCACGATACTGACGAAGAAGGCTGTGTGACACGTGAACTCCACGATCTTCCTCTGTTCATATGTCTACACACAGAGAGGAGAAAGGGAGTGAGACACAGTATTTGAATCACAGAAGGAAATAGAACAATAGAATGGACATTGGCATCCCGGCGATGTGACTAAAAGGACAGCCATCTTGGTCAGGGAATATTTATTTATAGAATCTGATCAAATATGGTGAAATAGTGTAAACAATGAATTCGCAGATATACTTGTAATATACTGTATTGCTATGTTTTGAATACTTATTTTGCCCCGGAATTGTAGCGTGTACCTACCCATTGCTGGCCATAGCTGTCTTCCAGGTCATTGCAAGCGCGGTCGTCCCAGTTGAGCCTGATACCCACAAGAATTGAGGGTAGAAAGCCATTCTCAGCCAAGATCACAAAATAGGAGAAGAAACCTCCCAGAGCCTGGATCATACCTTCACACACAGACATAGACACAAAGCGTTAACACATGTTCACTCTGGAAATGATGTTACCGGATCCCACAAGGAGAAGCCATTGACTTGTCATATAGACTCGTGAACTATAATCCACTAGCCATAGATTTAGGATCTATAACCATCGAAGCACTCATCAGTCTGTCAGATTCTACCACAGGGTGGTCGAAGACTAATCAATCATACTGTCCACAGAGTATTTACTCAAGGACTTCATGGGGAAGTATTGACCATTGATCTGGCTGTGGGTTATGATAACATGTCCAGCTACATATGCACTGTCTTTATGGCCCCAACCAGGTAGAGGAGCTAATGGGGACCCACCGATTTGTCCATAGGCGATGCTGATGAGCCTCTCGTTCACCAGCTTGTCTCTGGTGGGGTTCCTGGGCTGACGCTTCATGATGTCACTCTCGGCTGCCTCATAGGCCAGGGAGATGGCGGGCACCTGGGGGAGGGGGGGGGTCACAGGTCACAGATGTGAGTTTGTATGAGAAACAAATATTTTGATTGATTGCTCCACTGTGAGATAGGGCATATCAAGTTTACGTGTGACATTTTTGTCTACGATGCACATTTTTGAATTTTCGGAGCTTTCTGCCGTGTGTCTGTGTGCCATGTGTGTGTGTGTGTGTGTGTGCAGGTGCCGCATGTGTGTGTTATGTGTGTGTGTGTGTGTGCCGTACCATGTCAGTTCCCAGGTCGATACAGAGGATGGTGATGGTTCCCAGTGGTAGGGGGATGTTGACGATGATGAAGAGGAGGAAGGGTGTGATCTCAGGGATGTTACTGGTCAGGGTGTAGGCAATGGACTTCTTCAGGTTATCAAAGATCAGACGACCTGCAGGGAGATAGGAGGACACACACAGAGGTCACACACTGAACTCTGACCTCTAGGATCAGGCCCCTCTTGTCCATGTAATCTTATTCACTCTGATCTAAAAAGTCCAAACTGATTTGCGATCAGCACCTACTCAGAGATGCTTTAAAAATACAGGCTCATATTACCCGTCCCTCCTCTCTTCTCCTTTTCTGGCCTCTTTTACCTTTTGTCCACTTCTCCCTCTCACATGCCCTTCTACTCTTTCCATCATTTCTCCTCTCTCCCTATTTCTCACCCTCTTCCACTCCGGTGACGATGGAGGCAAAGTTGTCGTCCAGCAGGATCATGTCAGCGGCCTGCTTGGATACGTCAGAGCCGGAGATTCCCATGGCAACGCCGATGTCAGCCTTCTTCAGGGCAGGAGAGTCATTTACACCGTCACCTGTCACAGCCACGATGGCACCCTGGGAGGGACAGAAGAGTTAGCTTGTGTCCCAAATAGCACCCTATTCCCTTTATAGTGCACTTTAGTAGTGCTTTTGACCATGGCCCATAGAAAGTCACTATTGTACCAAAACTAGGGGGAAGTGATGGGGTCAATTCCCTGTTCAATTCAATCAATTCATTTTCAAATGCATGAATAGAATGTCAACAATCTCCCTGAACTGAAAATGGAATGAACCCCAACCCTGTTTCCAGACTTATATTAGTGTAGTATTAGTGTAGTTGTGGAAAGCACGTTCACTTTTATTGATCGGTTGATGGATTCAGGTGGTGTGTGTCTTTCTGTTTGTGTGTGTGTGTGTGTGTGTGTGTGTGTGTGTGCGTGCGTGCGTGTGTGTCTCACCAGTCGCTGGCAGCCCTCTACGATGATGAGTTTCTGCTGGGGGGAGGTCCTGGCAAACACAATCTCAGTGTGGTTTCTAAGGATGTCGTCCATCTGATCCTGAGACAATTCCTTCAGGTCTGTACCATGGATCACACAAGCCTTGGCATCCCTGGAGACACACACATTAGAATAGCTAGCTTGGATCCACAGAGACAGGGCGAAAGTGACATGAGAGTGAAAATGAACGAGAGCAATGAATTAGCAGAACAGGATCCTGTGTGGCCTCACCGTCATTGTGAAATGATGTACTGTGTGTGTGTTTGTGTGTGTGTGTGTGTGTATGTGTGTGTATGTGTGTGTATGTGTGTGCGTGTGTGCGTGTGCGTGTGTGTGTATGGGTGCGTGTGCGTGTGGGTGCGTGCGCGTGTGTGTATCTCATGTTTCTCACCTTGGGTTGACCTGGCTGACAGGGATATTGAGGCGAGAGGCGATGTCCTCCACTGTCTCGTTGCCCTCGGAGATGATGCCCACGCCCTTAGCGATGGCCTTGGCAGTGATTGGATGATCACCTGTCACCATGATGACTTTGATGCCAGCCGAACGGCATTTGCCCACAGCGTCGGGCACAGCGGCACGGGGAGGGTCAATCATGGACATGAGGCCCACGAAGCACAGGCTCTCTGTGGTGAAGTTAACGTCATCACAGTCGAAGGCAAAGCCCTTGGGGTACTGGTCCTCTGGCATTAGCAGGTGGCAGAAACCTGGGGAATGACAGGAGGTGCTAGCTTTATTTACCTGTTCTACTCATTCTCTACTAAATCAGTCAATCCTTCAGCTCTCACTTCTATTCATCATTAGATATGGTATATTTGACCCATTCTCCATGAACCAACATCCTGACCTTCCCCCCTTCCCTCTTCCTCCTGCCTCTTCCTCTCTCTCTCCCCCTCCCTCTAACAACCCTCCCCACTCCTCTTATGCATTTTGGAAGGCCCATTTCTTTCTCTTCCTTCTTCACATCCTTTCCCTCCACATACACTCTATCTCTCTCACCCCCCCCCCACCACCTCTTCCTCACTCTCCCTGTCTCACCGAGTACTCTCTCTCCCAGTCCTCCCAGCTCCATGTAGGCGTTCTGGAAGGATTCCTTCATCTCCTCGTCCATGGGCTGCTCCTTGCCCTGGATGATGATGGTGGTGCAGCGGTCCAGGATCCTCTCTGGGGCTCCCTTCATCACCAGCAGGTAGCGGTTGTCATTGGGATCCTCTGTCTCGTGAACTGAGAGCTGTGGGGTTGGTTGAGCATGGTAGGGGAGAGAGAGAGAAATAGGTGGGAAGAAGGGGGAGAGGTGAGATCGGACACGGTCACGGTGTTAGAAACCAATCCATTTGAGTGTTGTGTTTGTGCGTGTGCATATGTACACGTGTGTGTTTACGTACCTGGTACTTGTTGGTGGAGTTGAATGGGATCTCGGCCACCTTCTTGTTCTTCTCCCTTATTTGTTTGACAGAGCCACAGGACAGCTCGATACACTTGAGCAGGGCAGACTCGGATGCATCACCAGCGGTGTCCCTCTTCAGGATGGGCAGTTGGTCCTGGCCGGCTTTGAACACGGCGCGGTTGCAGAGAGCTGCGACGCGAGCCAAAGCAGCCCATGAAGCTGAGGTCTTGTCGAAGGAGGCACCTGGAGAGGGAGATGGCCGATTAGAGATGATAAAACTATATCAAGTCCTAGCCTGTAATTAAACTGTACTTGTCTGTGTAACTACCATGTGAATACATAGGTTAATGAACTACTTAAAATCAAGACGGAATCCTATATTTAAAATTGTCTCTAAACGTGACTGTGACCCAAACTTGAACCCTAACACCAACATCCAGCCCAAACTCCAGCTCTAACACTAACTCCAACCAAAACAATAACTCTAACATTAACTCTAACATTAACTCTAACATTAACTCTAACACTAATTCTAACATTAACTCTAACATTAACTCTAACATTAACTTGAACATTAATTCTAACATTAACTCTAACATTAACTCTAACACTAACTTTAAAACTAACTCCAACCAAAACGCAAACTCTAACACTAACTATAATATTAACTCTAACACTAACTCCAACACAAACTCTAACATTAACTCTAAAACTAACTCCAACCAAAATGCAAACTCTAATGCTAACTCTAACATGAACTCTAACATGAACTCGAACACTAACTCTAACACTAACTCTGACACTAACTCTAACATTAACTCTAACATTAACTCGAACACTAACTCTAACACTAATTCTAACATTAACTCTAACATTAACTCGAACATTAATTCTAACATTAACTCTAACATTAACTCTAACACCAACTCTAACATTAACTTTAACTCTAACACTAACTCTAACACTAACTCTAACATTAACTCTAACACTAACTCTAACATTAACTCTAACATTAACTCTAAAACTAACTCCAACCAAAACGCAAACTCTAATCCTAACTCTAACATTAACTCTAACACTAACTCTAGCATTAACTCTAACATTAACTCTAACACTAACTCGAACATTAACTCGAATATTAACTCTAACATTAACACTAACATTAACTCTAACATTAACTCTAACACTAACTCTAACACTAACTAACATTAACTCTAAAACTAACTCTAACACTAACTCTAACATTAACTCTTACATTAACTCAAACTCTAAATGCTAGCGCACATCACACTGAATGTGGATCTAGCATTCGCCAGCCAATCTTTCAGTGCGCCAACATTTTTCACCCTCGGTTCTACTTGTAAAATCATTTCGCAAATTACGTTCAGAGGTGCTAGGTACTCTTGGCCAGAAAACGCTATTGGTGTGTCTGGGCCCTAACATTATATCTAACACTAACTCCAACTCTAACCCTCCTGATCTCCTCTTACCAGACTGGTCCTCTGTGGTGTCAGCCTCGTGGATCTGGTTGTCAAACCACATGTGGGCCACAGTCATCCTGTTCTGGGTCAGTGTGCCAGTCTTGTCGGAGCAGATGGTGGAGGTGGAGCCTAGGGTCTCCACAGCTTCCAGATTCTTGACCAGGCAGTTCTTCTTAGCCATACGCTTGGCAGTCAGAGTCAGACACACCTAGAGCACAGAGACAGGGGAAAGACAGGGGTTATCCAGGAGCCAGAATGAAGGAGCGTACTGGTATGAACAAACTAGAAAGGGTACCTATTCTGGAGAAAATGAGTGTGCTTGCTTCAGCTGTCTAGTTGGTCTGGAGATCTATAATGTATTTCTGTAGAGCTATCATTGGTCTGGATCTAGTCTCAATCAATGTCTTATTATATTAATTGTGTAGTTCGCTGTCTAGTTGGTCTAAATCTACAGTCTAGTTGATCTAGAATGAATCTCATTTACAGTATGCAAATGTGACATTTCAGTCCTTTATTTTTTATATATTTGCAAAAAATTCTAAAAACCTGTTTTTGCTTTGTCATTGTGGGGTATTGTGTGTAGATTGATGAGGGGAAAAAGGTAAAGGGTTCTGAATACTTTCTGAATGCACCGTGTATAATAAATGATATTTAGCAGATGCTTTTATCCAAAGTGACTTACAGCCATGAGTGCATAGATGTTACGTACGGCTGTCCCCAGAAGTCAAACCCACTATCTTTGCATTGCAAGCGCCGTGCTCTACCAACTAAACTGAGGAGGACCACTAGAATCTGAAGTCTAGAGGTCAGAGGTTCAGTCGAGTTTCAGAGAGAAACAGCCATAGAGGGGAAGGGTCAGATGGAGAGGGGACCATGGTCACTCACAGTGACAGTAGCCAGTAAGCCCTCAGGGACATTGGCCACAATGATGCCGATGAGGAAGATGACGGCCTCCAGCCAGGTGTATCCCAGGCAGACGGCCAGGATGAAGAAGGTGATGCCCAGGAACACGGCCACGCCTGTGATCAGGTGGATGAAGTGCTCGATCTCTTTGGCGATGGGGGTCTTGCCCGACTCCAGACCGGAGGTGAGAGTGGCAATACGGCCCATGACGGTACGGTCGCCGGTACACACCACGATGCCACGCGCCGTACCTGAGAGAGAGAGAGAGAGAGCGAGAGAGAGAGAGAGAGAGAGAGAGAGAGAGAATATTAATTCAGGAAAATAGAGGTTGAAATGAGAGAAGAGAAATAAGGCGGGAACTCTTGTACGCTTATGTGGGTAACTTCTGTGTCAACAGCAGCTCTATGGTATAATATTACGTTTGAATCAGCTTAGCTGAACCAGTCAAAAGCTTAGCAAGCCTTAGTGCTGCTGGGGTGCAGCATCCAATACTGCAGTAGGACCCTGTTGACTGAATTTGATAGGCCGAATCTGACACGCAGGAATAGAGAAAAGAGGATAGGAGAATTGTCAGGGACAGAACAGCTGATGTGTCTGTCTGTTTGTCTGTGAGTTAGCCATTTCTACGGTTACCTTCAACACAGTTGGTAGAGAAGAAAGCGACATTGCGGGTCTCCAGGGGGTTGTCATGGGTACAGTCAGGTGACCTGCTCTGGGGTTCTGATTCGCCAGTCAGGGAGGAGTTATCCACCTATAGGAGAAGGACAAAACCCAGAAGGACAAAAAATGTTATGTAAAATGTGTAGCTGTGTGAGTGTGTAATGTATGAACTATGTATGTGTGTGTGTGTGAGTGTATGGTACCTTGCAGCCGTGAGCAGAGACGACTCTGAGGTCGGCGGGGATCCTGTCTCCTCCCTTCACCTCCACCAGGTCTCCTGCCACCACCTCCTCAGCGTTGATCGTCATCTTCTCGCCCTCACGGATCACCAGCGCTTGCTACAGGGAGAACACAGAAGGAGGGTTAGATAGTCCATACACGCATTCATTTATTCACACACACACATCACTGGGGGAATTAGACTGCCATTGTGTGACTTCGTAGCATAGGGTCATTTACACACACACACACACACACACACACACACACACACACACACACACACACACACACACACACGTGTTTACCTGGGGCACCATGTTCTTGAAGGACTCCATGATTTTGGAGCTCTTGGCCTCCTGGAAGTAGGAGAAGCATCCAGTGACCACGACGACAACAGAGAGCACGATACCCAGGTACAACTGAGGAGAGAGAGAGAGTCAGGAAATCCCATTGTCACACTGTGTACACTGTAGGTCAACGCATAACAGGAGTATTCAGCTTCAAACTGAACACAGACCACCGCGGTAATAGTCACTAGACTAGATGAACATGCAAAAATGGCAAAAAGTGCAAGTACATTAGCCATTTGGGTGTATGTTAGAATTAAGGCTTGGGACTGGCGCTGCTGGCAGTGTGTGTGAGGTTCGGTCAACTTAGGTATGTGTGATTCAGCTGTGTGTGGCTCAAACGGTCCCTTATTCTGTGGCTGTGTTTACGTTTAGTGTTTGGGTGCATGCGTGTGTGCGTGGGTGTGCTTGTGTGTGACTCACGTTGTCTCCTGCCGGCTCGTCCTCGGTGGCGGCCTGGATGGCGTAGGCCAGGAAACAAAGGATGGCGCCGGTCCACAGCAGGATGGAGAAGCCACCGAATAGCTGGCGACAGAACTTGATCCACTCGGGGGTGGTCGGGGGAGGGGTGAGGCAATTGGGGCCGTCCCTGATCAGAAACTCAGCCGCCTTGGCGTTGGTCAGACCCTGGGTGGGGAGAGAGTGGGGTGGGTTAAACCTAGAACTGAATGTGTTGAAATTAGGGGTGACGCCATAAAAATCCTATTAAAACTAATATGTAATTATAAGCCTGCAGGTTGAATGCTTTGTGACTACGTATAAGCACGTCTTTACAATATTATAATGAGGCTTAAAACGTGTTGTGTATTTTACGTATAACGTTTTCAACTGATTCAAAAAAGGCTGTAACTTAGTAAGGATCATTATAAGATTAGAATTGAGACTTTATAAGGGGGCTTGAGATGTCTCAGAATGCATTAAAACGTTGCTCAAACTGATCCCCTAAAATACACCGACCGTGTGGCATGAGTGAATGTAAAATACCACCATCTAGTGGCCTAGTAGCAGCTCTGTTAGTGACGCAGCAGGACTCGGTGATGACTCTAGTATCTCTGTGGTACTACATAGATAGACCTCTATGGTAACAGTGCAGGAGGAGGACTCACCTGGACAATGTCGGTGTTGAACTTCCTGCAACACTCCTCTATGGACATCTTGTGTTCCGTCTGAAAGGTAGAGAGGGAGGGGGGGAAGAGAGAGAGAGAGACAGATAAAGAGGGAGAGAGAGAGAGCATAGGGAGGAAGAGAGAGAGAGAGAGAGAGAGAGGAGAAGAGAGAGAGAGCGAGAGAGAGAGAGTGTGTGTAGGTGTATTTGTGTGGGAGAGAGACACAGAGAAAAATTGAGAATACGCCACAAATATCACAACAATGAATTTAAAACAAACTAGGAGAATTTGGTTTAAAGTTTTTCTCCAAACTATTTAGAGTTTGTGCGTTCCAGTTACACATTGACTCTTGGGGGGGTACCCTGAAATGGTTAGATATTCATACTCTAACTTATGGAGAGGCATATGTTAGTATTTCAATAATAGTTATGGGGGTGCCCAGCACACCCCTTGAGCAGGGCAGAGTGTGCACCACTGTGTGCCAGTCACTTACAATCGGTACTTCTTTCTTGAGTTCATCCATGTCCTTCCCCTTCTTGTTCTTCTTGCTGGGAGAAGATTTGCCATCTTTATCCTGCGTGGTAGCAACGCGGTAACTGTCCGACCGCCCATACTGGGCGGGGGGGGGACAGTAAGAGAGGGGGAAGGGATTAGGGGGATACTTTCATTATTATTTAAATAGAAACATGGTTAAAGCACCAGACACAACAGACGGGGAGAGGGACTTCATTATTTTTTCTCTGATACCCATTTGATCTTCACAGAGATCACAGGCAGAAGGATCAAACAGCCGTCTGGCTTTACTGCAGTGTCTGTCTCCTCTCTGAACCCGCTCTCACAGTTTGTATCCACTGGCCACCTGCTTCATTTGTCATTTATGTGAACTGTCACCAGACTACTGTATGTTCTCCACACACACGCTCGTGCACGCAAGCACACACACACACACACACACTAGCTGGTGGGGCACAGAGGCCCTGAAAGAGAAACAGAGTGCAGACACAGTGCATTATCTCATTCCTCAAAACCCCTCTAATTATTTATTTATTTAACTAGGCAAATCAGTTAAGAACAAATTATTATTTACAATGGACGGCCTACACCGGCCAAACCCGGGTGACGCTGGGCCAATTGTACGCCGCTCTATGGGACTCCCAATCACAGCCGGTTGTGATACAGCCTGGAATCGAACCAGAGTGTCTGTGGTGACGCCTCTAGCACTGAAATGCAGTGCCTTAGACCGCTGCGCCACTCGGGAGCCCCTAGATTAGATTCATATCAATTCAGTTAGATTGGATACATCAATGTGACTGTGATGTGTTGAATATGAAACAGTTTTGCAGACACACACGCGCGCGTGCACACACACACACACACGCACACGCACGCGCACGCGCACGCACACGCACACACACACACACACACACACACACACACACACACACACACACACGTCGCTCTTCTAGGGAGCTCAAAGTGTTGCATTAGCTCAATTTCCGATTTACACTAACTGATGCTCAAATCAAATCAATACAGAAGCCCCGGACCAGAGTCCCTCGGTTGACAGAATGAGAGAGAGAGAGATAGACAAAATGGCTTCCAGGAGGGTTCTATGGGTCCTAGTGGAAAAGCCGCTCATTGACACAGCCAACTCATCAAGGAAACTGACCTTGCTGCAGGATCAATACAATCAGTGATGTAATAAAGGACCAGAAGGGTTAAAGGACCACAGAGTCCAAATGGTTACCGGTCTGTATCTTACCACACCAAGAACATGTAACTCACACTTTATCATCAATTCTGACAATATGGTGACTTTTGTTGGTTGTAGCATCATCATTAAGAGACTGTACAAAGAAACACAGGGGAAGACCCCTGGTGGCTAATGTCAAGATAACATGCTCGGTCTACAGCTAATTTTTTCTTTAACTAGGAAACTCAGTTTCCAGGAAACTAGGAAACTCAGAACAAATTCTTATTTACAATGACAGCCTATGGACGACACTGGGCCAATTGTGCACTACCCTATGGGACTCCCAATCCCGGCCGGATGTGACGCAGCCTGGATTCCAACCAGGGACCGTAGTGTCGCCTCTTGCACTGCCTTAGACCCCTGCGATACTTGCCACTCGCCACACACTGCTTTGGTTTGACTGGGTTTCAACTGTGTTACTGCTTGGTTGGAACAAAAGCCTGCATCTACACGGGCCCCCTTTGGATATGATGGCCCCCACCCTGTTAGTTTATTCTGAATAATAAAGGGTGAATACACATTCAAGTCTAGTTTTTATTTTTGCCCTGGTCCATCACAAACCAAATAAATGGCCTATTTTCCAAGCGAAACACACATTACCTCGGCTCCCACACCCTGATAAACACACTTGACTGACTAAGTACAACGCCATGAATGGGTGAGGAAACTTGCCACTGAAAGTCCCAGTACTTAATGCGAGTTGAGTTGGGAAATTTCGGTCTTGAATCTTCCACTTGTAAAAGAGACCAGTCTTAAGTGGTTCATTGTGATCCGAAAGGTTTGAGGAGGATTTATAGTGAGCACTGCAGCTCTCCACTCTGCCCCTGATTTACAGAAGTAATACTGGAAGACACTAGAGTCTCCCTTGAACACAAAATAACCCTGAAAACATTGGTTCAAACATTTGACCAAACACAACAACACACAATATGACTACAAAATGTACAAAATCAGCCTTCCCACGTGCGCATGTGGATGTCATTATCCGAGAATGTGAGTGAACTCTTGCTGCAACAAGACCAGACAGGCCTAGCGAGCCGAATGCAGAAGAAAGGAGAGACCGATAGAAAACTACTGCTACTCAAACCCTTTGAGATTGGCCTGCCCGTGTGTGAGTGTGTGAGTGTGTGTGCGTGTGTACTTCAATACAACATGCAAATGAAATACTCTGGTTGGCATCGATATAAGCCTCTTCTGCCAAACAGCGTAGGGGTAGATGTTATAGATAAGCTAACAGGTCTCTGTTAGACACACACAGGTGTGGTGTTTCTAGCTAGGCAGGCTTTTTCGATGGCTAACACTGAGTGGGCCATAGAAACGTATTTACAGTATATTGTTAGGTCCGACAGCACACCTGCTCGTCACACACACACACTTACACAGTTTAGTGCTAATACAAACACTGGAAGAGTGCAGACGGGTGAAACAGGCATTACAGGAGAGGGATGGACAGAGAGAGATTCATGAAAAAAGAGAAAGGCCGTGATGGGGGCAGATGGAAAGAGAGACAGCAATGGGAGGTGAGAGAGAGAAGAGCTCTTCTCTCACACCACTAATTAGATATTGACCACTATTCTTTGTCTGTTGACTCAGGCTGTGTATATTAGTGAGTGACAGCGTGACTGGGGTCCCACTCTAACAGATTGTTCTATAACACTGTAAAACAAACAACCCCACCGGCAGGGTCGCGACCTTACAACCTGCGGACCCAGAGAGTGGGTGTTGGCCCCTTACCGTGCGTGTGTATGTGTGGTAGGGGTGTTAACGTGCATGCAGGCACATGTGTGTGGGCTAATGCCACTCAATCTTTCCTGACACGCATGGGACAACCCAAGCTGCTCCTTTTACCCACAAGATTTCTTCATTGTGGTGACGAGGTCACGACTATCGCCGAGGTTACAAGGCAAAACATTTAGAGAGAGTGGTTTTGTTCCTCATTGTTCAATGCAACATGGTATATGTCATCTATCTGTCCCTCTATCTATCGGTCTGTCTGCTTGCCTGTCTGTTTCTAAGCATTTGTTGCGGAGGTGAAATGTAAAGCAGAGACCGCAGGCTGAAATTACAACCACTAGCTCTCACACAGTCAGAGAAAGGAAAGACAGACGGACCTACTGACAGACACAGACTGGAGGAACTGGTGTCGGTGACTTACAAACAGATAGACACCACAGTATAGAGTACCGCATCTCCTCCGCACATTGTCATCTTTTCAAGTAGAAGACAGACTGTCTGGAACAAGGAAGACAGACACATTCACTTTGGAGCCGAAAGCTAAGGCTACTAGCGTGCTAATCTAGCAGAGGAAAGTCGAACATCCTTGGGTGTGTGTACACCGTGTTTGGGAGAAGAAAAAAAACGAGCCAGAGTTCATCGGGTTCTACTGATGTCATGCTGCTCTGGTTTGTCTGGTTCTAATGTTCTGTTCTGGTCACATTACCAGGGAGGTTGGCATGGTGACCGAGGCTTAGTGGTGGGCGGTGGCCTAGTTCTGTAGGATCCCCTGATCTGATCGCTCAGTAATAATTGATGTCTAGGTAACTGGACATTGTCGGAAATAGCCAACACGTACTGTATATGTGTGTGTATCTTTATAAGAAAGAAAGAGATACTTCCTTATATGCGCAAGCTATAAGCCTGCCAACAGCTAGGCAGAGGTGAGTCATTGTCGAGGTGGCTACAGACTGTCTGCGCAGCGAGAACACGCACTGCGGCAGACAGAGAGGGCGAGTGAGAGGGGGTGGCGGGGGGGAGCAGAAAATAATAGGAACAGAGAAGGGAAAGGGTATGAGAAGAGGGTGAGAAGGGAAGAATAGGAGACTAGGAGAGATATTAGAACAGACAATGGCCTATATGTAATGGTTTCTCTGTTATTAATCAGACTGATTCGTTCTGAAGTGAACACGGGGCATGTTTCATATGTTGAACACTTCCACCCTTTCAGTGAACTCCAGTAGCCAATACCATCCCTCAGGATGTGTGTCTGTCTAGGGCACACAGGCTTGGGCATGCCTCCTAATGGTGATGGACCTGCGTGGGCATAAGGTGTGGCATCCCAGCCTCTCCTACTGGTACGCACGAGATGTGAGGGGTTTCACAAGAGGCAGGAAGAAGTTGCAGCGTTTGGGTTTCCATTTTAGGGAATCAACAAAGAGGAAATAGTAACTATTGCAGGAAAACAGTTTGACTGTGTGAAAAGCTTGCATTGACTAAGATGTTAGATAGATGGCTCCATACTACACACATCCTAAAAGAAGTGACATAAACATCATTACCTTGACTGGTTCCCAAATGACACCCTATTCCCTATATAGTTTGATTATCTCTTGTAAGCCTATCAGGCCAGCCTGTGACACTACTTGTTGATAGGATGCTGTGAAGGGATCCTAGCCATTGGGGAAGGTTTGGGGGCGGAGGATATTGATGATGACAGTTAAATGTCGATTCCGTCCTGCTGTGCCCTGTGGCAAGCTTGCATGTGGGGGTGGGGGTGCGTCAGAGGAGGCTGGTGGGGGGAGCTTCAGGAGGACGGGCTCATTGTAATGGCTGGATTGGAATTAATGGAACGGAGTCAAACGTGTTTTTCATACGTTTGATTTGTTTGACACCGTTCCATTCAATCCATTACAATAAGTCTGTCCTCCTATAGCTCCTACCACCAGTGTGTCTGTGTGTGTGTTGTTCGCATGTGCTTACGTGTGTGCTTGCCTGTTTCTGTGCGTGCCTGTGCTTATTTGCATCTTTGTCTATGCCAGTTTTCTTCAATGTTGGGGTCGCGACCCTTAGTGCTGTCGCGGGGAAACTGTAGTGGGATCGCCAAAATTATTATTATTATTATTATTATTTTTAAACAATTGGAACAAACAATTAAGAGTACAGTTTATTATATGGGACTATTTACAAATGTTCTTGAGAAAGATCATTTGAAAAATAAGATTGAATTGAGGTTATCTATTTATTGGTTGTGATAAGAGATGAAAATGCACTGTATTAAATGGGATTTGTTGATGTAAAAATCGAAATTGACAGATTTTAAGGTTGTGTTATTAGAGTTGGGATGGGGTCATAACAAATTCTTGGTGGAAAAAAATGTGATCCCTGCTGAAAGAGTTTGAATATGACTGCTCTAGGCCTTGGTGTGAACGGCATACTATTATGTGTGCACAACATTGGTGGGGATAAACTGCATTGTTGGTTAAGGGCTTGTAAGTAAGCATTTCACTGTAAGGTCTACACCTGTTGTATTCGGCGCACGTGACAAATACAATTGGATTTGATTTGATTGGATAGGGACATTTGGTTCCAACAGCCCTTGGGTATAGGGCTAGGTAGCCACAGTGGGCATGGCCTAGGGGTAGGGGGGCTGGTCTGGGTAGGTGGCTGGGCCTGGAGGCTCATGCTAATAGGATTAGCTAGACTGATTGTTCTTGTCTTGATTAGCCTACTATATTGTACACCAAATACAGTAACTCTACCTAGCTAACTCCCAGTAGAGAGTTTCTTCTCCATAGGAAAGAGTGATAATGAAATGGGGAATCACTGCAAAAGACCTTCAGGAAAATCAAATCAAATGTTATTAGTCACATACACGTATTCAGCATATGTTATTGCAGGTGTAGAGAAATGGTTTAGTTCCTAGCTCCAACAGTGCAGGCTGGGCCTGGCCCACCCAATAATTTATTTATTTAACTTGACTGATTTCCTTATATGAACTGTAACTCATTAAAATCGTTGAAATCTTTGAAATTGTTGCATGTTGCGTTTATATTTTTGTTCGGTATAGTAAAGTACAGATACCCCCAAAAAAACGACTTAAGTAGTACTTTAAAGTATTTTTTCTAGTTCACTCCCCTCCTTTACTTTACACCACTGTAAATAAATAAAGTTATATTAAATTCTATTAAATTGTTTTGATGTTCAGAGGTATGGAATTCCAGCCAGACTCTGAGGTCATGACCTCTTATAGCAGAAATTATACACTGTGTATCTATTTGCATGTGAACACACACACACACACACACACACACCAAACATTCTGTATCCTAATTTAGCTCTCGTGGACAAATCATTTGTGTTCCCTTCCAAAAAAACAAACAAAACCAAAACAAAATCCCATCTTATGGCATTACCCCTCCTGTCCTACCCTCATCCCTTCATCCTTCCCCCATGGCCATCTGTCCAGCCCCTGATCTGTTCATCCTGACAGGCAGCTGTGCTCCAGTTTAGAGTCTGCATGTGTCCTTGTCTCTTGTCTCGCCCATTGTGAGTGTATTTCAGAGTTTTCTTTAGGAAAATGTGACGCAGGACATAGACTGTTGCCTATATGCACTTGAATGACGAATGGGAAGAGCGCTTCAATTACCAGTTTAGAAGTAAAAATAGTAGTTATTTTTAATCGTGGCCATCAAAACTGTTTTTAACACGCAATTGCATTTAGAATTGTTATGCAATGATTGGGCTCATAAAAGCACGTTTCACTCCAGCAGCAACGAATTAGCTGTTTGAGAATCTGTAGTAGCAGCTCTCGCACTGTCTGACAGATAAACGACTAACGAAAATACACCAATTTAATTCCACTAAATTATGCAAATGAACCTATAGACCAATAAGCATGACGGGTATTGATGAATAGGCTAAAAAGCATTATCGGCCAAAAGTCGGCTATTACCGGCTAACGGAAACCCTGGTATATATGTGTGTGAATGTGAGTACGTGTGTGTGTGTGTGTGTGTGTGTGTGTGTGTGTGTGTGAGTGTGTGTGTGTGTGTGTGTGTGTGTGTGTGTGTGTGCTCCTCAGTGAGAATGGTGTCGTCTAGATTGGTATGGTAAATTCTCTCTGTCTTTCTCCTATGAGGGGTTTCCTGAGGACATTCTGTGTGAATGCAGATGATCACAGTGACAGAGGATACATAGCAACTGCTGCTCCGTGTACTGTCTGGTCTTATAAAGTCTTCTGGCTACCTGTGACACGGGTCTGGGAAAGGAAACATCATTCGGGCAGAATGGAGATAAATAAATACATTTAAGCTTTTCTGTATATTTTCAACTATTCAACTATTCAATGTACGTAGTTGATAATGAAAGGGGGAAGAAAACATACGCACACACACACAGACAAGCTGGGAGTACATTCTCAATTAGTAATGTCTGTGTTGGCAGGGAACCCAACTCTCCTCTGTTTCTCACTCTCTGCAAACCCCCACTTAACATTTCCCGAGCATTGCAGCAACGTTAACCAACCAGGCTGCCCTATCTTACATTACAATCGATTAAATGTTTAATGTTATTTGACTAACTCATGACCTTAGTACGGAATCCAATATGCTTTGAAGGGTAAGGGAGTCATCAAAACTCAAATAAAACCATAATGCAACATTTCCCAAAAAGTCCCCATATACTTACATAATACCCTACCGTATTACCCTACCCTTAAAGTAGGTCCTTCTAGCTAAGCTAGAAGACTGACATTCAAAACCATGTCCTTCCAAATTACTCTTTAAGGACAGAACCCTCATGAATATCCCACTAGTATATTGATTATGGACTATCAGTAGGATGCCCAGGACGGCTCTGCACAAATGCACTGCACAAACCCTCCAGACTCAGCAGCAGGACACGAATGACTGCAGATGCAGTGAGGAGGGGAGTGAACTAGCACTCTGCACCAAACTCTGGGCTGGACCACAGCTATATCTACACTATTAGAAAAAAAAGGGTCCATCTAGAACCTAAAGGGGTTCCTTGGCTGTCCCCATAGGAGAATCTTTTAAATAACCCTTTTTAGTTCCAGGTAGAACCCATTTGGGTTCCATGTAGTACCCTTTCCGCAGAGGGTCCGACATGGAACTCAAAATGGTTCTACCTGAAACCAAAAAGGATTCTACATGGAAACAAAAAGGGATCTCCTATAGGGACTGTCGAAGAACCCTTTTGGAACCTTTTTTTTCTAAGAGTGTACCTTGTCCCATCATGACCAAGCAGGCCTTACCTAAATACCTACACCCTTACCCTTTCCTATACCCGTCTTGTACACACCTGGCCAGTCTAAGGAGATCGCCAAGTGTACAGCTCTCTACCTCTGTGCCACTGCAATGATTTATCCCCACACCACCTACACCAATATGCCCTTCCTTTATACTATATATCCCTTCCATTTCTTCCCTTCAATGAGAGAGGTGATGGGGGATATCAGGGGGAGCAACCCTATGCTCCTCAGTCCCTGTCCAGTGAACTCTCCCTGATATCCCCCATCACCTCTCTCTGTATCCCATGCGGATGAATACCTATACCTCCCCCCTGTCCTGTCCTCCCATCTGCCTCCTGTCTCTGTGGTAACCAATCCCCAAGAGCAGAGGCAAGCAGGGGAAACAGGAGCCATGGCCATGTGAGCTCAGGTCATTCTCCCGCAACAGGGTACAGCCCTCCCCCTCTCTCTCTGCACCTACAGATCAGTCACAACTCATCTTATCCCCCTCCCTTCTTCACCCTGCACCCGCCCACCCTCCATCTCCTTTTCTCTCTTGCTCACATGTCTGAAGGGGAAATGTCTGCAACCATCTTCACTTGCTCTCCTCTCCCATTTCTCTAACTCACTCCCTCTCCCCCCCCTCTCTCTCAGCATCATTAGGTTACCCCATCCCATCACTGCACCAGAGCAACTATACACACATCAGCAACCTCAATTGCTCACAACTGGTGTGTCAAATTAAATAGGCTGTCTGTCTGTCTTCAGTGTCCCTGACACTACGACTCAGTGTTTGCTTGCTAAAGCATCCCTTTCTGCGTAACTCGCCGAGTCTGCCAATCACAGCTTTTTAAAGGGAATTTCCACTCAACAGGCACCGCCCCCATTTTGACGCCGCAGCCCGGCGGCCTTGAGGATGGACAGTTGGCAGTGTCATGGCATGGCATAGCGCGTCAAGCGCCAGATCGACTTGGCAGAATGTCTTGTATGTTGTCAAAGAATCATAGGTGTGAGATGGGTTAAGGTAAAGGACATATTCCTTCCAATTATATGAAAATGCAATTATTATCAGAGGTCACACACATATTTTATTTGCGCGCCGGATGAGGACCCCCACCCCCTGTCTCATTCACACATAGATCAGACAGTGTAGCCTAACTTTGCAACGGAAGTGGTTCGTGCGTAAGCACTTTTTCCACTCCATCCCATTTGACGCAGTGCTTGGTGCTACAGATGATTCTCGCATCCTCATGAATAGCCTATCACCAACGACTGCTTCATTTCTCGCCGCTCCACACCAGACTTCGACCGAGAGAAATGCCCCCAAGGCCCACCCAGGTCATAGATAGAGATAGCTGATATCATTCGTGCCTGCTCTGTCGGTGTCTCTTCAATAACGTTCGGTAACCGTGGGCGATCCAGCTTCATCAGCCACTTGGATTTTGTGGCATCGTGTCATCAAATTATTTCAACCCCTAGAACCGATCGGGGATTACATTTTAAACTGTCATACAATCAAGATAAATTATGAGACAGAAATTGCGCAACAGTCCATAGCGATAGTCGCAGCATCACCTCGAAATGTTCCTACAGAACTATTCATAGTCAAATTATTATTGGCTTTACAAAACAGTGAAAATATTGGTGTTATTATGAACAATCAATATTTTTATTGAGACGTGATGTTTTTCAAAAATATCAGCCAGGGCCGGGCCGCATCCACCATTTGACGCAGTGAGGGATTCAGAACTTCCGTGTTCACTTACAAATTCCAGACCCAAATGTATCATCACCCAGCATTCACAGGACATATTTTTCAATCTATTGTGTGTTTTCACTGTCAACGATTATCGAGTCCCTATTGTCACAAATGAAAGGGGAAATAAGCTGGTGAATCGCTTATTCCTGGTAACCGCATTATGACGCATGGGTAACGGAAGCTGCAGTGCGCTCAGGCATTGCATACCATAACCGACATACGCAATCTCCTCAGTAGCCTGGTAGACTAGGGTAGGTTTTCCAGGTAACTACTTCTTCGTCAAATGCTGCGAAGAAGAAGTTACATGCGCCATCGAAGATTTAAAGCAGTAGACAATTGGGTCGCGATGATGCGAGGATAATTTACATGGGCAATAGGGTGAATGGGGTACTGTAATCATGCACCCAATCATGCACCCATTCGAATACACAGCCACGTATTCTAAAGTCATCAAATACAGGCCAATAATAACGGATGTGAATAACAGAACATTGTGTCCCATTGAAATCCCTCAGTGACATGCCAAGTGAAGCCTATACGCAGTGGTCTCTCTCGCTAACTCAATCTCTCTCTCTCTCTCACGATAGCCGGCTGTCAGAATAAACCGATTACCATGGCAAGGTTATAGACAACGTGTCACGATATGCCTAATATAGCCTATAGTCTATATTAATGCATATGACAAACCCCTGAATTAGACAATTCAATCATATTGTTATCACCAACTTGTTCGTTCCATATCGTATGAGAAGCAAAATAAACAGCAGCAAATGACAGTAAATTACATTAAATCATTCCATCAGCAGATTGTAACCAATTCATTGTCAAATTGAAACCTTACAATTGCAGTAGAAATTACAGAGAGCTGTTTTGTGCCTGCTCTAGCCTACTCGTCACATCAATTTGTCGCAGTCTATGAGACCGTAGACTATATAGCCTAAAAAAAAAATCCGCATTGGAGTCAATGTCACTCAAATATTTCCAGAGGAGAAAAAACATGACACTGCAGTATGGTGCCCTTCCCCGTCAGCATCTGGGGTTTTAAACAGTTTTCAAGGCATTTTATAACTTTCATGCATCATAAGGCAGTTATAAAGTTGGTAGACGCCGGGCTTACCCCCATGTTGGCGCAGTCAGGCTTCTCTCCTCAGGTGATGCAAAGCTTGAGAGGTGTCAGCCCCTCAGGTGGAATTATATCAAAATGGTATTGCCTTTTAAAAACGTAAGAAAGATTTGTATTCAGTTATTCAGGTAAAAACGAAAGGAAGCGACAAAGACGTTAGTCAAGCAAATTTCTATAAAACAAATGGGTTAAATGATTAAATAAACGGATTGTCTCTAACCTCCAAAAAAGGTTTCTGTCTTTTCCCCCTCCACCTAAACGTCTTTCAAATGAAATGTTGCGGTCTCAAGCAGAGCATCACGCGAGGATGCGGGTCCTTCTCTTGCTCTCTGATAGTTGCGGTAAAAGACCGGTGAAACTCAGAAGCCACACTGCTCCGGTTTTTTAGGATTTGATCTCCCTCCGCGGCTCTGTTGGCTGCCGCAGTACTCTCTTCTCTACACACTACCACTCCGCCTATGGAAGAAGCGCCGGTGGGTGTGAGCGATCGCAGCGCCCCATTGTAGCAAAGCTGATAAACCATGGACCTGGTAAACCCGCCCAAGGACCACTGAATTGACCAATAGGAATTACGAGCAACTATTTGATGACAGGAAATCTAGCCAATCATCACAAGCACGTAACACTGGCCAATAGAAGACCTAATCAGCCCCTCCTTCTTTACTGCAGAATTCCAAGGCCGTTAGCCATCAGCATCCTGAGCCCCTAGGCCCAAATTTTGTGTAAATGGACATACAAGGTGAGATACTATTGTCGTGGTTATCTTGTATTCATGTAACTTATTTATGTTTTATAGATTGATGGTATTGTGTGATGTATTGCATGTGATAATCACCCCTGTCTTTCTGGCCGTGTTGGTCACTGTGCACTTCAATGCCTCCCCTAGGTCTGCAATTACATAGCAGACAATTGAGAGAATAGGCTACACTGGTAGAATATAATAGATCTAGGTCCAACAATTATGGTTCTTATTGGACAGTAAACTAGAATATCAATCAATCAATCAATCAAATGTATTTATAAAGCCCTTTTTATATCAGCAGATCTCACAAAGGGCTTATACAGAAACCCAGCCTAAAACCCCAAAGAGCAAGCAATGCAGATGTAGATGCACGGTGGCTAGGAAAAACACCCTAGAAAGGCAGGAAACAAGGAAGAAACCTATAGACGAACCAGGCCAGTCCTCTTCTCGCTGTGCCGGGTAGCATAGAATAGAATAGATTACAGAATAATATTCCGATATCAGACAGTAAGCATGGACAGGCTATGACTGGTCTCACACCCATTGCTCAGACAAGCAGATTCTCTCCATATGAGAGTGTATGTCTCACGCTTTAAGGAACATGGACATAGCCTATTCACCGTATGGCGCGTGTGTGCGAGACAACAGAGGTGGACGAAAAGAGTTCGAAAAACAAACAACAGAGTTAACAACCGTCAAAATTAGAGTGAGAGATTATCAGGGGTGTCCAACTGCAACTGGGTTAAGCAAGCCATTATCTGCATGTCTGTTGCAGATGTTGTATGTCTGCTTATCAGGCAGATTACACCCATGTATCTACCTCTTTTTTTGTTGGTGTAAATAAAGCATTCTCTCTCGCTCTCTCTCAGAGAAAGTGAGACAAACAGACAGTAGAGGTGTGGCACTATGTAGTATGCAGTATGAAGTTGATAGAACTGGAGAGGGAGTGAAAGAGAGAGGCCGTGGAAAAGGAGCGAGAGAGACAGAGAGGAACTGACACACAGAAAGAGACAGCTGGCCTACATGTAGAAGTAAGTGAGTTGCCATTTGCAGGTCACTCATTTCCCCGTGTGTTGTTTTACCCCTGAATGTATTAAGTGGAGAATGAATGCTGCAGTACACTGGCTGTATGCAGCCTCACGGCTGATTTGCAAGGGGAGAGCACAGAGTCATGGTTCACCTTCCAAGGGAGATGCATAGCACTGCTGCCTCCACTGCACCTCACAAGATGGCCGAAAGGATGACTCGAGAGAAAAAATAACCATACATAAGAAATAACGGTTGGACAAGGGTTAAATTAAGGTTATACGTCTTAACAAGGTGTTTTTCCAATTCATTCTCACTGATCTTTAGATAAGGGACACACTTGACATGACACAGGAACCTATGTCAGATGAACTAGCAGTGAAATAACCTTTGTAGTTATGCCGTTTCAGAATGCAATGTCCTATATGTCCTTGCGGTGATATTGCCTTCAGTGCCTTGACTAGCTCTGCTATTGAGGCAATAAAATATCCCCTGATTTCCACAGATCAGGCTAAAATGAGGGAAAGGGGATACCTAGTCAGTTGCGCAACTGAATGCGTTCAACCACAATGTGTCTTCCGATTTTAACCCAACCCTTCTGAATTAGGGGGAACGGTGGTGCACATAGATTACATGAAATAGGGCTTATAGCAATGTAGAGCAATGTAGTCTCACATTGTTTATTATTACCTTATTACCTCTATTACTGTCTCTGGATGGCAAGAGATGTACAGTGCATTACAATTCCATACAGCAATATAGCATTTTGTCATCGAATGTATGCTACTAATAAAGTTATTCAAGACCCTTTTAAACAAAATGGCTGACAGCAGTATCCTTCTTTAACCTCTGCTATCCTGCTTCCATGTCCCCCCCCCCCCCTCTCTCGCTGCCCTGCAGTAGAGGGAGGAGGCGGAGGGGGAAAATCCCCAAATTCTCAGTCTCCATAGCAACAGCAGTCAGGTGACCTTGTCTCCGACTCATACTGCTGAGTCAGATAAATTGAAGGATTGAACAAGATGGAGAACAGAATATAGTGGGACAGAGAGAGAGGGAGCGAGAGAGAGAGAGAGAGAGAGAGAGAGCGAGAGAGAGAGATGAAATGGAACCCACCATCATTTCATTCTCTGATGCTCTGATGCTGGATGTTGTGCAAGCCTTGATGTGTAAATAATGTCATGTAATCCAATTTCTCCTCTCCTCTTATAATGTCAGGCATAAGTGACATAATCAGGGTTTTCCCCTCCTTTTTTTATTTTAGGAACTCAGTCCGGATCTCACCTTACCGTTGAGAGTTAAAATGGTAGAAAACACAAGTAAAATTTGAAATTTGTCTGTGCATCAGCAGTTTCCTCTTGTTTTGTCAGTCACTGACAGTCACTCAATTAGCCATGTCAGCTAACCATTTTTTGATTGGAAAATTGGTTTAGCCAGTTATCTAAACTTGTAGTAATCATGTCCGAATACCAACTGGGCTGACAGGGCACGTGCCCAGGGGCCCTGACCTCCATGGGGGCCCGTATTGATTTTATCAGTCACTCTCACACAGATATCATAAAACATGACATACGTCATGGCAAAATGTGTAGAATTGCAGGAAATTAGCTTTGAAACCACAAAAAAATGTCACTCCACCCCATGGCAAAATGGGTAGGATTGTGGAAATTATACTTAAAACTACTAAATCTCACTTAGGGCCCCTAAAAGGCTAGAATGTCAGTGTCTGATTGTTAAACTGTTACACTCTCAGGAGTGGTCGTGACGTGTGGCCATGATGTGCATGCGTTTGTGTCTTACGGAAAGGTGATGCAAATGTCATCCTACTGTATCTCTACATACCACCCTAATGTTAGTCTTGCATTGTTTAATGTAGTAGCGGTGTCATTGCATGTGGGAGAGAGGCTGAAGTATGTGTGGGAATGTAGGCATGAATCGGGTTTTAAAGAAGAGTTACAGAAATGTGTTCATTTGTTCAATGGTTTAAGTCAGGCTGCATGAGAGAAAGAGAGAGAGAGAGAGAGAGAGTTTCAGTATGCGACTGTCAGGATGGGTGGAAATGTGTGATGCAGATGCTGCCATGGAGCATGTGTGCGAGGGTCAATATGGGATTCAGTGTGTGTGAAGGTCAGGGACAGGGTGTGTGTTTATATTCTATGTGTGAAGTCGGCTAGGAGGATAGGATGTGTGAGTGTCGTGGAGCATGTGGGAGGTAGAGTGTGAGGATGAGAGAAAGAGAGTGTGTGTGTGTGTTTCTGTGTTTGTTTCTGTGTGTGAAGGTGATCCTTGTTAATCCGGTTTTGTAAATGTCTGACATAATCTATGTTCCACTCACAGCGTCCTGGACAGGGGGAGGGGAGGAACAGAGGAAGAGAGAGACAGAGAGAGAAGGACAAAAAGAGGAAGGGAGTGAGATCATACGGTACAAAGGACCGCGTCAAATGATGGAATGAACGAGAGAAGGGGATGACAGAGATAAAGAGAGGGACCAATAGAAAAAATGATCTTCTGCTTTTTTTTTTTTTAGTGGGGGGGGGTAAAGAGCTTGTATGAATGTTGGTATGAAAGGATCTATACATACTTCCTAATTTTTGTATCATTATTCATTTAAAGAGATGGAGAGGAGGATCGCCAAAGACCCCACAGCAGGGGTAGACAGACAAGCATGGAAATGGAGGAGTGAACTAAGAATTATACATGGGACGAAGTAACATGGAAAGTGTGACATGGGACAGTTGATTAGGGATAATGTTGCCATGGAACGAAAGTATCACAAGAGAGGGCAAAAGGCCCAAAAAGGGGATGAGGAAAGAGGAGGACTTAAGGGTAGAGATCAAAAGTGCCGATCGGATTAATAACGAGCTAAAGACTCACAGGGAGAGCATGGCCCCAAAACACATGCAACAGTAGCCTACTAGTCTATGTATTCGAAAGAAACATTTCGTCAAAATCAGCTCCAAACATGAACCCCCCCCCCCTGCTACTAAACTGTACATCTGGTCCCAGACATTTTCCCCACCTCCCTCTCTTCTCCCCCGTCTCTTCCCCTCCCCCTCTCCCTCCTCCTCTCTCCTGTAGCTGTCCTTTCAGAACCACCACTGCAGCAAAAGGAGCACAACTCGGCTGCACTCACTCATCCCGGCTAGCCTCCACTCTCTGCCTCTCTACTCCAATCTCTGCAATACTTACACATAACTGACTTTAGTGTGAATTGACTAGCACAGTGAATTTGGAAAATATTCAGACCCCTTGACTTTTTTCACATCTTGTTACGTTACAGCCTTATTCTAAAATGGATTAAATTGTTATTTTCCCTCATAAATCTACACACAATATCTCATAATGACAATGCAAAAACAGTGTTTATTATTTTGAAAATGTATTAAAAATACAAAACTGAAATATGACATTTACATTAGTATTCAGACCCTTTACTCAGTACTTTGTTGAAGCACGTTTGGCAGCTAATACAGCCTTGAGTCTTCTTGGGTATGACACCACAAGCTTGGCACACCTGTATTTGGGGAGTTTCGGGGGCGTCACTGTACAGCTATTTTCAGGTCTCTCCAGAGATGTTCAATCGGGTTCAAGTCCGGGCTCTGGCTGAACCACTCAAGGACTTTCAGAGACTTGTCCCGAAGCCACTCCTGCGTTGTCTTGGCTGTGTGCTTCGGTTCATTGTCCTGTTGGAAGGTGAACCTTCGCCCCGCTCTAGAGCAGGTTTTCATATAGGATCTCTCTGTACTTTGCTCTGTTCATCTTTACCTTGATCCTGAATAGTCTCCCAGTCCCTGCCACTGAAAAACATCCCCACAGCATGATGCTGCCACCACCATGCTTCACCGCAGTGATGGTGCCAGGTTTCCTCCATACGTGATGCTTGGCATTCAGGCCAAAGAGTTCAATCTTGGTTCCATCAGACTAGTGAATATTTTTTGTCATGGTCTAAGAGTCCTTTAGGTGCCTTTTGGCAAATGCCAAGCGGACTATAATGTGCCTTTTACTGAGGAGTGGCGTCCGTCTGGCCACTCTCCCATAAAGGCCTGATTGGTGGAGTGCTGCAGGGATGGTTGTCCTTCTGGAAGGTTCTCCCATCTCCACAGAGGAACTCTACAGCTCTGTCACAGTGACCATCAGGTTCTTGGTCACCTCTCTGATCAAGGCCCTTCTCCCCCGATTGCTCAGTTTGGGCAGCCAGCTCTAGGAAGAGTCTTGGTGGTTCCAAACTTCTTCCATTTATGAATGATGGAGGCCACTGTGTTCTTGGGTACCTTCAATGCTGTAGAAATGTTTTGGTACCCTTCCCCAGATCTGTGCCTTGACACAATCCTGTCTCAGAGCTCTACAGACAATTCCTTCAACCTCATGACTTGGTTTTTGCTCTGACAAACTGTCAACTGTGAGACCTTATATAGACAGGTGTGTGCCTTTCCAAATCATGTCCAATCAATTTAATTTACCACAGGTGGACTCCACTCATGTTGTAAAAACATCTCAAGGATGATCAATGGAATCAGGATGCACCTGAGCTCAATTTAGAGTCTCATAGCAAAGGGTCTGAATACTTATGTAAATAAGGTATATATTTTTTATTTTGAATACATTTATAAATATTTGTTAAAACCTGTATTCACTTTGTCATTATGGGGTATTGTGTGTAGATTGATGAGGATTATAAATAAAACATATTTTTTTGTATAAGCCTGTAAAGTAACAAAATGTGGAAAAAGGGAATGGATCGGAATATTTTCTGAATGCACAGTATAGTATATTCACTGTTAAACAGTGTTTAATAATGTTAGTTTGCTTTTGGTGCAGTCATTCGTGTTTCAAAAATGAGCTTCGAGACACTACTGAGAAACTGAAGACAAATACATCAATTTCATAAAATTCATAAATTTGAATCTTTTTTGAATTGACAATATTCTATAGTATCTCTGCGTATTTAAAAAAGTATACTTCTACTGCATTGTCCATGGCCATCCAGAATCACAACATGCCGACTTCTGCCCCATAGAAGAGCTCTCATCGCTTTTGTGACGTTGTCAGCTAATCCATCTTTAAGCGGGCACAGCCAGAAGAGGACTGGCTACCCCTCAGAGCCTGGTTCCTCTCTAGGTTTCTTCCTAGGTTCCTGCCTTTCTAGGGAGTTTTTCCTAGCCACCATGATTTTACATCTGCATTCCTTGCTCATTGGGGTTTTAGGCTGGGTTTTCTATATAAGCACTCTGTGACATCAGCTGATATAAAAAGGGATTTATAAATACATTTGATTTGATTTAATGTCAATTGGATCCAAATACAGTATGTGGTGTTAGCTAATATCTGTACCATGAACAAGGGAAAAATGGCTTTTAAGTAAGATTACTCAGCAAAGTGAACTTTTGACCTCTACTCAAGAGAAATGAGCTGGCTAAACCCCTGATCCATTTCAGCCAACTCAACATTCTGGATTCCATTTGGATTTGCCATTTCTCTATCTACAGTGTTTCACTCCCATGTTTTCCGCTAATGACTCTGCAAACGACAACAGAATTTGGGTCTGGCTATTTAGGAGCCATTTTTGCGGGTGATCTGCCATAGTTTGTGTGGAGAGGTTTGCTTTCTGATGCTAGGTCTGTTGAGCTGGTGATGTGTTACTGCTAGTTATTGCAAAGACAGTGTTTGGTGTCCGTTTTGAGTGTTTGTAGTGTGTCCTTAACACTATCATGCATTGAGTGTGTGTTGTATATGTGTTTTGCTTACAATTGTCCTAGGTGTGCGATGGTATGCCATGTATGATCAGGAGCCTTAGACTTGCTTTGAATGACAGGGCTGTGTGTGTCTGTTCAGTGTGTGTGTGTGTGTGTGTGTGTGTGTGTGTGTGTGTGTGTGTGTGTGTGTGTGTGTGTTCATTCGTGGGCTGAGCTGTGGACAATAAGCAGCCTTGGGAGTGCCGTGCCTGACCGTTAGGCGAGCTTAAGACAGGCCATGTGCTCAGCGGGGAGCTGGCCCTTTAAGTTCCAGCAGCCAACCAGAGAGGAGATGCTGGGAGCAGGCTGTCCTTGGAAATGACCTTGCAGAGGGGCTGAAAAATGGAGGGAGAGAAACAAAGTGAGGGAGAGAGAAAGCGGAAGAGGGAGAGAGGAAGAAATATGGGGGAATAGAGAAAGGATGAAGGGGGAAAGAGAGAATATGAACAAGAGAGAGGGTATATAGGGAGCTGGTGGGAATGAGAGAGAAAGAGGGGGTGAAAGAAAGGGGGAGGAGAGAGCGAGAGCTGAGAGAAAGGGCATAGTGAGATTTATAAAGAAGGAGAGGGGAAGAGAGAAAGAGAGAGAATCCTTAGGCTACAGTGTCCATTGCTACTGCATAGGTCACTCTAATACAATAGCATATCCAGTGAGGTAATAGATGGAGGGTAATCCTTCAGTCGTGATCATATGCAAATACACACCTTGTTCAGAGAGAGAGAGAGAGAGAGAGAGAGAGAGAGAGAGAGGAATGGTAGAGACAGTTCGAGACACTAAGAGGATTGAGAGTTCAACTAGTTCTCACTCTTGCTCTCTCCCTCCTTCCCTCCTTCCTTTCTATCCTCTCCCTCTATCTCGCTCCCTCACGGTGACAAGCATGAACGTCATCTAGTACGGCTTACATTTACAACACACCACTCTCCCATTGCATAAGACATTCTCTGAAAGGGATGCAAGAGAGGGGGATAAGAATAGAGAGGGATTTGAGACAGGAAGCGAGGGTGAAAATCAAGGTAGAGATAGGAAATGAAGGGAGGATGAAGGGCAGGTAATAAAGATAAAATAAGTATTATTCTTATAATGGCTTTGAGTTTTGACAGTGAACAAAAAGGATGAGAGCGAAAATGATAAGTCAGCGCTCAAATCAAAATGGAGTATTAGACTTTCTGAATTGCAGCATTCCCTAATGATCTTAGTATCTATATTAGAGGTTGCACTTGCGACATACCTCTCCTTCATTGCACCTGTACCTGTGTCACTAGTAGGGATGTTGTACCCTAGCCGGTTAGCTGGTTAGCCAGTTAGCCGTTCGCATACACTCAACTGGCTAAGGCTAATGCTCATAGCACATCATCACTTCACCAAGTAGGACACGTTCCTGTATAGTCTTTATTATGTTGTCCCTGGATCAACAAGTCCATCAAGCACCTTGTGAGATCGCCAACATGCGCAACATGTGCAATGCCCCCCTTGTACCCGCCAAAAGTAAACATTCCCAGTGCAACTGACTGACCTGCTGTGCGCCGCTGCAAAATCTGAACTAGCTCTTCAACATAAGAGGTAAGCTGACGATGATAAAGATAAATACATTTCTGAAGGGGTCAAAGGGCAAGTTTAACCTGCATCATTTAAAAACATGCAATTCTGCATGTCCCAAGGACAAAGCTGGGAGATACTATTTGTTCCTTTACATGTGGTCTGGTCAGACTTTCAAATGCAGTCAAAGTGTTACAGGCTGAGGGTGTGAGACGGAGTTGGGCAATGTTCTTGAGGTGATAGAATGACGCTTTACACAGTTGTTTGACGTGGCTGTCAAAGGTCAGGGAGGAATCAAGCTTTACACCCAGATTGAAAACTGAGGGGGAGAGAGGGATGTTCTGTCCTTCAATGGTGAGGCGTGTTATTGGTGAATGCCGGACCTGGTGGGGGGAGTCAACAAGTAGGGCCTCGGTTTTGCTGCTGTTTAGTTTAAGTAAGTTTTGCTTCATCGATGCCCTTATTTCCTTAAGGCAGGCGTTCAGACGGGCACATGCATCAGAGGGACCTGGGGCAGTTTCTACATACAGCTGGGAGTCATTAGCATAGCAGTGGAATGAGATTCCACACCGGCTAATGACACGACCGAGGGGGAGCATGTACAGGACGAACAGGATGGGTCCAAGAACAGATCTTTGTGGGACACCGCAGGGGACGTGGTGGGTTCGGGACCTGGACCCACCTAGCGACACATACTCAGTCCTGTCTGAGAGGTAGGAGTGAAACCAGCTCAGGGCTGCTCCAGACAGCCCAATGGTGTCCCAGAGGCGTTCCAGGATGATCAGGAGACATCCTACATCAGCCGCCATCAGCAGATCGTTGGTGACCCTGAATAGGGCCATTTCAGTGCTGTGGGCCTGCCGGAAACCTGACTGTAAACTTCTCAAATAAGTTGTTCTGTTTAAGATAGTCCTGGAGCTGTACAGCAACCCCTTTTTCCAACACCTTAGAGAGGAAGGGCGGGATGGATATTGACCTGTAATTGGCCAGAACTTCTGGGTCCAGGGTGGGCTTCTTTAGAAGGGGGCTGATGACAGAGGTCTTAAATGCAGGTGGGACACTGCCAGATTGGAGAGAGTGGGTTATTAGAAGGCTGAGTGCAGAGGTGCATGATTTGAGCAGGGCGGTTGGAATAGGATCCAAGGTACAGGAGGAGGTTTTCATTATGAAGATAGTTTTCTCAATACCTCCCTGGGTGAGGAAGCAGGAAAGAGGCTGAAGTGATGTTGGTGGGAGAAAAACAGTAAATTATGCTGTTTACACTGCTCTTCCGTTGTCTCGATGGCGGACTGGGTCTGTGGTTTGAAATTATGGTTTATGGTAGAAAACAGGTGCTTTGAGTTTGCAGGATTTTTATGAATGAGGTTGGAGTAGATCGTCAAACGTGTCTCTTTCAGTGCTTTGGAATAGGCCCTTTGATGCTCTGGAAAGGCCAGTTTGTGGACAGTGAGGCCCGAGTGTCTGAGACGCCGCTCCAGGATGCGTTCAGTGTATTTCATGTTTCTCAGTTCTGAGTAAACCATGGAGCGTGTTTTTGTGGGGGCATGCAGGCCAAGCACACTGCTCAGGGATTGGTTGTAAAACTCCACAGTTTAATCTTATCCACCGACGAATTAGCTGGAAGAGACGGGCTCAAGATGTCCTCTGACATGCTGGCAGGATCGATGTTTTTCCAGTTCCAGTTGACTTGGTTGGACTTGGTTAGAGGGGGAAGGAATGTCAAGTCCAGTACGACAACCTTGTGGTCAGACACACCAAGGTCATAGACCTACATGTTGTTGATGACGGCGGAGTCAGTGATGACCAGGTTAATTATGAGCCCACAGGTGTGTGTGGGGGCGTCAACGAGTTGCTTCAGGTCAATCAAACTCAGAAACTCAGCAGAAGAGTGACATGAGGAAGAGTCACCTATTGCTAGAACCTGCTTCATGTTCATTTCATTATTTATTTCAGGTTAAATATTAATACTATTTCACCCTTTTATTCATATGAACAAACAGTAGTATTTATAGTTTAATAGTGTCTTTATTAATCAGGGCCAGCTCCAGGTATAAGCAGCCTACTGTACGCGGTCGTTTAAGGTCCCCGGTCACTAGGGGGCCCCCAGCCCAAAAACGCAGTCGGGGTTTCAACTTACTGTTGAGAGTTACAATAGTAGAATACACAAGATGCAGGTTTGAAATTTCGTTGTGCATCCGCAGTTTCTCTTGTTTTGCCTGTCAATGACAGTCACTCAATTAGCCGTGTCAGCAAAACTATTTTTTTACTTGTAGTATTCATGGCCGAATACCGACCCAGGCCCAGGGGCCCTGACCTCCAGGGGACCAACGTTGATTTTGTTAGTCACTCAGATATCATTAACATGGTAGAAGTCATGGCAAAATGTGTAGAATTGCAGGAAATTAAGTTTAAAACTATAAAAATGCCCCATTTCAAAATGAGTAGCATGACATTTGTTATAAATTTGCAAAAATCGATCTCCCTCACGGTAAAATGTGTAGAACCGGAGAAGACTTGCTTTAAAACTGCAACCAAATCTTGCTTAGTGCTCCAAAAGGCTAGCGCCGGCCCTGTTGCAGCTCATTTATTAAAATGCTTCATGCTTTTTAAATGCATTACTAAATGGTTCATACATGTGAACTACTGCATTAATACATGCTAGTTAATGTATCTTTATTGTAAAGTTCTAACTATTAATTTGCAAACATGCCCATAAATATTTGATTGTATAACAAAGTTGTAACTTCACACAGAAGGCACACATGAGAACTGCCTTTAAATAGGCACTTCTGATGATAATGGCCATTACAGCCATGACACTTGATCTAACATAGGAGATAACAGATGTAAAATGTGGAATATAACACAAGTGTATATTATTGAGTAGCTGACACCTCTGCAACAATTCCTGAGAGCTACAGTGCCTTGCGAAAGTATTCGGCCCCCTTGAACTTTGCGACCTTTTGCCACATTTCAGGCTTCAAACATAAAGATATAAAACTGTATTTTTTTGTGAAGAATCAACAACAAGTGGGACACAATCATGAAGTGGAACAACATTTATTGGATATTTCAAACTTTTTTAACAAATCAAAAACTGAAAAATTGGGCGTGCAAAATTATTCAGCCCCCTTAAGTTAATACTTTGTAGCGCCACCTTTTGCTGCGATTACAGCTGTAAGTCACTTGGGGTATGTCTCTATCAGTTTTGCACATCGAGAGACTGAAATTGTTTCCCATTCCTCCTTGCAAAACAGCTCGAGCTCAGTGAGGTTGGATAGAGAGCATTTATGAACAGCAGTTTTCAGTTCTTTCCACAGATTCTCGATTGGATTCAGGTCTGGACTTTGACTTGGCCATTCTAACACCTGGATATGTTTATTTTTGAACCATTCCATTGTAGATTTTGTTTTGTTTTGTTTTGGATCATTGTCTTGTTGGAAGACAAATCTCCATCCCAGTC
Organism: Oncorhynchus tshawytscha; assembly: GCF_018296145.1. NCBI lineage: Eukaryota > Metazoa > Chordata > Actinopteri > Salmoniformes > Salmonidae > Oncorhynchus > Oncorhynchus tshawytscha. The sequence goes on from NC_056451.1 coordinate 5,532,452, forward strand.
TCAGGTCTTTTGCAGACTCCATCAGGTTTTCTTCCAGAATGGTCCTGTATTTGGCTCCATCCATCTTCCCATCAATTTTAACCATCTTCCCTGTCCCTGCTGAAGAAAAGCAGGCCCAAACCATGATGCTGCCACCACCATGTTTGACAGTGGGGATGGTTGTTCAGGGTGATGAGCTGTGTTGCTTTTACGCCAAACATAACGTTTTGCATTGTTGCCAAAAAGTTCAATTTTGGTTTCATCTGACCAGAGCACCTTCTTCCACATGTTTGGTGTGTCTCCCAGGTGGCTTGTGGCAAACTTTAAACAACACTTTTTATGGATATCTTTAAGAAATGGCTTTCTTCTTGCCACTCTTCCATAAAAGGCCAGATTTGTGCAATATACGACTGATTGTTGTCCTATGGACAGAGTCTCCCACCTCAGCTGTAGATCTCTGCAGTTCATCCAGAGTGATCATGGGCCTCTTGGCTGCATCTCTGATCAGTCTTGTCCTTGTATGAGCTGAAAGTTTAGAGGGACGGCCAGGTCTTGGTAGATTTGCAGTGGTCTGATACTCCTTCCATTTCAATATTATTGCTTGCACAGTGCTCCTTGGGATGTTTAAAGCTTGGGAAATCTTTTTGTATCCAAATCCGGCTTTAAACTTCTTCACAACAGTATCTCGGACCTGCCTGGTGTGTTCCTTGTTCTTCATGATGCTCTCTGCGCATTTAACGGACCTCTGAGACTATCACAGTGCAGGTGCATTTATACGGAGACTTGATTACACACAGGTGGATTGTATTTATCATCATTAGTCATTTAGGTCAACATTGGATCATTCAGAGATCCTCACTAAGCTTCTGGAGAGAGTTTGCTGCACTGAAAGTAAAGGGGCTGAATAATTTTGTACTCCCAATTTTTCAGTTTTTGATTTGTTAATAAAGTTTGAAATATCCAATAAATGTCGTTCCACTTCATGATTGTGTCCCACTTGTTGTTGATTCTTCACAAAAAAATACAGTTTTATATCTTTATGTTTGAAGCCTGAAATGTGGCAAAAGGTCGCAAAGTTCAAGGGGGCCGAATACTTTCGCAAGGCACTGTATAACGTAAAGGTAAGTGAATGTTGAAGAAGTTGTTGTAAACAGCCGGTAAATTAGTACAACAGCTTACATTTTAAAATCACAGCCCACCCTGTTAAAAACATATACATCAGCATGGGTCGTTCGCGAACTAAAGACTCTTTTCAAATGGCTCTTTTTGGTGAACGTCTGGAACCGAATCGCATCTGTGAAAGAGCCGTTCATTTGGCACCCTGATCTGCATACTGTTACTACTGCTTTCGGAGCTCCAAATGTCAATTATCTGCAGATAAATTATGAAACACTATCTGAAGATGAGTGAGTTGCTTTCCCTCACATTCTGCGGTAAAGGTCATCTTTTGCCATTTTTTTTCCAGGAAGTGCAGCCCTAAGCGAACTGAAATAATAGCACGAGTCAAGACAAAAGGTTGCAGAAGGTTGCTGCTGATATGCCTCAAAGATATCACCATAAGTATTGCAAAGTCAACTTGAATCAAAGCTAAAAGTTCATCAATACTTAACAATGTTGAGATGGTATTGTAATTTTTTTAACTAACAAAGTGTAGCCTCCAGTGTGTCCAGCTTTTTGTAGGGGGTGTGAGATCATATTACATTTCCAGTCCCCGGGCATCCCCTTTGACGTGGCAAATGCTCTAAAACACAGCGCATTGATATGTCTCTACATGAGAAGAGCAGAAGCCCTTCTCCTACAGGTTACTTGAACCATAATCCTCATCTGAAAGAGTGAGAAGCGCACAATGTGAAAAACAGACCACATTGTGCGCTGCGACATTTCTACCTGATGCAATCGTGCCGTCTAAAAATGCATATAGTATTTCATGGGAAATGGTGTCATGCTTCATCATGAAGTGCTTTCAGAATCAAACAGTTTGAACTGTGCTGGAGAATAAGCTGTGGTACAGAACCGAGCTTTATTTTCCATCCAGGGATGAACATTTGACATAAAACAACAGTCACATAAAAACATGAAATCATCATCACCATAATTCATCATACACAGAAAACTGCACATTTACCAGGAAGTTTGAGAAGACAGGCTGAGTGGGTGGGTAGCTTACATTTTACAGGCAGCTCTTTGAAACGCCTATGTCAAGAAACTTGGATGCATTTAGCAGTGTTGCAGGAACATCATCTCAAGAAAATGTGTTGGTACACAAACCAACTCGAACAACATTTAAATTGCATAAATTATGTCTTTGTTTGATACATCTCCCGTTCGGCATGTCTCTTGTGATGCGGTTCACGGCAGCACTGACGGATATGTTGACATTAACGACCTTTACCCCCCTTTTGTTCCATCATGGCCAAAGACTGGCTAGCCAGTACCTAGCTCACAACAGACATAGATGAAAGGGGAGACATATAAGTATTTTTTGCCATAGCTGAATAGTGTAAACTTTTAATTATATTTGCTGACACCTTACAGTCATATTTTGGCACCAGTAGAGTAGCTATCTAGCTATATTAACCATGCCCTTCCGCAAACACACCTTCGCCGATGTTGGCGGTACTTATTCAAATTAGGTAAGAGAATCTCATGTTACCACTGGTGTATTAAAATGAGAGTTAGGGTGATGTAACCCTATACCTTTAATAATCCCACCTCCCCAATCCAAGTGTTTGACATGGGGGAGGGGACCAGCAACTTTATGATCAAACTATATCAGTTTAGAAGCAATTGTCATTTCTCATACTTTGGTCATCATTCTTTGATCTGGTTTAACCCAAATATCATGAAATGTAATAAAAAACACAATTTTGACTGTTCATGACCTTTAAACAGATTCCAGCAACTCCAGCTCCATTGTACCTCCCTCTATCACGAGGCTGTTGAGGGGAGGACGGCACATAAAAATGGCTGGAACGACGCTAATGGAATGACATCAAACACAATGGGTTTGATACCATTCCACTGATTCCGCTCCAGCCATAAACACGAGCCCGTCCTCCCCAATCTTTTTATTTTTTATTTCTTTTTTTATTTCACCTTTATTTAACCAGGTAGGTTAGTTGAGAACAAGTTCTCATTTGCAACTGCGACCTGGCCAAGATAAAGCATAGCAGTGTGAGCAGACAACACAGAGTTACACATGGAATAAACAATTAACAAGTCAATAACACAGTAGAAAACAAAGGGGGAGTCTATATACAATGTGTGCAAAAGGCATGAGGAGGTAGGCGAATAATTAAAATTTTGCAGATTAACACTGGAGTGATAAATGATCAGATGGTCATGTACAGGTAGAGATATTGGTGTGCAAAAGAGCAGAAAAGTAAATAAATAAAAACAGTATGGGGATGAGGTAGGTGAAAATGGGTGGGCTATTTACCAATAGACTATGTACAGCTGCAGCGATCGGCCAGCTGCTCAGATAGCTGATGTTTGAAGCTGGTGAGGGAGATAAAAGTCTCCAACTTCAGCGATTTTTGCAATTCGTTCCAGTCACAGGCAGCAGAGTACTGGAACGAAAGGCGGCCAAATGAGTTGTTGGCTTTAGGGATGATCAGTGAGATACACCTGCTGGAGCGCGTCCTACGGATGGGTGTTGCCATCGTGACCAGTGAACTGAGATAAGGCGGAGCTTTACCTAGCATGGACTTGTAGATGACCTGGAGCCAGTGGGTCTGGCGACGAATATGTAACGAGGGCCAGCCGACTAGAGCATACAAGTCGCAGTGGTGGGTGGTATAAGGTGCTTTAGTGACAAAACGGATGGCACTGTGATAGACTGCATCCAGTTTGCTGAGTAGAGTGTTGGAAGCCATTTTGCAGATGACATCGCCGAAGTTGAGGATCGGTAGGATAGTCAGTTTTACTAGGGTAAGCTTGGCGGCGTGAGTGAAGGAGGCTTTGTTGCGGAATAGAAAGCCGACTCTTGATTTGATTTTCGATTGGAGATGTTTGATATGAGTCTGGAAGGAGAGTTTGCAGTCTAGCCAGACACCTAGGTACTTATAGATGTCCACATATTCAAGGTCGGAACCATCCAGGGTGGTGATGCTAGTCGGGCATGCGGGTGCAGGCAGCGATCGGTTGAAAAGCATGCATTTGGTTTTACTAGCGTTTAAGAGCAGTTGGAGGCCACGGAAGGAGTGTTGTATGGCATTGAAGCTTGTTTGGAGGTTAGATAGCACAGTGTCCAATGACGGGCCGAAAGTATATAGAATGGTGTCGTCTGCGTAGAGGTGGATCAGGGAATCGCCCGCAGCAAGAGCAACATCATTGATATATACAGAGAAAAGAGTCGGCCCGAGAATTGAACCCTGTGGCACCCCCATAGAGACTGCCAGAGGACCGGACAGCATGCCCTCCGATTTGACACACTGAACTCTGTCTGCAAAGTAATTGGTGAACCAGGCAAGGCAGTCATCCGAAAAACCGAGGCTACTGAGTCTGCCGATAAGAATATGGTGATTGACAGAGTCGAAAGCCTTGGCAAGGTCGATGAAGACGGCTGCACAGTACTGTCTTTTATCGATGGCGGTTATGATATCATTTAGTACCTAAGGTGCCTCCAACCTCCTGTGCTCCCTATGTCTCTTATTTCTCTCTCTATGATTAACTAGGTCCTATAGTATTACATACAAACTCTGAATTAAGGAATTTTAATCCCAGGTTCTCTCTAATTCGGTCTCGTTTACACCAGACTGTGTTCCTAGGGCACAAAAACCCACGTGCGTCAGCAGTAGCATCGGTAGGTAGCATCGGGGCCGTAGCCCCAGGAGATGCAACTACGCTACGGCTGTGCATCTCCCTTACTCACTCTGTCACACTGAACAGAATGGAGCACGTGCTCCTGCTGTGAGAGGGGCTCATATGGGAGAGTCAGAGCCTGTATTTCTGCTGTTGCTGCTGTGCCCAATGAGTCAGTGTGACAGAGTGCAAGCCTAGCGCAACGCTAACGTCTCTCTTCCCTTTCCTTTCCCCTCTGCTATATCATCATTATCGCTGCACCTGGTCACCCCATCGGGCTAGCGTACTCAAGAGTCTCACAGTCAGTCTGCTGCTGCACCTCATTCTACTGCACCAATCCACGGCCAGACTCGACTGTCAGACACCCTCCTCTGCAATATGTAACTGCCTATGCACCGTTGGGTGTCTGCCTGTCTGCTAAGTCCCATGAGGGTGTGTGTATGTGCTCTTTTCCAAGGCAGCTGTGACAGAAAGAGGATGGTGTGCACACACACACACACACGCACACACACACACATGTGCACACACACACACACACACACACACACACACACACACACATGTGCACACAATCACACATTCACACACAAACCCACACACACGCAAGTACACATACACACGCAAGCACATGCACATAGACACACATGTGCACACAATCACATATTCAAACACGCGCACACACACACACGCAAGCACACAAACCCACGCACATGCACACACACACACACACACACACACACACACACACACACACACACACACACACACACACACACACACACACACACACACACACACACACATACACTGTTCCCTCTCTGAGACTGAGTGGGTAATAATTGGCGCAGCAATGCTCCAGCTTCTGCATCTGATTTACCAGATGTACAAATATAGACTGGAAGCCTGTCACAAGTATCTGTAGGATAGTTGATTAGTTCTTGGAATTCATCAAATAATACAATATGTACCATACCTTGCTTCAGTATGAATATGCATAGAAACACCTGGAGTGGGGGAGAAGTGTTGATGAGAAACAAACAGCACTATTTGTGCTGGACTGAAAAAATACCTGTGTCAACTTTGCGGCACTTTTGATGCCCCCTCCCCTCTCAACTTGACACAACTTCGGGAAGCATTGGAGTCAACATGGGCCAGCATCCCTGTGGAACGCTTTCGACACCTTGTAGAGTCCCTGCCCGGAGGAATTGAGGCTGCTCTGAGGGCAAAATGGGGTGCAACTCAATATTAGGAAGGTGTTCCTAATGTTTTGTACACTCAGTGTATTGTGTGTATAAATATGTCAGAGGGAATTTGTCTCTCTAAAACAACTGCAACAAGGTGATAGATGGAGGACATGCTGTGAGTGTACTGAGGTGATGCTAAGTGCTAAACTAAGCTAGTAGCCACACTGATACGTCCAACATAAACCCAAGGTAAATTCGGATAAAAAATATGTCACATTGGTGATCAAAGTGGATTCAAACTACAGTGGGTTTTCTACTCTCTCTGGTAAATGTAAAGTTCAGCCCAAAGCTCAAATGTTCAATTAAATCAGGTTGAAAATTAAACAGCACAGTCCTAATTACTAATGACTACACATATACATTTGTTGATGACTTTTACTGATACATGCGAACAGTAGCAGGGGCCATATATACACACATTGGATGATGCATTTCACACTGTGATCTACAAGCATGGTCAATGGATTAGAGGTCTTGGGGAGGATTGTATCTGACACACAGTCCTGGCCTGATTTGAGTGAACATCTGGATGCATGCAGACACACTCACACAGCCGGTTCTCCCTGGTTCTGCTTTATGACGTAACCAAACACTGATGCATCCAGGAAGCGGCACTTTTTCATCCTCCAATCAGAGCAGAGAGTCCAGACTAAGGTCCAATCAAACTGCTTTGGCATAGAATGGTGAATTTACAGCGGATGACATTCTTAAATGTTCCGCTCAGATTTTTGGTTTAGAGTTAAAGTATAAAACATGATGAAAATGGACATTAAAATGACACATTATATTTGAACCTTCATCAGATGAAGGACATGTAGGACTTTATAGTTCAAATGAGTGTAGTGTTTTCTAAACCCTTTCATCTTCTGTCTGCTGCTTAGAGGTTTACAAAGTAATGTATTTGAATGGCCTTCTTTGTAGACACTGCAAACTGATCACACACACACACACACACACACACACACACACACACACACACACACACACACACACACACACACACACGCACACGCACACACACACACACACACACACACGCTCACACACACACACACACACACACACACTCACACACACACACACACACACACCTCTCCTCATTAGACAAGGTAGCTGGAACCCATAGAAATTGTGATTAATTAACCAATGCTACAACACACTAACAAATCATGCCTATAAATCACTGTTAATTTGCCCTGAGAGGCTATACTGAGAGGTGGTTTATCACTCGGGGCTGCAAGGAAAACATCTCAGCACTTATTGGAATAGTAAAAAAAGAAAATGCTTTGGTTGCCAGAGGCTGTTTCTACTTTAGTCAAATCCTCAGTCATAGGAACAAACAGCCAAACAAGGGGTGGTTGGGTTGGTTTGGCCAGATGTGGATTCGGTAATGACTTCTCCCCGTTGGGGGAGAGCTTGTGTTGCCAGATCTGTTTCTACTTAAATCAACTAGTCTGTTTTTGTCATACACTCATGCAATGTTTCCCAATATCGGTCCTGGGTCCAAAGGGGTGCACATTGTCCTTTTTGCCCTAGCAGTAACACACCTGACTCAACTAAAAACCTTTATGACTATCAAACAAAAGGTGCGCACCCCTTTGGACCTGGGGACAAATACTGGGAAACATTATTTTAAAGGATATTCTCCTTTGTATAGGAAAGAAGTACTAAACAGCTCAAGCAGAATCCGAATGCTTGGCCCCCAGGCTAGGGTGGATGTGGGTGGATCCTAGGTCTGACCATATTTGATCAGTTACTAGAATGAAACATTTTCTTGACTGATATGACAGATTTTTTTCATGTTGCTAAGCTGCCAAATTCCACTCTAGTGATTTATTAGGTTTCTATGGTGGGTCCCGTACATTTTTCTTTATATACTGTACTTCCTATTGAATGGTGACGTGCTTAGACCTTGTTACCCCAGGCTTGGTTTTGAAATAGAATTCAGTTCTGGGTTTGTTGTTTGATTGAGTGAGCTATTTAAATACCCTTTAGTGTATTTATATACTAAGGCCGGGACATTTAAAGGTAATTTCCAATTGAGCCTTCATCTGCAGCGTTTACCTTGAATGCCATCTCTGTGAACGCGGTAACATTGCCTTTAAAAAGCTGCATTGAGGACTAGAGCGCTCATATTGAATCCCTGCCCAAACGTCTGTATAATAATGGCATCATCACCATTTGACAAATAAAACCACATTACCTGCCTGCCCTCCCCATCATCATGGCTGACTGATATTAATAACGCATGAGATATATGATTAGAATAGAGCTCTGTTCATTAAGGAATGATAACTAAGATCATGAACATTTGACAAATAAACCCAGATGTCATCATCTCCGATAGGTGTTGCCATTCCTACCCGTTGCTAGCGCCGCCTCGGGCCAACGTACGATCATGTGTAAGATCCCATCACCCTTTATCTCCCTCTATAACCATACTGTAGTAGGAGGAAAGATGTCTGACCAGACAGAACATTCTTTACCTGCCTAACAAGGTGATGAACAGAATATTGTCACGGTGTCCACACTCTGCATCTGCAGTGCAGGCCTCAGTTTGGGATTGGAAAAGAGATGGGATTCGGGCACATTTTGATTGGAGGAGAGCTGGGACTTGGCAAGACATGATTGGAGGGTGAGACCCTGCATGTTGCTGGGCTGTTGTTGTAGAAATACACACATTCTTTCTTGCCACCCAAAAACAAGGCAGAAGGTGGAGAAAGGAAACTGGAAGAGAGAGCAGAAAGAGGTGGAGAGGAAGGGAAGGACATGGAATTGATGACAGCTGAGAGAACTCAGGGTAGAGGAATATGAAAAAAGGCCAGGCACCGTAGGGAAGTGACAGAAAATGCACTATGTAGCTCTAGGTGTGCTGAGGTATACGCCTGATTATGTGTCTCTGCTTGAATCAAACTGTCTGAGGTACAATTTCACTCAGTAGAGTTTTCCTTATTCAATCTTGTTCCAAGGGCAGCTCTGCCTTGATGGCAGAACCAATGTTCCCTCTCGCTGTATTGGGTGCGTGTCGGTGGCAGGGAAGTCAGGCGCACGAAAACGAACTTGGTATAAACGGAGTCGTTTAATAGGTGTTCATAAAACTCCAAAAACCAAAATATACAAAAAATAATAATAGTGGGCACAAAACCCGCTGCACACCGACACATGACTTGCACATACATACAATAAAACAATCTCTGACAAACCATGAGGGGAAACAGAGGGTTAAATACACAACATGTAATTGATGGGATTGAAACCAGGTGTGATGTAAGACAAGACAAAACCAATAGAAAATGAAAAAATGGATCAGCGATGGATAGAAGGTCGGTGATGTCGACCGCCCAACACCGCCCGAACAAGGAGAGAGACCAACTTCGGTGGAAGTCGTGACACTCGGGGGGATGGGAAACTACGTAAGCAGCGAAGGCAGAGTTTGCCGATAGTAATCAAGTAGAGGCGACAAATGTCGTCCCTAACTAAAATACCACAGACGAATCTAAGAATGAAGAGTAGTGACACTCCCATTTGTTTCTGATGTCAATGGTGCTGTAATGCCTGTTCATCGAATAAGTTCTACCCTTCACAATGTGTTTCCCACCATGTGCTTTTCACTGTTGTTTTGTTTTTTGGCGTTTACTGCCAGGCCTCTAAAATAGAAATCGAGCAGTACCTACGCCTACCCAGACAAGAAACGTAATAAACAAAAGGCTTGCTAAATAGTAGGTTGGTGGTAGATGAGGGGCGTTTACACGTGGGTTGCCATAGACACGTGGGTTGCCATAGACACGTGGGTTGACATAGACAAGTTTACTGGTTGGATTTTCTCCGTAAACTCTGCAGTGATTGGTCAAATTTGCAATCCTCTGTATTTTTTATTATGTGTTTAATTTGGTCACATAGTCACAAATTCCCTGAGGGACTAACTGAGTGAATGTCAGCAGTAGGTACAGTAACCAGAACCCCTATCATTAAATATTAACAGTAATTGTTAAATCAGCTGGCATCTCCACAACCCAGGGGAAGCTTTAAAATGTCACACAGGGATCCTGTCCTCACCCAGTAGCTCAGTTACATTTACACTCTGGCTAGAAGTTGTTCACAGATCTAGGATCAGTCTTTTCTGTTACTAGCTGTTAGAGAGTTGGGCCAATAAGCGAAAGGTTACTGGTTCGAATACCCGAGCCAACAAGGTAAATAATCTGTTGATTTGCCCTTGAGCAAGGCACTTAACCCTAATTTACTGCAGGGGCATTGTACTACTATGGCTGACCCTGTAAAACAACACATTTCACTGCACTTATCTGGTGTATCTGACAATTAAAAAATATTGTTTTAAATAATCCTAACCTCAACCATCAGGGTGAAAATGAAGAATTGACCTTAGATTAGTGATAGATCAGGTGGAGCGGTTTCATCATATTCCTATTTCTACAACTGGTAGCCCAGCTCTGCTCCATGTGTAATTATACACATTGAACCACTATAGACACCAATCAATGAATTAGTCATTTTAGTCCGGCTGATGGCATGGGAATGTCTGTCCTATCTGCCCTAGATTGTGCTGTGTGTTTGCAGGTGAAGTGCGACTTTATGAAAGAGAAGAGCCTCCAATATGTTCCCTTATTAAATGAAAAGCTGACCAGTTTGCCCATGTATCCAGATTGTTTTTGATGCACCAGTTTTTTTTCAGTCAATATTGTGCATATTTAGATACTTTATATAAATGGTGTAGCTAGCTTGATATCTGAAGCCTTTACTGTATAAATGACACAAACTTCACAACGTCTTCCTCACAGAATATATATATTTTTTCCTCTTTATGGTGGTATTGCATTCTATGAGCTCTGAGCTGCATTCTGTGAGCTCTGAGCTGCATTCTGTGAGCTCTGAGCTGCATTCTGTGAGCTCTGAGCTGCATTCTGTGAGCTCTGAGCTGCATTCTGTGAGCTCTGAGCTGCATTCTGTGAGCTCTGAGCTGCATTCTGTGAGCTCTGAGCTGCATTCTGTGAGCTCTGAGCTGCATTCTGTAAGCTCTGAGCTGCATTCTGTGAGCTGTTTGAGTGTCAAGTGACCACTTCAAGAGACTGGTGACACTCAGCCAGGCCACACTGTGAGTCAGAGTTTCCACCATGCACTCAGATCAGTGGAGGCTCCTGCGGGGAGGTCGGCTCATAGTAATGGCTGGAATGGAGTGAATGGAATGGTATCAACTACATGGAAACCACGTCTTTAATATCCAGGCTGTATCACATTCGGAAGTGATCGGGAGTCCCATAGGGCGGCGCACAATTGGCCCAGCGTCGCCAGGGTTTGGCCAGGGTAGGCCGTCATTGTAAATAAGAATTTGTTCTGAACTGACTTGCCTAGTTAAATTAAGGTAATATGAGTCAATGGAATGGTTTCAAACATATATATATATATATATACACTGCTCAAAACAATAAAGGGAACACCAAAATAATCCTAGATCTGAATGAATGAAATATTTTTATGAAATACTTTTTTCTTTACATAGTTGAATGTGCTAACAACAAAATCACACAAAAATGATCAATGGAAATCAAATTGATCAACTCATGGAGGTCTGGATTTGGAGTCACACTCAAAATTAAAGTGGAAAACCACACTACAGGCTGATCCAACTTTGATGTAATGTCCTTAAAACAAGTCAAAATGAGGCTCAGTAATGTGTATGGCCTCCACGTGCCTGTATGACCTCCCTACAACGCCTGGGCATGCTCCTGTTGAGGTGACGGATGGTCCCCTGAGTGATCTCCTCCCAGACCTGGACTAAAGCATCCGCCAACTCCTGGACAGTCTGTGGTGCAACGTGGCGTTGGTGGATGGAGCGAGACATGATGTCCCAGATGTGCTCAATTGGATTCAGGTCTGGGGAACGGGCGGGCCAGTCCATAGCATCAATACCTTCCTCTTGCAGGAACTGCTGACACACTCCAGCCACATGAGGTCTAGCATTGTCTTGCATTAGGAGGAACCCAGGGCCAATCGCACTAGCATATGGTCTCACAAGGTGTCTGAGGATCTCATCTCGGTACCTAATGGCAGTCAGGCTACCTCTGGCGAGCACATGGAGGGCTGTGCGGCCCCCCAAAGAAATGCCACGCCACACCATGACTGACCCACCGCCAAACCGGTCATGCTGGAGGATGTTGCAGGCAGCAGAACGTTCTCCACGGCGTCACCAGACTGTCACGTCTGTCACTTGTGCTCAGTGTGAACCTGCTTTCATCTATGAAGAGCACAGGGCACCAGTGGCGAATTTGCCAATCTTGGTGTTCTCTTGCAAATGCCAAACGTCCTGCACGGTGTTGGGCTGTAAGCACAACCCCCACCTGTGGACGTCGGGCCCTCATACCACCCTTATGGAGTCTGTTTCTGACCATTTGAGCAGACACATGCACATTTGTGGCCTGATGCATGTCATTTTGCAGGGCTCTGGCAGTGCTCCTCCTGCTCCTCCTTGCATAAAGGCGGAGGTAGCGGTCCTGCTGCTGGGTTGTTGCCCTCCTTCGGCCTCCTCCACGTCTCCTGATGTACTGGCCTGTCTCCTGGTAGCGCCTCCATGCTCTGGACACTACCCTGACAGACACAGCAAACCTTCTTGCCACAGCTCGCATTGATGTGCCATCCTGGATGAGCTGCACTACCTGAGCCACTTGTGTGGGTTGTAGACTCCGTCTCATGCTACCACTAGAGTGAAAGCACCGCCAGCATTCAAAAGTGACCAAAACATCAGCCAGGAAGCATAGGAACTGAGAAGTGGTCTGTAGTCACCACCTGCAGAACCATTCCTTTATTGGGGGTGTCTTGCTAATTGCCTATAATTTCCACCTGTTGTCTATTCCATTTGCACAACAGCATGTGAAATGTATTGTCAATGAGTGTTGCTTCCTAAGTGGACAGTTTGATTTCACAGAAGTGTGATTGACATGAAGTTACATTGTGTTGTTTAAGTGTTCCCTTTATTTTTTTGAGCAGTATATATACATATATATATATACATATATATATATATATATATATATATATATATATATGTTTGAAACCATTCCATTTACTCTGTTTCAGACATTATTATGATCTGTCCTCCCATCAGCAACCTTCATTGACTCATTGACAAGAAATACAAATACTGTATTTAACATGAATGAATACATGTATTTCAGAATATTGAATAACATTTTATTTGTGCATTCGGAAAGTATTCAGACCCCTTGACTTTTTCCACATTTTGTTACGTTAAAGCCTTGTTCTAAAATTGATTAAATACAACGTTTTCCTCATCAATCTACAGACAGTACCCCATAATGACAAAGCTAAAACAGATTATTAGAAATGTTTGCAAATGTATAAAAATAAATAACAGAAATACCTTATTTACATAAGTATTCAGACCCTCTGCTATGAAACTCGAAATTGAGCTCAGGTGCATCTTGTTTCCATTGACCATCCTTGAGATGTTTCTACAACTTGATTGGAGTCCACCTGTGGTAAATTCAATGATTTGGAAAGGCACACACACGTCTATATAAGGTCCCACTCAGAGCAAAAACAAAGACATGAGGTGGAAGGAACCATCGTAGAGCTCCAAGACAGAATTGTGTCGAGGCACAGATCTGGGGAAGGGTTCCCAACATTGAAAGGTCCCCATGAACACAGTGGCCTCCATCATTCTTAAATTGAATAAGTTTGGAGCCACCACGACTCTTCCCAGAGCTGGCCGCCCGGCTAAACTGAGCAAGAGTAGACGGAAGCCACTCCTCAGTAAAAGACACATGGCAGCCCAGTTTGCCAAAGGGCACGTAAAGACTGTCAGACCATGAGAAACAAGATTCTCTGGTCTGATGAAACCAAGGTTGAACTGAATGCCAAGCGTTACGTCTGGAGGCATGGTGGTGGCAGCATCATGCTGTGGGGATGTTTTGCAGTGGCAAGGACTGGGAAACTAGTCAGGATTGAGGGAAAGATGAACGGAGCGAAGTACAGAGAGATCCTTTATGAAAACCTACTGCAGAGCACTCAGGACCTCAGGCTGGGGCAAAGGCTCACCTTTCAACAGGACAATGACCCTAAGCACACAGCCAAGACAACGCAGGTGTTGCTTCGTCTCTGAATGTTGTCTCTAAAAGTCTCTGAATGTCCTTGAGTGGCCCAGCCAGAGCCTGGACTTGAACCTGATCAAACATCTCTGGAGAGACCTGCAAATAGCTGTGCAGCAACGCTCCCCATCTAACCTGACAGAGCTTGAGAGGATCTGCAGAGAAGAATGGGAGAAACTCCCAAAATACAGGTGAGCCAAGCTTGTAGTGTCATACCCAAGAAGACTCGAAGCTGCAATCGCTACCAAAGGTGATTCAACAAAGTACTGAGTAAAGGGTCTGAATACTTATGTAAATGTGATATTTCAGTTGTTTAAAAAAGAAAAGAATTAGCAAACATTTATAAAAACCTGTTTTTGCTTTTTCCTTATGGGATATTGTGTGCCGATTGATGAGGAAAAAACAATTTAATAAATTTTAGAATAAGGCTGTAACGTTACAAAATGTGGAAAAAGTCAAGAGGTCTGAAAACTTTCTAAATGCACTGTATATAAGGACTACATGACACCTGGCAAACATGAAAATATATCGAGCTGATAACTTCAATGGAGGGTTTCAAGACATTTGACTCATTTCTAGCTCAGTAGCAATATGGCTAAAGAGTCTGGTGCAGACTGTACTGTACTGAAGTCTGCCCCAGGATTCATCTAACAGCATCGTGACACTGATGAAGCCTGCTCTGATAGAAATCTAAACATGGAATAACTACATTTTTTTGAAAATGTCAATTTATATATATTTTTTTAAAGCCCTCCCTTGCCCCCCCAATGATACAGCATACTACAATAGAAAATCACTGTTTCATCACCAACCAAACCAAACACTCTCCATACTGACTAACTCAGCTAAGCGCATTAACCAATCGAGCAGTGCCAAACTACAGCTACATTTCACTTCAGCTGTCGATGGCCCTCGTTTCGACCACAACTCCAACCCCTGCTTAATCCACAAAGCCAATTTCTTTCTCTCCATCTCCCTCTGCCCACTCCCTTATCCCTCCCTCTTTGCCAACAGCCTGTTTTCCTTAACCCCCCCCCCCTCCTTCTATTCCCGTGACCATCTTATCGCGAGTGTGACTGGGCCGGTGTGTCACTCACCATGCTGCGTGTCCCTCCTTCGTCTTCTTCTTGTCCTCTCCAATAGCATGTCTTTCTGGCCTGGGGTCACAGAGTGCAAGTCCAAAGAAATAGGAGGATGGATACAAAGAGAAAGAGAGCGAGGGATCAGAGGTCGTGAGGCCTCCAACGGTGTTGTCGGCTTCCTGTTTGTCTCCTGAAAGGCTGCTGTGGAGACTAGCCACTATAGTAGAACCATTATCATCGTCTTTTACGATTTGCCTTCTCTCAAACTTTTTCTGTTACCATCCCAGAGACACACAACCGTACACAATAGCCACAGTGTGTCCCGTCATGTGGTCATGTCATCTTCTTATAGACAGTATGACGGCGGGGGACCGTGGAACTTGTTTGTTCGCCCACTGTAAGATAGCTCTTTATAGTGGTACAAATGCTGCACTCGCGTCTCTGTGGTAATGAGTGATAACTGAAATGTGTAAATGTTTTTCCACCAACACTTGCGCTCTGACCTGTTCATCTTGTTCTCTTTCAATTGACGTCTGTTATCGGATGTGTTTCTATTGACATTTTTTTTTCAAAGAATCTAATCTGTTGTCCAAAAAAAATAAACCATGGCCACTTAGGGGTCTGAAAATATTGTGGTGTCTTCCTGTGAAATTACAATGTGTGCATACTCACCATCCAAGTCAACACCATACAGCCAAACATGCTCATCATAGTCAGACACATGATGAGGGAGGGTGGCAAACGTGTGTGTCCAGCTGCAAGTGGCTTGAAGAGCACTCGAGACGGGACTGTGCACACGGTGTGTTGTGTGTGTTTCTAAAACTGTACCCTCTCTTGATTGGCAGTCAAGGCTGCCTAGTAGACAACAACAAATCCCCATTCACATCCTTAACCGCCAGTCAGTTCCACCATCCCCCTCTGTCCAACTGTCATCGCCCAACCTCTCAATCCCCTGTCTCTATCCCTTCCTTCTCCTCTATTTTTAGACAGCTTGGCTCCGGTGAAAGGCTTACGGGTTCATTCTTTACCAATTTGCTTTGGTCAGCTGCCTAATTCATGGCACAACAAGGTTCTCTCGTGAACAATGATGCTGTTGTTCCATTTAAAAAAGGAGCATCAAACAAAAGAGATCTACATCTAACCTTAGAATCAGATATATTTCTAGTTATTAGATACAGGTTCCCAAAAGTATTCCAATTATCAGATGTAAGGTGTCTACTTATTTTATTTTTCTTTAATAGCCTTGTTGTTTCAGCATAATAAGGACACTTATTTGGCTCCTCATTGATGCTTTATCACACTCCGTCTAGATTCCTAATAACAGTCAGTGCATTGGTGCCATTGTAAGACGACTCCAATCAATACAATCAGTGGCATAATGGGGTTTATAGAAGGAAAAGCAGGCAGAGAGGCTGACATGTGCTCAGTTTCGATGTTTATCTCCCCGTCTTGTGACTGAGCTCATTCAGCTTCGTGTTAATTGTGCTCCCCAATAACGGACGATGACGTGTTGGGCCATCTTCTTAGGATGACTCCTATAACAAAACACAAGGCAAAACACACAGTATTCTTGCTGGCATGACATTACACAGTAACGTGGACATACTGTTCACCATCTAATGTTATGGCCATGAATGACGCGACGTTTCTAATCTCCGATAAAAGCAAGCGGTGCGCACACAACACATCCTCCCACACTCCTACATTTGACTGGAATTCTGGCGGAAGACACACCCAGTTAGTGTGTTTATTGTGTTACAGAATGTCCCTCAGATGCTGACATCATGAAACGGACACAGATGTGAACAGAAGTGTAATAAGGTGCATCTGTTTTAGCTTGCCCAGGGCACCGGATGGGTGGAGTTTGTACATTTTAGACAGAGACTCAGAATTGAGCAGAGGCGTCATGGGCTATGTTTATACAGCTGGCCTAAGAACCCAATTGCCGATTGTTTCTTTTTGTCTGACTGCTTACCCTCGGTTTTAAATGACCCATATCAGATAGGCCTTTGCACATTTAGCTAAGGTGCGTGGTAGATAACTGTTATCTTGGTCATCTAAGGTCACTCACCTATGTAACAAAATCCGTAGAACTTCCAACTTGTTTAGAAAGAAAGCAAAGTATTTACTTGAAATGATACTCGAGCGAATAATCCAACCCTTTGTTGGCGGATGACTGTTCTGTGGCAGGGGGAAATGCAACAGCGGGTGATATTAGATTGAAGTAGAAAAAAAACAATTACAAGGCAGCAAGAACAGTTTTAAAACGGAAGTTCGACTACAACGTTATGACTATGCATAATACAATGGAAGCCTGCCGCCAACTGATGGACATTTCTATAGGAAACTCAAAGATGGCCCCGCTCCTGAATTTGAGATAAACATAACCAATTACCTTGCTGCTGCTTCAGAACATAAGTGGATTTCTACTTATGAATTTGATTACGTCAACTGTAAATGTCAGTTAAATATGTAATACAGTACTTATTTTATACGCTCTTTCCTTAAAGGCCTCTACAAGCCTACAGGCAGAATTATTCAATAATGACTTCATTGCAGCCCCTGTACAATTGTGTTGATAACTTCACTGTGACATTTATTTAAACATTCCCTGCATTTGTTAAAGTTTTCAGAGAGGTGATCAATAAATCTCTATGACCTCCATGAAAATATCATAATTGCTACTTTTGACCTATAGTCTCTGTACTACTACTAACATGACAAAGGGCTAGAAGCGCTTGAAATGATCTAAAATAACATAGTGAAGAAATGGCTCCACCTAGTGAATTTATTTGTGAACTGTACTCCAGCAGTTAGTTATTCTATATTTAGTTATTAGTTAGTTATTCTATATTTGACACATTTTTCATGATTTATCTTTTCTTTATGTTATTTCTATATGGAATAAAACACAATTCCTTATATATGGCCCTCCTTTGTATTTGTCGCACAAGGTAACCAATAACTACAAAAAGATATATGTGGATTTTGATTATATTAACACATTTATTTTCTGAAAATATGTTTGCATTTTTTATTTCTAATCTAGAAAGTCCTTGCTACCTCTTTCTAATCATGTAAGAAGGTTTTTACAATAGCCTACTCTCCCTGGAGGGCATAGGCCAACCTAACGATGAGTTGGGTCTGGGGGCATTGAAACTGAACCAGTTTGATAGAAAAGGACATAAGACTATTCAAATGAATTGGTTAATTACCAACATTAACATTTGGTGAATAAATACACTTACCAACAAAACGGATTCTTTCGATATTCTAGTTATCTGAAATGGATCATTTACCAGTAAAATTGTTACAAGGAAAATAAGAAAAAGTGCTGTTGCTGCTTCTGCGGATTGTCTGGATGGAAGAAAATAATCAAGTTTGGACTTGAGGCTGACTAGGAACGGATGTAGGCATATGATACATCTATCTTGCGAGGATGGCTAAGAACAAGACATCTTATTTTCTATATTACAATATGTAGGCTGTCAATGCTTTTTTATTAGCCTACTCAAAGATTTAACAAACACATTTAACACATCAGGAGACAGCCACCATTGTAGGGGTACAGGCTGGTAGGCTACTACAGGCCGGAAAACAAAACACACATAACAGTTCTATTATTTATATTAAAAGTTATTGTGTATTCCTAAGTATTGCTCCTAATACATTGGGCACGTAGGAGCAAATTAATCTAATTAGCTGCCAAATTATCATACAACATCATCATGGGTGCTCATGTTTGGTCAGTATATGCCTATGGCTAAACATTTTGTGCAAGTTGCAACGTTGTCATGCATCTCTAGAAAAAGATGGCGTGTAACTGTATCTATTGTGGTGCAAATATAAACAGTTGTATGCTATTACAAATGTGTGTTTTTGAAATACTGCTAAGAGGCACACTAAATCTGGAGGTAGCCTACATTAAAAAAAACGATATTCATGGAGAATCCTTTCAGGGTTCTTCAAATTGCATCATTATAATTAACATAATGCAACAATCTCCATCAAAATCCATCTGTTTAACCTAGAGATATCTGTTTTGTATGGGCTGCATCTCAATCCACCACATCCCCCTATGTGGTCCTTCTGCATCTGCAGTGGCAAGTGGCAGAGATACATCTCTGTTTGTCAGACCAGGAGTCTTCTCAAGAAAACATCTGGTGTCCGAATGTGACAAGGTAAGATGAGACTCTCACTGACACAATGTGAAGTTGTTACCTTCGATGTGACAACTTCTGTCTGTAGTGTCCAAACCATTTAGGCTACAAACCTATACCCCACTATGGAAAGTGGAGACTCTCACAATCTCTAAGATCCCCACAAGCCCCACCAACCCCCACAGCACATGTCTGACGGTTACCCGGTGTCAGTTTTTAAAAAATGTATTGAAGTAGATTTGCGCCAACAAAAAAAGGGGTATATGTGTCCAAAAATACATATTTTTTCTGATCTTTCTTCTAAATGTAGGACAGACACTTCCAAACAAACCCTATTTCTTATGTAATATTTTTGACTTCCAGTTTTGCCATTTATGAATGTGTTATTCAATGTGTTTTTATGGGCTATAGTAGTAAAGGCCAAATTCAATATTTGATCATATATATGTACCAGTCAAAAGTTTGGACACACCTACTCATTCACTGGTTTTTCTTATTTTTTTACTATTTTATACATTGTAGAATAATAGTGAAGACATCAAAACTGTGTACTAACACATATGGAATCACGTAGTAACCAAAAAAGTGTTAAACAAATATATAATCTACAGTTAATTTAAATGAATGACTTCTCTAAAACCTTATAGGACTCATTCCCAGCAGCCATCTTCCTCCTCCCTTACATCTTCAATGAAGAACCCAGAGGCCTCTACATTATGAAGGTATGTGTATGAAAACCGTTGTCAAAAGTGAACAGACATGGGTTTTCCTTCACATTTACCACAAGAACCAACAATTGATATTTTTTTGTTATTTCAAAAAATACTTTTTTTTATTGCCGTTTTAATTTTTAGAATGTGGAAGAACAGTATATCTCCAGTGATGATTTCAGTTTGTGGAAGAACAGTATATCTCCAGTGATGATTTCAGTTTGTGGAAGGACAGTATATCTCCAGTGATGATTTCAGTTTGTGGAAGAACAGTATATCTCCAGTGATGATTTCAGTTTGTGGAAGAACAGTATATCTCCAGTGATGATTTCAGTTTGTGGAAGAACAGTATATCTCCAGTGATGATTTCAGTTTGTGGAAGAACAGTATATCTCCAGTGATGATTTCAGTTTGTGGAAGAACAGTATATCTCCAGTGATGATTTCAGTTTGTGGAAGAACAGTATATCTCCAGTGATGATTTCAGTTTGTGGAAGAACAGTATATCTCCAGTGATGATTTCAGTTTGTGGAAGAACAGTATATCTCCAGTGATGATTTCAGTTTGTGGAAGAACAGTATATCTCCAGTGATGATTTCAGTTTGTGGAAGAACAGTATATCTCCAGTGATGATTTCAGTTTGTGGAAGAACAGTATATCTCCAGTGATGATTTCAGTTTGTGGAAGAACAGTATATCTCCAGTGATGATTTCAGTTTGTGGAAGAACAGTATATCTCCAGTGATGATTTCAGTTTGTGGAAGAACAGTATATCTCCAGTGATGATTTCAGTTTGTGGAAGAACAGTATATCTCCAGTGATGATTTCAGTTTGTGGAAGAACAGTATATCTCCAGTGATGATTTCAGTTTGTGGAAGAACAGTATATCTCCAGTGATGATTTCAGTTTGTGGAAGAACAGTATATCTCCAGTGATGATTTCAGTTTGTGGAAGAACAGTATATCTCCAGTGATGATTTCAGTTTGTGGAAGAACAGTATATCTCCAGTGATGATTTCAGTTTGTGGAAGAACAGTATATCTCCAGTGATGATTTCAGTTTGTGGAAGAACAGTATATCTCCAGTGATGATTTCAGTTTGTGGAAGAACAGTATATCTCCAGTGATGATTTCAGTTTGTGGAAGAACAGTATATCTCCAGTGATGATTTCAGTTTGTGGAAGAACAGTATATCTCCAGTGATGATTTCAGTTTGTGGAAGAACAGTATATCTCCAGTGATGATTTCAGTTTGTGGAAGAACAGTATATCTCCAGTGATGATTTCAGTTTGTGGAAGAACAGTATATCTCCAGTGATGATTTCAGTTTGTGGAAGAACAGTATATCTCCAGTGATGATTTCAGTTTGTGGAAGAACAGTATATCTCCAGTGATGATTTCAGTTTGTGGAAGAACAGTATATCTCCAGTGATGATTTCAGTTTGTGGAAGAACAGTATATCTCCAGTGATGATTTCAGTTTGTGGAAGAACAGTATATCTCCAGTGATGATTTCAGTTTGTGGAAGAACAGTTTATCTCCAGTGATGATTTCAGTTTGTGGAAGAACAGTATATCTCCAGTGATGATTTCAGTTTGTGGAAGGACAGTATATCTCCAGGAATGATTTCAGTTTGTGGAAGAACAGTATATCTCCAGTGATGATTTCAGTTTGTGGAAGGACAGTATATCTCCAGTGATGATTTCAGTTTGTGGAAGAACAGTATATCTCCAGTGATGATTTCAGTTTGTGGAAGAACAGTATATCTCCAGTGATGATGTCAGTTTGTGGAAGAACAGTATATCTCCAGTGATGATTTCAGTTTGTGGAAGAACAGTATATCTCCAGTGATGATTTCAGTTTGTGAAGAAGAACAGTGATATCTCCAGTGATGATGTCAGTTTGTGGAAGAACAGGATATCTCCAGTGATGATGTCAGTTTGTGGAAGAACAGTATATCTCCAGTGATGATTTCAGTTTGTGGAAGAACAGTATATCTCCAGTGATGATTTCAGTTTGTGGAAGAACAGTATATCTCCAGTGATGATTTCAGTTTGTGGAAGAACAGGATATCTCCAGTGATGATGTCAGTTTGTGGAAGAACAGGATATCTCCAGTGATGATTTCAGTTTGTGGAAGAACAGTATATCTCCAGTGATGATTTCAGTTTGTGGAAGAACAGGATATCTCCAGTGATGATTTCAGTTTGTGGAAGAACAGGATATCTCCAGTGATGATTTCAGTTTGTGGAAGAACAGGATATCTCCAGTGATGATTTCAGTTTGTGGAAGAACAGTATATCTCCAGTGATGATTTCAGTTTGTGGAAGAACAGGATATCTCCAGTGATGATGTCAGTTTGTGGAAGAACAGGATATCTCCAGTGATGATTTCAGTTTGTGGAAGAACAGGATATCTCCAGTGATGATGTCAGTTTGTGGAAGAACAGTATATCTCCAGTGATGATTTCAGTTTGTGGAAGAACAGTATATCTCCAGTGATGATTTCAGTTTGTGGAAGAACAGATATCTCCAGTGATTGTCAGTTTGTGGAAGAACAGTTTATCTCCAGTGATGATGTCAGTTTGTGGAAGAACAGTTTATCTCCAGTGATGATTTCAGTTTGTGGAAGAACAGTATATCTCCAGTGATGATGTCAGTTTGTGGAAGAACAGTATATCTCCAGTGATGATGTCAGTTTGTGGAAGAACAGTTTATCTCCAGTGATGATGTCAGTTTGTGGAAGAACAGTATATCTCCAGTGATGATGTCAGTTTGTGGAAGAACAGATATCTCCAGTGATGATTTCAGTTTGTCTCCAGTGATGATTTCAGTTTGTGGAAGAACAGTATATCTCAGTGATGATTTCAGTTTGTGATGATGTCAGTTTGTGGAAGAACAGTATATCTCCAGTGATTTCAGTCAGTTTGTGGAAGAACAGTATATCTCCAGTGATGATTTCAGTTTGTGGAAGAACAGTATATCTCCAGTGATGATTATCTCAGTTTGTGGAAGAACAGTATATCTCCAGTGATGATGTCAGTTTGTGGAAGAACAGTATATCTCCAGTGATGATTTCAGTTTGTGGAAGAACAGTATATCTCCAGTGATGATTTCAGTTTGTGGAAGAACAGTATATCTCCAGTGATGATTTCAGTTTGTGGAAGAACAGTATATCTCCAGTGATGATTTCAGTTTGTGGAAGAACAGTATATCTCCAGTGATGATTTCAGTTTGTGGAAGAACAGTATATCTCCAGTGATGATTTCAGTTTGTGGAAGAACAGTATATCTCCAGTGATGATTTCAGTTTGTGGAAGAACAGTATATCTCCAGTGATGAGTTTGTCAGTTTGTGGAAGAACAGTATATCTCCAGTGATGATTTCAGTTTGTGGAAGAACAGTATATCTCCAGTGATGATTTCAGTTTGTGGAAGAACAGTATATCTCCAGTGATGATTTCAGTTTGTGGAAGAACAGTATATCTCCAGTGATGATTTCAGTTTGTGGAAGAACAGTATATCTCCAGTGATGATTTCAGTTTGTGGAAGAACAGTATATCTCCAGTGATGATTTCAGTTTGTGGAAGAACAGTATATCTCCAGTGATGATTTCAGTTTGTGGAAGAACAGTATATCTCCAGTGATGATTTCAGTTTGTGGAAGAACAGTATATCTCCAGTGATGATTTCAGTTTGTGGAAGAACAGTATATCTCCAGTGATGATTTCAGTTTGTGGAAGAACAGTATATCTCCAGTGATGATTTCAGTTTGTGGAAGAACAGTATATCTCCAGTGATGATTTCAGTTTGTGGAAGAACAGTATATCTCCAGTGATGATTTCAGTTTGTGGAAGAACAGTATATCTCCAGTGATGATTTCAGTTTGTGGAAGAACAGTATATCTCCAGTGATGATTTCAGTTTGTGGAAGAACAGTATATCTCCAGTGATGATTTCAGTTTGTGGAAGAACAGTATATCTCCAGTGATGATTTCAGTTTGTGGAAGAACAGTATATCTCCAGTGATGATTTCAGTTTGTGGAAGAACAGTATATCTCCAGTGATGATTTCAGTTTGTGGAAGAACAGTATATCTCCAGTGATGATTTCAGTTTGTGGGAAGAACAGTGATGATCTGGAAGAACAGTGATGATTTCAGTTTGTGGAAGAACAGTATATCTCCAGTGATGATTTCAGTTTGTGGAAGAACAGTATATCTCCAGTGATGATTCAGTTTGTGGAAGAACAGTATATCTCCAGTGATGATCAGTTTGTCAGTTTGTGGAAGAACAGTATATCTCCAGTGATGATGTCAGTTTGTGGAAGAACAGTATATCTCCAGTGATGATTTCAGTTTGTGGAAGAACAGTATATCTCCAGTGATGATTTCAGTTTGTGGAAGAACAGTATATCTCCAGTGATGATTTCAGTTTGTGGAAGAACAGTATATCTCCAGTGATGATTTCAGTTTGTGGAAGAACAGTATATCTCCAGTGATATCTCCAGTTTGTGAATGATCTTGATTTCAGTTTGTGGAAGAACAGTATATCTCCAGTGATGATTTCAGTTTGTGGAAGAACAGTATATCTCCAGTGATGATTTCAGTTTGTGGAAGAACAGTATATCTCCAGTGATGATTTCAGTTTGTGGAAGAACAGTATATCTCCAGTGATGATTTCAGTTTGTGGAAGAACAGTATATCTCCAGTGATGATCTCAGTTTGTGGAAGAACAGTATATCTCCAGTGATGATTTCAGTTTGTGGAAGAACAGGATATCTCCAGTGATGATCTCCAGTTTATCTCCAGTGATGATTTCAGTTTGTGGAAGAACAGTATATCTCCAGTGATGATGTCAGTTTGTGGAAGAACAGTATATCTCCAGTCATGATGTCAGTTTGTGGAAGAACAGTATATCTCCAGTGATGATTTCAGTTTGTGGAAGAACAGTATATCTCCAGTGATGATTTCAGTTTGTGGAAGAACAGTATATCTCCAGTGATGATGTCAGTTTGTGGAAGAACAGTATATCTCCAGTGATGATTTCAGTTTGTGGAAGAACAGTATATCTCCAGTGATGATTTCAGTTTGTGGAAGAACAGTACATCTCCAGTGATGATTTCAGTTTGTGGAAGAACAGTATATCTCCAGTGATGATTTCAGTTTGTGGAAGAACAGTATATCTCCAGTGATGATTTCAGTTTGTGGAAGAACAGTATATCTCCAGTGATGATTTCAGTTTGTGGAAGAACAGTATATCTCCAGTGATGATTTCAGTTTGTGGAAGAACAGTATATCTCCAGTGATGATTTCAGTTTGTGGAAGAACAGTATATCTCCAGTGATGATTTCAGTTTGTGGAAGAACAGTATATCTCCAGTGATGATTTCAGTTTGTGGAAGAACAGTATATCTCCAGTGATGATTTCAGTTTGTGGAAGAACAGTATATCTCCAGTGATGATGTCAGTTTGTGGAAGAACAGTATATCTCCAGTGATGATTTCAGTTTGTGGAAGAACAGTATATCTCCAGTGATGATTTCAGTTTGTGGAAGAACAGTATATCTCCAGTGATGATTTCAGTTTGTGGAAGGACAGTATATCTCCAGTGATGATTTCAGTTTGTGGAAGAACAGTATATCTCCAGTGATGATTTCAGTTTGTGGAAGAACAGGATATCTCCAGTGATGATTTCAGTTTGTGGAAGGACAGTACATCTCCAGTGATGATTTCAGTTTGTGGAAGAACAGTATATCTCCAGTGATGATTTCAGTTTGTGGAAGGACAGTATATTTCCAGTGATGATGTCAGTTTGTGGAAGAACAGTTTATCTCCAGTGATGATCTCAGTTTGTGGAAGAACAGTATATCTCCAGTGATGATTTCAGTTTGTGGAAGAACAGTATATCTCCAGTGATGATTTCAGTTTGTGGAAGAACAGTATATCTCCAGTGATGATGTCAGTTTGTGGAAGAACAGTATATCTCCAGTGATGATTTCAGTTTGTGGAAGAACAGTTTATCTCCAGTGATGATTTCAGTTTGTGGAAGAACAGTATATCTCCAGTGATGATTTCAGTTTGTGGAAGGACAGTATATCTCCAGGAATGATTTCAGTTTGTGGAAGAACAGTATATCTCCAGTGATGATTTCAGTTTGTGGAAGAACAGTATATCTCCAGTGATGATGTCAGTTTGTGGAAGAACAGTATATCTCCAGTGATGATTTCAGTTTGTGGAAGAACAGTATATCTCCAGTGATGATTTCAGTTTGTGGAAGAACAGTATATCTCCAGTGATGATTTCAGTTTGTGGAAGAACAGTATATCTCCAGTGATGATTTCAGTTTGTGGAAGAACAGTATATCTCCAGTGATGATTTCAGTTTGTGGAAGAACAGTATATCTCCAGTGATGATTTCAGTTTGTGGAAGAACAGTATATCTCCAGTGATGATTTCAGTTTGTGGAAGAACAGATATCTCCAGTGATGAGTTTGTCATCAGTATATCTCCAGTGATGATTCAGTTTGTGGAAGAACAGTATATCTCCAGTGATGATGTCAGTTTGTGGAAGAACAGTATATCTCCAGTGATGATCTCAGTTTGTGGAAGAACAGTATATCTCCAGTGATGATCTCAGTTTGTGGAAGAACAGTATATCTCCAGTGATGATTTCAGTTTGTGGAAGAACAGTATATCTCCAGTGATGATGTCAGTTTGTGGAAGAACAGTATATCTCCAGTGATGATGTCAGTTTGTGGAAGAACAGTATATCTCCAGTGATGATCTCAGTTTGTGGAAGAACAGTTTATCTCCAGTGATGATGTCAGTTTGTGGAAGAACAGTATATCTCCAGTGATGATCTCAGTTTGTGGAAGAACAGTATATCTCCAGTGATGATGTCAGTTTGTGGAAGAACAGTATATCTCCAGTGATGATTTCAGTTTGTGGAAGAACAGTATATCTCCAGTGATGATTTCAGTTTGTGGAAGAACAGTATATCTCCAGTGATGATTTCAGTTTGTGGAAGGACAGTATATCTCCAGTGATGATTTCAGTTTGTGGAAGAACAGTTTATCTCCAGTGATGATCTCAGTTTGTGGAAGAACAGTATATCTCCAGTGATGATCTCAGTTTGTGGAAGAACAGTATATCTCCAGTGATGATCTCAGTTTGTGGAAGAACAATTTATCTCCAGTGATGATCTCAGTTTGTGGAAGAACAGTATATCTCCAGTGATCTCAGTTTGTGGAAGAACAGTATATCTCCAGTGATGATTTCAGTTTGTGGAAGAACAGTATATCTCCAGTGATGATTTCAGTTTGTGGAAGAACAGTATATCTCCAGTGATGATTTCAGTTTGTGGAAGAACAGTATATCTCCAGTGATGATTTCAGTTTGTGGAAGAACAGTTTATCTCCAGTGATGATTTCAGTTTGTGGAAGAACAGTATATCTCCAGTGATGATTTCAGTTTGTGGAAGGACAGTATATCTCCAGGAATGATTTCAGTTTGTGGAAGAACAGTATATCTCCAGTGATGATTTCAGTTTGTGGAAGGACAGTACATCTCCAGTGATGATTTCAGTTTGTGGAAGAACAGTATATCTCCAGTGATGATTTCAGTTTGTGGAAGAACAGTATATCTCCAGTGATGATTTCAGTTTGTGGAAGGACAGTATATCTCCAGTGATGATTTCAGTTTGTGGAAGAACAGTATATCTCCAGTGATGATTTCAGTTTGTGGAAGAACAGTATATCTCCAGTGATGATTTCAGTTTGTGGAAGAACAGTATATCTCCAGTGATGATCTCAGTTTGTGGAAGAACAGTATATCTCCAGTGATGATCTCAGTTTGTGGAAGAACAGTATATCTCCAGTGATGATCTCAGTTTGTGGAAGAACAGTATATCTCCAGTGATGATCTCAGTTTGTGGAAGAACAGTATATCTCCAGTGATGATTCAGTTTGTGGAAGAACAGTATATCTCCAGTGATGATCTCAGTTTGTGGAAGAACAGTATATCTCCAGTGATGATCTCAGTTTGTGGAAGAACAGTATATCTCCAGTGATGATCTCAGTTTGTGGAAGAACAGTATATCTCCAGTGATGATTTCAGTTTGTGGAAGAACAGTATATCTCCAGTGATGATTCAGTTTGTGGAAGAACAGTATATCTCCAGTGATGATTTCAGTTTGTGGAAGAACAGTATATCTCCAGTGATGATTTCAGTTTGTGGAAGAACAGGATATCTCCAGTATATCTCCAGTGATTTCAGTTTGTGGAAGAACAGTATATCTCCAGTGATGATTTCAGTTTGTGGAAGAACAGTTTATCTTCAGTGATGATCTCAGTTTGTGGAAGAACAGTTTATCTCCAGTGATGATCTCAGTTTGTGGAAGAACAGTATATCTCCAGTGATGATTTCAGTTTGTGGAAGAACAGTTTATCGCCAGTGATGATTTCAGTTTGTGGAAGAACAGTATATCTCCAGTGATGTTTGTGGAAGAACAGTATATCTCCAGTGATGTTTGTGGAAGAACAGTATATCTCCAGTGATGATTTCAGTTTGTGGAAGAACAGTATATCTCCAGTGATGATTTCAGTTTGTGGAAGAACAGTATATCTCCAGTGATGATTTCAGTTTGTGGAAGAACAGTATATCTCCAGTGATGATTTCAGTTTGTGGAAGAACAGTATATCTCCAGTGATGATTTCAGTTTGTGGAAGAACAGTATATCTCCAGTGATGATTTCAGTTTGTTTGGAAGAACAGTATATCTCCAGTGATGATTTCAGTTTGTGGAAGAACAGTACATCTCCAGTGATGATTTCAGTTTGTGGAAGAACAGTATATCTCCAGTGATGATTTCAGTTTGTGGAAGAACAGTATATCTCCAGTGATGATTTCAGTTTGTGGAAGAACAGTATATCTCCAGTGATGATTTCAGTTTGTGGAAGAACAGTATATCTCCAGTGATGATTTCAGTTTGTGGAAGAACAGTATATCTCCAGTGATGATTCAGTTTGTGGAAGAACAGTATATCTCCAGTGATGATCTCAGTTTGTGGAAGAACAGTATATCTCAGTCAGTTTGTGGAAGAACAGTATATCTCCAGTGATGATCTCAGTTTGTGGAAGAACAGTATATCTCCAGTGATGATATCTCAGTTTGTGGAAGAACAGTATATCTCCAGTGATGATCTCAGTTTGTGGAAGAACAGTATATCTCCAGTGATGATCTCAGTTTGTGGAAGAACAGTATATCTCCAGTGATGATTTCAGTTTGTGGAAGAACAGTATATATCCAGTGATGATCTCAGTTTGTGGAAGAACAGTATATCTCCAGTGATGATCTCAGTTTGTGGAAGAACAGTTTATCTCCAGTGATGATCTCAGTTTGTGGAAGAACAGTATATCTCCAGTGATGATTTCAGTTTGTGGAAGAACAGTATATCTCCAGTGATGATTTCAGTTTGTGGAAGAACAGTATATCTCCAGTGATGATCTCAGTTTGTGGAAGAACAGTTTATCTCCAGTGATGATTTCAGTTTGTGGAAGAACAGTATATCTCCAGTGTGATCTCAGTTTGTGATCTCCAGTGATGATCTCAGTTTGTGGAAGAACAGTATATCTCCAGTGATGATTTCAGTTTGTGGAAGAACAGTATATCTCCAGTGATGATTCAGTTTGTGGAAGAACAGTATATCTCCAGTGATGATCTCAGTTTGTGGAAGAACAGTATATCTCCAGTGATGATTCAGTTTGTGGAAGAACAGTATATCTCCAGTGATGATTTCAGTTTGTGGAAGAACAGTATATCTCCAGTGATGATTCAGTTTGTGGAAGAACAGTATATCTCCAGTGATGATTTCAGTTTGTGGAAGAACAGTATATCTCCAGTGATGATTTCAGAAGAACAGTTTGTGGAAGAACAGTATATCTCCAGTGATGATTCAGTTTGTGGAAGAACAGTATATCTCCAGTGATGATTTCAGTTTGTGGAAGAACAGTATATCTCCAGTGATGATTTCAGTTTGTGGAAGAACAGTATATCTCCAGTGATGATTTCAGTTTGTGGAAGAACAGTATATCTCCAGTGATGATTTCAGTTTGTGGAAGAACAGTATATCTCCAGTGATGATTTCAGTTTGTGGAAGAACAGTATATCTCCAGTGATGATTCAGTTTGTGGAAGAACAGTATATCTCCAGTGATGATTTCAGTTTGTGGAAGAACAGTATATCTCCAGTGATGATCTCAGTTTGTGGAAGAACAGTATATCTCCAGTGATGATCTCAGTTTGTGGAAGAACAGTATATCTCCAGTGATGATTCAGTTTGTGGAAGAACAGTATATCTCCAGTGATGATTTCAGTTTGTGGAAGAACAGTATATCTCCAGTGATGATCTCAGTTTTGTGGAAGAACAGTATATCTCCAGTGATGATCTCAGTTTGTGGAAGAACAGTATATCTCCAGTGATGATCTCAGTTTGTGGAAGAACAGTATATCTCCAGTGATGATTTCAGTTTGTGGAAGAACAGTTATCTCCAGTGATGAAGAACAGTATATCTCCAGTGATGATTTCAGTTTGTGGAAGAACAGTATATCTCCAGTGATGATTTCAGTTTGTGGAAGAACAGTATATCTCCAGTGATGATTTCAGTTTGTGGAAGAACAGTATATCTCCAGTGATGATTTCAGTTTGTGGAAGAACAGTATATCTCCAGTGATGATTTCAGTTTGTGGAAGAACAGTATATCTCCAGTGATGATCTCAGTTTGTGGAAGAACAGTATATCTCCAGTGATGATTTCAGTTTGTGGAAGAACAGTATATCTCCAGTGATGATCTCAGTTTGTGGAAGAACAGTATATCTCCAGTGATGATTTCAGTTTGTGGAAGAACAGTATATCTCCAGTGATGATTTCAGTTTGTGGAAGAACAGTATATCTCCAGTGATATCTCCAGTTTGTGGAAGAACAGTATATCTCCAGTGATGATCTCAGTTTGTGGAAGAACAGTATATCTCCAGTGATGATTTCAGTTTGTGGAAGAACAGTATATCTCCAGTGATGATTTCAGTTTGTGGAAGAACAGTATATCTCCAGTGATGATTTCAGTTTGTGGAAGAACAGTATATCTCCAGTGATGATTTCAGTTTGTGGAAGAACAGTATATCTCCAGTGATGATTTCAGTTTGTGGAAGAACAGTATATCTCCAGTGATGATTTCAGTTTGTGGAAGAACAGTATATCTCCAGTGAT
The DNA here is from genome assembly GCF_018296145.1 of Oncorhynchus tshawytscha. Classification (NCBI taxonomy): domain Eukaryota; kingdom Metazoa; phylum Chordata; class Actinopteri; order Salmoniformes; family Salmonidae; genus Oncorhynchus; species Oncorhynchus tshawytscha. The sequence goes on from NC_056451.1 coordinate 5,563,796, forward strand.
GATTTCAGTTTGTGGAAGAACAGTATATCTCCAGTGATGATTTCAGTTTGTGGAAGAACAGATCTCCAGTGATGATTTCAGTTTGTGGAAGAACAGTATATCTCCAGTGATGATTTCAGTTTGTGGAAGAACAGTATATCTCCAGTGATGATTCAGTTTGTGGAAGAACAGTATATCTCCAGTGATGATTTCAGTTTGTGGAAGAACAGTATATCTCCAGTGATGATTCAGTTTGTGGAAGAACAGTATATCTCCAGTGATGATTTCAGTTTGTGGAAGAACAGTTTATCTTCAGTGATGATCTCAGTTTGTGGAAGAACAGTTTATCTCCAGTGATGATCTCAGTTTGTGGAAGAACAGTATATCTCCAGTGATGATTTCAGTTTGTGGAAGAACAGTTTATCTTCAGTGATGATCTCAGTTTGTGGAAGAACAGTTTATCTCCAGTGATGATCTCAGTTTGTGGAAGAACAGTATATCTCCAGTGATGATTTCAGTTTGTGGAAGAACAGTATATCTCCAGTGATGATTTCAGTTTGTGGAAGAACAGTATATCTCCAGTGATGTTTGTGGAAGAACAGTATATCTCCAGTGATGATTTCAGTTTGTGGAAGAACAGTATATCTCCAGTGATGATTTCAGTTTGTGGAAGAACAGTATATCTCCAGTGATGATTTCAGTTTGTGGAAGAACAGTATATCTCCAGTGATGATCTCAGTTTGTGGAAGAACAGTATATCTCCAGTGATGATTTCAGTTTGTGGAAGAACAGTATATCTCCAGTGATGATTTCAGTTTGTGGAAGAACAGTATATCTCCAGTGATGATTTCAGTTTGTGGAAGAACAGTATATCTCCAGTGATGATTTCAGTTTGTGGAAGAACAGTATATCTCCAGTGATGATTTCAGTTTGTGGAAGAACAGTATATCTCCAGTGATGATTCAGTTTGTGGAAGAACAGTATATCTCCAGTGATGATTTCAGTTTGTGGAAGAACAGTATATCTCCAGTGATGATCTCAGTTTGTGGAAGAACAGTATATCTCCAGTGATGATTTCAGTTTGTGGAAGAACAGTATATCTCCAGTGATGATTTCAGTTTGTGGAAGAACAGTATATCTCCAGTGATGATTCAGTTTGTGGAAGAACAGTATATCTCCAGTGATGATTTCAGTTTGTGGAAGAACAGTATATCTCCAGTGATGATTTCAGTTTGTGGAAGAACAGTATATCTCCAGTGATGATTCAGTTTGTGGAAGAACAGTATATCTCCAGTGATGATTTCAGTTTGTGGAAGAACAGTATATCTCCAGTGATGATCTCAGTTTGTGGAAGAACAGTTTATCTCCAGCGATGATGTCAGTTTGTGGAAAAACAGTATATCTCCAGTGATGATCTCAGTTTGTGGAAGAACAGTATATCTCCAGTGATGATTTCAGTTTGTGGAAGAACAGTATATCTCCAGTGATGATTTCAGTTTGTGGAAGAACAGTATATCTCCAGTGATGATTTCAGTTTGTGGAAGAACAGTATATCTCCAGTGATGATTTCAGTTTGTGGAAGAACAGTATATCTCCAGTGATGATTTCAGTTTGTGGAAGAACAGTATATCTCCAGTGATGATCTCAGTTTGTGGAAGAACAGTATATCTCCAGTGATGATTTCAGTTTGTGGAAGAACAGTATATCTCCAGTGATGATTTCAGTTTGTGGAAGAACAGTATATCTCCAGTGATGATTTCAGTTTGTGGAAGAACAGTATATCTCCAGTGATGATTTCAGTTTGTGGAAGAACAGTATATCTCCAGTGATGATTTCAGTTTGTGGAAGAACAGTATATCTCCAGTGATGATTTCAGTTTGTGGAAGAACAGTATATCTCCAGTGATGATTTCAGTTTGTGGAAGAACAGTATATCTCCAGTGATGATTTCAGTTTGTGGAAGAACAGTATATCTCCAGTGATGATTCAGTTTGTGGAAGAACAGTATATCTCCAGTGATGATTTCAGTTTGTGGAAGAACAGTATATCTCCAGTGATGATTTCAGTTGTGGAAGAACAGTATATCTCCAGTGATGATTTCAGTTTGTGGAAGAACAGTTTATCTCCAGTGATGATTTCAGTTTGTGGAAGAACAGTATATCTCCAGTGATGATTTCAGTTTGTGGAAGAACAGTATATCTCCAGTGATGATGTCAGTTTGTGGAAGAACAGTATATCTCCAGTGATGATTTCAGTTTGTGGAAGAACAGTATATCTCCAGTGATGATGTCAGTTTGTGGAAGAACAGTATATCTCCAGTGATGATCTCAGTTTGTGGAAGAACAGTATATCTCCAGTGATGATCTCAGTTTGTGGAAGAACAGTATATCTCCAGTGATGATTTCAGTTTGTGGAAGAACAGTATATCTCCAGTGATGATTCAGTTTGTGGAAGAACAGTATATCTCCAGTGATGATTTCAGTTTGTGGAAGAACAGTATATCTCCAGTGATGATGTCAGTTTGTGGAAGAACAGTATATCTCCAGTGATGATCTCAGTTTGTGGAAGAACAGTATATCTCCAGTGATGATCTCAGTTTGTGGAAGAACAGTATATCTCCAGTGATGATTTCAGTTTGTGGAAGAACAGTATATCTCCAGTGATGATCTCAGTTTGTGGAAGAACAGTATATCTCCAGTGATGATTTCAGTTTGTGGAAGAACAGTATATCTCCAGTGATGATTTCAGTTTGTGGAAGAACAGTATATCTCCAGTGATGATTTCAGTTTGTGGAAGAACAGTATATCTCCAGTGATGATTTCAGTTTGTGGAAGAACAGTATATCTCCAGTGATGATTTCAGTTTGTGGAAGAACAGTATATCTCCAGTGATGATTTCAGTTTGTGGAAGAACAGTATATCTCCAGTGATGATCAGTTTGTGGAAGAACAGTATATCTCCAGTGATGATTTCAGTTTGTGGAAGAACAGTATATCTCCAGTGATGATCTCAGTTTGTGGAAGAACAGTATATCTCCAGTGATGATTTCAGTTTGTGGAAGAACATATATCTCCAGTGATGATTTCAGTTTGTGGAAGAACAGTATATCTCCAGTGATGATTTCAGTTTGTGGAAGAACAGTATATCTCCAGTGATGATCTCCAGTCAGTTTGTGGAAGAACAGTATATCTCCAGTGATGATGTCAGTTTGTGGAAGAACAGTATATCTCCAGTGATGATCTCAGTTTGTGGAAGAACAGTATATCTCCAGTGATGATGTCAGTTTGTGGAAGAACAGTATATCTCCAGTGATGATTTCAGTTTGTGGAAGAACAGTATATCTCCAGTGATGATTATCAGTTTGTGGAAGAACAGTATATCTCCAGTGATGATTCAGTTTGTGGAAGAACAGTATATCTCCAGTGATGATTCAGTTTGTGGAAGAACAGTATATCTCCAGTGATGATTTCAGTTTGTGGAAGAACAGTATATCTCCAGTGATGATTCAGTTTGTGGAAGAACAGTATATCTCCAGTGATGATTTCAGTTTGTGGAAGAACAGTATATCTCCAGTGATGATTTCAGTTTGTGGAAGAACAGTATATCTCCAGTGATGATTTCAGTTTGTGGAAGAACAGTATATCTCCAGTGATGATTTCAGTTTGTGGAAGAACAGTATATCTCCAGTGATGATTTCAGTTTGTGGAAGAACAGTATATCTCCAGTGATGATTTCAGTTTGTGGAAGAACAGTATATCTCCAGTGATGATTTCAGTTTGTGGAAGAACAGTATATCTCCAGTGATGATTTCAGTTTGTGGAAGAACAGTATATCTCCAGTGATGATTTCAGTTTGTGGAAGAACAGTATATCTCCAGTGATGATTTCAGTTTGTGGAAGAACAGTATATCTCCAGTGATGATTTCAGTTTGTGGAAGAACAGTATATCTCCAGTGATGATTTCAGTTTGTGGAAGAACAGTATATCTCCAGTGATGATTTCAGTTTGTGGAAGAACAGTATATCTCCAGTGATGATTTCAGTTTGTGGAAGAACAGTATCTCCATATCTCCAGTGATGATTCAGTTTGTGGAAGAACAGTATATCTCCAGTGATGATTTCAGTTTGTGGAAGAACAGTATATCTCCAGTGATGATTTCAGTTTGTGGAAGAACAGTATATCTCCAGTGATGATTTCAGTTTGTGGAAGAACAGTATATCTCCAGTGATGATGTCAGTTTGTGGAAGAACAGTATATCTCCAGTGATGATTTCAGTTTGTGGAAGAACAGTATATCTCCAGTGATGATTTCAGTTTGTGGAAGGACAGTATATCTCCAGTGATGATTTCAGTTTGTGGAAGAACAGGATATCTCCAGTGATGATTTCAGTTTGTGGAAGAACAGTATATCTCCAGTGATGATTTCAGTTTGTGGAAGGACAGTATATCTCCAGTGATGATTTCAGTTTGTGGAAGAACAGTATATCTCCAGTGATGATTTCAGTTTGTGGAAGGACAGTATATCTCCAGTGATGATGTCAGTTTGTGGAAGAACAGTTTATCTCCAGTGATGATGTCAGTTTGTGGAAGAACAGTATATCTCCAGTGATGATCAGTTTGTGGAAGAACAGTATATCTCCAGTGATGATTCAGTTTGTGGAAGAACAGTATATCTCCAGTGATGATGTCAGTTTGTGGAAGAACAGTTTATCTCCAGTGATGATTTCAGTTTGTGGAAGAACAGTATATCTCCAGTGATGATTTCAGTTTGTGGAAGAACAGTATATCTCCAGTGATGATTTCAGTTTGTGGAAGAACAGTATATCTCCAGTGATGATGTCAGTTTGTGGAAGAACAGTATATCTCCAGTGATGATTTCAGTTTGTGGAAGAACAGTATATCTCCAGTGATGATGTCAGTTTGTGGAAGAACAGTATATCTCCAGTGATGATTTCAGTTTGTGGAAGAACAGTATATCTCCAGTGATGATGTCAGTTTGTGGAAGAACAGTATATCTCCAGTGATGATTTCAGTTTGTGGAAGAACAGTATATCTCCAGTGATGATTCAGTTTGTGGAAGAACAGTATATCTCCAGTGATGATTTCAGTTTGTGGAAGAACAGTATATCTCCAGTGATGATTTCAGTTTGTGGAAGAACAGTATATCTCCAGTGATGATTCAGTTTGTGGAAGAACAGTATATCTCCAGTGATGATTTCAGTTTGTGGAAGAACAGTATATCTCCAGTGATGATTTCAGTTTGTGGAAGAACAGTATATCTCCAGTGATGATTTCAGTTTGTGGAAGAACAGTATATCTCCAGTGATGATTTCAGTTTGTGGAAGAACAGTATATCTCCAGTGATGATTTCAGTTTGTGGAAGAACAGTATATCTCCAGTGATGATTTCAGTTTGTGGAAGAACAGTATATCTCCAGTGATGATTTCAGTTTGTGGAAGAACAGTATATCTCCAGTGATGATTTCAGTTTGTGGAAGAACAGTATATCTCCAGTGATGATTTCAGTTTGTGGAAGAACAGTATATCTCCAGTGATGATTTCAGTTTGTGGAAGAACAGTATATCTCCAGTGATGATTCAGTTTGTGGAAGAACAGTATATCTCCAGTGATGATTCAGTTTGTGGAAGAACAGTATATCTCCAGTGATGATTTCAGTTTGTGGAAGAACAGAACAGTATATCTCCAGTGATGATTTCAGTTTGTGGAAGAAAGTATATCTCCAGTGATGATTTCAGTTTGTGGAAGAACAGTATATCTCCAGTGATGATTTCAGTTTGTGGAAGAACAGTATATCTCCAGTGATGATTTCAGTTTGTGGAAGAACAGTATATCTCCAGTGATGATTTCAGTTTGTGGAAGAACAGTATATCTCCAGTGATGATTTCAGTTTGTGGAAGAACAGTATATCTCCAGTGATGATTTCAGTTTGTGGAAGAACAGTATATCTCCAGTGATGATTCAGTTTGTGGAAGAACAGTATATCTCCAGTGATGATTTCAGTTTGTGGAAGAACAGTATATCTCCAGTGATGATTTCAGTTTGTGGAAGAACAGTATATCTCCAGTGATGATTTCAGTTTGTGGAAGAACAGTATATCTCCAGTGATGATTTCAGTTGTGGAAGAACAGTATATCTCCAGTGATGATTTCAGTTTGTGGAAGAACAGTTTATCTCCAGTGATGATTTCAGTTTGTGGAAGAACAGTATATCTCCAGTGATGATTTCAGTTTGTGGAAGAACAGTATATCTCCAGTGATGATGTCAGTTTGTGGAAGAACAGTATATCTCCAGTGATGATTTCAGTTTGTGGAAGAACAGTATATCTCCAGTGATGATGTCAGTTTGTGGAAGAACAGGATATCTCCAGTGATGATTTCAGTTTGTGGAAGAACAGATATCTCCAGTGATGATTTCAGTTTGTGGAAGAACAGTATATCTCCAGTGATGATTTCAGTTTGTGGAAGAACAGTATATCTCCAGTGATGATGATTTCAGTTTGTGGAAGAACAGTATATCTCCAGTGATGATTCAGTTTGTGGAAGAACAGTATATCTCCAGTGATGATCTCAGTTTGTGGAAGAACAGTATATCTCCAGTGATGATGTCAGTTTGTGGAAGAACAGTATATCTCCAGTGATGATGTCAGTTTGTGGAAGAACAGTATCTCCAGTGATGATTTCAGTTTGTGGAAGAACAGTATATCTCCAGTGATGATGTCAGTTTGTGGAAGAACAGTATATCTCCAGTGATGATTTCAGTTTGTGGAAGAACAGTATATCTCCAGTGATGATTTCAGTTTGTGGAAGAACAGTATATCTCCAGTGATGATTTCAGTTTGTGGAAGAACAGTATATCTCCAGTGATGATTTCAGTTTGTGGAAGAACAGTATATCTCCAGTGATGATTTCAGTTTGTGGAAGAACAGGATATCTCCAGTGATGATTTCAGTTTGTGGAAGAACAGTATATCTCCAGTGATGATTTCAGTTTGTGGAAGAACAGTATATCTCCAGTGATGATGTCAGTTTGTGGAAGAACAGTATATCTCCAGTGATGATTTCAGTTTGTGGAAGAACAGTATATCTCCAGTGATGATGTCAGTTTGTGGAAGAACAGTATATCTCCAGTGATGATGTCAGTTTGTGGAAGAACAGTATATCTCCAGTGATGATTTCAGTTTGTGGAAGAACAGTATATCTCCAGTGATGATGTCAGTTTGTGGAAGAACAGTATATCTCCAGTGATGATGTCAGTTTGTGGAAGAACAGGATATCTCCAGTGATGATTTCAGTTTGTGGAAGAACAGTATATCTCCAGTGATGATTTCAGTTTGTGGAAGAACAGGATATCTCCAGTGATGATGTCAGTTTGTGGAAGAACAGTATATCTCCAGTGATGATTTCAGTTTGTGGAAGAACAGTATATCTCCAGTGATGATGTCAGTTTGTGGAAGAACAGTATATCTCCAGTGATGATTTCAGTTTGTGGAAGAACAGTATATCTCCAGTGATGATTTCAGTTTGTGGAAGAACAGTATATCTCCAGTGATGATTTCAGTTTGTGGAAGAACAGTATATCTCCAGTGATGATGTCAGTTTGTGGAAGAACAGATATCTCCAGTGATGATTTCAGTTTGTGGAAGAACAGTATATCTCCAGTGATATTTCAGTTTGTGGAAGAACAGTATATCTCCAGTGATGATGTCAGTTTGTGGAAGAACAGTATATCTCCAGTGATGATTTCAGTTTGTGGAAGAACAGTATATCTCCAGTGATGATTCAGTTTGTGGAAGAACAGTATATCTCCAGTGATGATTTCAGTTTGTGGAAGAACAGTATATCTCCAGTGATGATTTCAGTTTGTGGAAGAACAGTATATCTCCAGTGATGATTTCAGTTTGTGGAAGAACAGTATATCTCCAGTGATGATTTCAGTTTGTGGAAGAACAGTATATCTCCAGTGATGATTTCAGTTTGTGGAAGAACAGTATATCTCCAGTGATGATTTCAGTTTGTGGAAGAACAGTATATCTCCAGTGATGATTTCAGTTTGTGGAAGAACAGTATATCTCCAGTGATGATTTCAGTTTGTGGAAGAACAGTATATCTCCAGTGATGATTCAGTTTGTGGAAGAACAGTATATCTCCAGTGATGATTTCAGTTTGTGGAAGGACAGTATATCTCCAGTGATGATTTCAGTTTGTGGAAGAACAGTATATCTCCAGTGATGATTTCAGTTTGTGGAAGGACAGTATATCTCCAGTGATGATGTCAGTTTGTGGAAGAACAGTTTATCTCCAGTGATGATGTCAGTTTGTGGAAGAACAGTATATCTCCAGTGATGATTTCAGTTTGTGGAAGAACAGTATATCTCCAGTGATGATTTCAGTTTGTGGAAGAACAGTATATCTCCAGTGATGATTTCAGTTTGTGGAAGAACAGGATATCTCCAGTGATGATGTCAGTTTGTGGAAGAACAGGATATCTCCAGTGATGATTTCAGTTTGTGGAAGAACAGATATCTCCAGTGATGATTTCAGTTTGTGGAAGAACAGTATATCTCCAGTGATGATTTCAGTTTGTGGAAGAACAGTATATCTCCAGTGATGATTTCAGTTTGTGGAAGAACAGTATATCTCCAGTGATGATTTCAGTTTGTGGAAGAACAGTATATCTCCAGTGATGATTTCAGTTTGTGGAAGAACAGTATATCTCCAGTGATGATTTCAGTTTGTGGAAGAACAGTATATCTCCAGTGATGATTTCAGTTTGTGGAAGGAAGAACAGATATCTCAGTGATGATTTCAGTTTGTGGAAGAACAGTATATCTCCAGTGATGATTTCAGTTTGTGGAAGAACAGTATATCTCCAGTGATGATTTCAGTTTGTGGAAGAACAGTATATCTCCAGTGATGATTTCAGTTTGTGGAAGAACAGTATATCTCCAGTGATGATTTCAGTTTGTGGAAGGACAGTATATCTCCAGTGATGATTTCAGTTTGTGGAAGAACAGTATATCTCCAGTGATGATTTCAGTTTGTGGAAGGACAGTATATCTCCAGTGATGATGTCAGTTTGTGGAAGAACAGTTTATCTCCAGTGATGATGTCAGTTTGTGGAAGAACAGTATATCTCCAGTGATGATTTCAGTTTGTGGAAGGACAGTATATCTCCAGTGATGATGTCAGTTTGTGGAAGAACAGTATATCTCCAGTGATGATGTCAGTTTGTGGAAGAACAGTATATCTCCAGTGATGATTTCAGTTTGTGGAAGAACAGTATATCTCCAGTGATGATGTCAGTTTGTGGAAGAACAGTACATCTCCAGTGATGATTTCAGTTTGTGGAAGAACAGTATATCTCCAGTGATGATGTCAGTTTGTGGAAGAACAGTATATCTCCAGTCATGATGTCAGTTTGTGGAAGAACAGTATATCTCCAGTGATGATTTCAGTTTGTGGAAGAACAGTATATCTCCAGTGATGATTTCAGTTTGTGGAAGAACAGTATATCTCCAGTGATGATTTCAGTTTGTGGAAGAACAGTATATCTCCAGTGATGATTTCAGTTTGTGGAAGAACAGTATATCTCCAGTGATGATTTCAGTTTGTGGAAGAACAGTATATCTCCAGTGATGATGTCAGTTTGTGGAAGAACAGTATATCTCCAGTGATGATTCAGTTTGTGGAAGAACAGTATATCTCCAGTGATGATTCAGTTTGTGGAAGATACAGTGATGATCTCAGTTTGTGGAAGAACAGTATATCTCCAGTGATGATTTCAGTTTGTGGAAGAACAGTATATCTCCAGTGATGATTTCAGTTTGTGGAAGAACAGTATATCTCCAGTGATGATTTCAGTTTGTGGAAGAACAGTATATCTCCAGTGATGATTTCAGTTTGTGGAAGAACAGTATATCTCCAGTGATGATTTCAGTTTGTGGAAGAACAGTATATCTCCAGTGATGATTTCAGTTTGTGGAAGAACAGTATATCTCCAGTGATGATTTCAGTTTGTGGAAGAACAGTATATCTCCAGTGATGATGTCAGTTTGTGGAAGAACAGTATATCTCCAGTGATGATTTCAGTTTGTGGAAGAACAGTATATCTCCAGTGATGATGTCAGTTTGTGGAAGAACAGTATATCCAGTGATGATTTCAGTTTGTGGAAGAACAGTATATCTCCAGTGATGATTTCAGTTTGTGGAAGAACAGTATATCTCCAGTGATGATGTCAGTTTGTGGAAGAACAGGTATATCTCCAGTGATGATTTCAGTTTGTGGAAGAACAGGATATCTCCAGTGAGGATTTCAGTTTGTGGAAGAACAGGATATCTCCAGTGATGATTTCAGTTTGTGGAAGAACAGGATATCTCCAGTGTTGATGTCAGTTTGTGGAAGAACAGTTTATCTCCAGTGATGATTTCAGTTTGTGGAAGAACAGGATATCTCCAGTGATGATGTCAGTTTGTGGAAGAACAGTTTATCTCCAGTGATGATTTCAGTTTGTGGAAGAACAGGATATCTCCAGTGATGATTTCAGTTTGTGGAAGAACAGGATATCTCCAGTGATGATGTCAGTTTGTGGAAGAACAGTTTATCTCCAGTGATGATGTCAGTTTGTGGAAGAACAGTTTATCTCCAGTGATGATTTCAGTTTGTGGAAGAACAGGATATCTCCAGTGATGATGTCAGTTTGTGGAAGAACAGTATATCTCCAGTGATGATGTCAGTTTGTGGAAGAACAGTATATCTCCAGTGATGATGTCAGTTTGTGGAAGAACAGTATATCTCCAGTGATGATGTCAGTTTGTGGAAGAACAGTATATCTCCAGTGATGATTTCAGTTTGTGGAAGAACAGTATATCTCCAGTGATGATCTCAGTTTGTGGAAGAACAGTATATCTCCAGTGATGATTTCAGTTTGTGGAAGAACAGTATATCTCCAGTGATGATTTCAGTTTGTGGAAGAACAGTATATCTCCAGTGATGATCTCAGTTTGTGGAAGAACAGTATATCTCCAGTGATGATTTCAGTTTGTGGAAGAACAGTATATCTCCAGTGATGATGTCAGTTTGTGGAAGAACAGTATATCTCCAGTGATGATTTCAGTTTGTGGAAGAACAGTATATCTCCAGTGATGATTCAGTTTGTGGAAGAACAGTATATCTCCAGTGATGATTTCAGTTTGTGGAAGAACAGTATATCTCCAGTGATGATTTCAGTTTGTGGAAGAACAGTATATCTCCAGTGATGATTTCAGTTTGTGGAAGAACAGTATATCTCCAGTGATGATTTCAGTTTGTGGAAGAACAGTATATCTCCAGTGATGATTTCAGTTTGTGGAAGAACAGATATCTCCAGTGATGATTTCAGTTTGTGGAAGAACAGTATATCTCCAGTGATGATTTCAGTTTGTGGAAGAACAGTATATCTCCAGTGATGATTTCAGTTTGTGGAAGAACAGTATATCTCCAGTGATGATTTCAGTTTGTGGAAGAACAGTATATCTCCAGTGATGATTTCAGTTTGTGGAAGAACAGTATATCTCCAGTGATGATTTCAGTTTGTGGAAGAACAGTATATCTCCAGTGATGATTCAGTTTGTGGAAGAACAGTATATCTCCAGTGATGATTTCAGTTTGTGGAAGAACAGTATATCTCCAGTGATGATGTCAGTTTGTGGAAGAACAGTATATCTCCAGTGATGATGTCAGTTTGTGGAAGAACAGTATATCTCCAGTGATGATGTCAGTTTGTGGAAGAACAGTATATCTCCAGTGATGATTCAGTTTGTGGAAGAACAGTATATCTCCAGTGATGATTTCAGTTTGTGGAAGAACAGTATATCTCCAGTGATGATTTCAGTTTGTGGAAGAACAGTATATCTCCAGTGATGATTTCAGTTTGTGGAAGAACAGTATATCTCCAGTGATGATTTCAGTTTGTGGAAGAACAGTATATCTCCAGTGATGATTTCAGTTTGTGGAAGAACAGTATATCTCCAGTGATGATTTCAGTTTGTGGAAGAACAGTATATCTCCAGTGATGATTTCAGTTTGTGGAAGAACAGTATATCTCCAGTGATGATTTCAGTTTGTGGAAGAACAGTATATCTCCAGTGATGATTTCAGTTTGTGGAAGAACAGTATATCTCCAGTGATGATTTCAGTTTGTGGAAGAACAGTATATCTCCAGTGATGATTTCAGTTTGTGGAAGAACAGTATATCTCCAGTGATGATGTCAGTTTGTGGAAGAACAGTATATCTCCAGTGATGATTTCAGTTTGTGGAAGAACAGTATATCTCCAGTGATGATTTCAGTTTGTGGAAGAACAGTATATCTCCAGTGATGATTTCAGTTTGTGGAAGAACAGTATATCTCCAGTGATGATTTCAGTTTGTGGAAGAACAGTATATCTCCAGTGATTCAGTTTGTGGAAGAACAGTATATCTCCAGTGATGATGTCAGTTTGTGGAAGAACAGTATATCTCCAGTGATGATGTCAGTTTGTGGAAGAACAGTATATCTCCAGTGATGATTTCAGTTTGTGGAAGAACAGTATATCTCCAGTGATGATTTCAGTTTGTGGAAGAACAGATATCTCCAGTGATGATATCTCAGTTTGTGGAAGAACAGTATATCTCCAGTGATGATGTCAGTTTGTGGAAGAACAGTATATCTCCAGTGATGATTTCAGTTTGTGGAAGAACAGTATATCTCCAGTGATGATGTCAGTTTGTGGAAGAACAGTATATCTCCAGTGATGATTCAGTTTGTGGAAGAACAGTATATCTCCAGTGATGATTTCAGTTTGTGGAAGAACAGTATATCTCCAGTGATGATTTCAGTTTGTGGAAGAACAGTATATCTCCAGTGATGATTCAGTTTGTGGAAGAACAGTATATCTCCAGTGATGATTTCAGTTTGTGGAAGAACAGTATATCTCCAGTGATGATTTCAGTTTGTGGAAGAACAGTATATCTCCAGTGATGATTTCAGTTTGTGGAAGAACAGTATATCTCCAGTGATGATTTCAGTTTGTGGAAGAACAGTATATCTCCAGTGATGATTTCAGTTTGTGGAAGAACAGTATATCTCCAGTGATGATTCAGTTTGTGGAAGAACAGTATATCTCCAGTGATGATTTCAGTTTGTGGAAGAACAGTATATCTCCAGTGATGATGTCAGTTTGTGGAAGAACAGTATATCTCCAGTGATGATTTCAGTTTGTGGAAGAACAGTATATCTCCAGTGATGATGTCAGTTTGTGGAAGAACAGTATATCTCCAGTGATGATTTCAGTTTGTGGAAGAACAGTATATCTCCAGTGATGATTCAGTTTGTGGAAGAACAGTATATCTCCAGTGATGATTCAGTTTGTGGAAGAACAGTATATCTCCAGTGATGATCTCAGTTTGTGGAAGAACAGTATATCTCCAGTGATGATTTCAGTTTGTGGAAGAACAGTATATCTCCAGTGATGATTTCAGTTTGTGGAAGAACAGTATATCTCCAGTGATGATTTCAGTTTGTGGAAGAACAGTATATCTCCAGTGATGATTTCAGTTTGTGGAAGAACAGTATATCTCCAGTGATGATTTCAGTTTGTGGAAGAACAGTATATCTCCATATCTCCAGTGATGATTTCAGTTTGTGGAAGAACAGTTTATCTCCAATGATTTCAGTTTGTGGAAGAACAGTATATCTCCAGTGATGATTTCAGTTTGTGGAAGAACAGTATATCTCCAGTGATGATTCAGTTTGTGGAAGAACAGTATATCTCCAGTGATGATTTCAGTTTGTGGAAGAACAGTATATCTCCAGTGATGATTTCAGTTTGTGGAAGAACAGTATATCTCCAGTGATGATGTCAGTTTGTGGAAGAACAGGATATCTACAGTGATGATTTCAGTTTGTGGAAGAACAGGATATCTCCAGTGATGATGTCAGTTTGTGGAAGAACAGGATATCTCCAGTGATGATGTCAGTTTGTGGAAGAACAGGATATCTCCAGTGATGATGTCAGTTTGTGGAAGAACAGTATATCTCCAGTGATGATCTCAGTTTGTGGAAGAACAGTATATCTCCAGTGATGATGTCAGTTTGTGGAAGAACAGTATATCTCCAGTGATGATGTCAGTTTGTGGAAGAACAGTATATCTCCAGTGATGATGTCAGTTTGTGGAAGAACAGTATATCTCCAGTGATGATTTCAGTTTGTGGAAGAACAGTATATCTCCAGTGATGATTTCAGTTTGTGGAAGAACAGTATATCTCCAGTGATGATTTCAGTTTGTGGAAGAACAGTATATCTCCAGTGATGATTTCAGTTTGTGGAAGAACAGTATATCTCCAGTGATGATTTCAGTTTGTGGAAGAACAGTATATCTCCAGTGATGATTTCAGTTTGTGGAAGAACAGTATATCTCCAGTGATGATTTCAGTTTGTGGAAGAACAGTATATCTCCAGTGATGATTTCAGTTTGTGGAAGAACAGGATATCTCCAGTGATGATTTCAGTTTGTGGAAGAACAGTATATCTCCAGTGATGATTTCAGTTTGTGGAAGAACAGGATATCTGGATGATTTCAACAGGATATCTCCAGTGATGATGTCAGTTTGTGGAAGAACAGGATATCTCCAGTGATGATTTCAGTTTGTGGAAGAACAGGATATCTCCAGTGATGATGTCAGTTTGTGGAAGAACAGGATATCTCCAGTGATGATGTCAGTTTGTGGAAGAACAGGATATCTCCAGTGATGATGTCAGTTTGTGGAAGAACAGGATATCTACAGTGATGATTTCAGTTTGTGGAAGAACAGGATATCTACAGTGATGATTTCAGTTTGTGGAAGAACAGGATATCTACAGTGATGATTTCAGTTTGTGGAAGAACAGGATATGTGACATTTTGCATGACTCTTGTAAGATGTCCTTTTTTAACACCTGATATGATGTTTTAAGTACTTTCAAGTACAGATGCCCTTCGTGTAAATAACTTAAATGCAGTATGTAGTTAATTCATTTGTATGGAGGTTCATTTAAAGGTGGTCTATCAACTTTAGCACTGATGACTTTTCTTAAAAGTTGAGTCATGAAATCTTAGTCTCGTTTCAAATGAAGCCCTCAATGTGAACATAACATAGAATAACTACAAAAATAGAATACAATGAAATGAATTCAATCAAAACCAGCACAACTTGTAAATATCAAATATGGATCAATGTGATGTGCCAACATGCCGGTCCCTGAGGTCAACATTACAAAATGTTCAGAAAACCATTCTCTTTGTGTTTAACACTATGATCAGCAATTAAGTTTTGAATTGTGTTAAACCCATGCTAAAGGCAAGAAATGTCCTTCTGCACTGAGGTGACAGCAGTAAATGAGTATTAACTGCTTAGAGTTAATGCTAAATGTGGTGACAGAGAGACGTACTGTATATTGTAATGAATAAAAAAAGGGAATCCAGATCAAATGAATACTCACATACTGTATGTGACGACTTGTTTGTTTTTAATTCATTCAGATTCAAAAAGGTTCAAATGTTCACACACAAAATAATTCTCGACAGAAAATGTCAAAGGGTTAAGGTTTTGGATAGGGTTAAAACATTCAAGGGAAATTCCCCAAATCTTCATCAACTCCAGCACCACCACACCATCAACATATGTGAAAATGGTGTGTTTCTATGTTTTGTAGTAAAAAATATATAAAGATAAGTGTTTCCAATGACATCATCAACCAATTAGTAGACACTTAGTAGGCAATTAGTAGGCAATGCCTACTCACAATTGGTTTATATCACATGATGCACACCAATTATGTCATTATCTTCTATATTTTTTACTGGAGATGATGAAGTTGAAAATCTGTTTCCCTTTAAATTTAGGCACTCATTCCAAATTATTAAGGTATGGGTTAACATTTGGCATAGGTTTAAAAAAAAATCTATATATGCTTATTGAAAAAAAAGAATCTGCGATCATCCAGCCAGCATAATATCCTGCTGCTGGGAGAACGGTAGTGCAGCTGCTAACCTATTTGACTCATGCAGTTTCACCACATGTGAAAACACCAGCTATGCGGCTGTCAGCTACCGCCAGTTAACGCTTGATCTGATTGAATCTAAGCCCTCATTTTTATTAACTGCTATCATAACATGTTGGTATGAGACAGATAGATATCAGCGTATTTTTGTGCCTGCTTGCTTCGTGAATCGTTGGTCCCTACCGGCATGTCAGCAAAGACTGGGTAGCCATTGTTGCAATCACATTAATATCCAGTTGCTTTTCTATAGAAAGAGATGGATACGGAATTAGTTTGTGAGGGATGCTTAATTCTCAATTATACTTTCCCCTAGAAATATGAATGATATGTGTAATAAGAGAATGCTAAAGACTTGAGATAGTAGCCATTTGGTGATTCCATGCCAATAACTTCACAGTAGCAACTGATTTAGAGCAATGCCCAGCAATTCAAATGGTTTTATTAAAGGGGCAATCTGCGGTTCAAACAACAACAAAGTGGGTACCGCACCACTGTTTTTGATGGACGGCGCTGAAGTAGTGTAACCACTCTCAAATTCATAGACTACGCCATGGTTGCAAGGACTGACCATCCATGATATCAAAATGATAGTTTTAACCATGTTTTGAGGCTATAAAGTGTCTTTTTACAAACAACGGAGTAAAACCATTGTATGTTTTGGGTTCGGATGGGCTAAGCTCATGAGGCATTTGAAGTTATATTCTTCAAGAATCAATGGCTATATATGATGAATTTAAAAGCAAAATAACGGATGTACCAATCCCGGTTTGATCCTTTATTGGTCACCTGGCAGTGCTACTAATACACATAATTTCAGCCTACGCTGGGGCACTTCTTACTGAGGCACCCCCTGCACTCCAGGCAATTATGTTTGGACTCACATGGCGAGAAGGGTTAATTACCGCCACCCACTCGCCTGATTGGAGCTGCTTCACGCTTGTCAGGCCACATCGCATCAAAGGGCTCCCATCCAGAGGGAGTTACTCCTCACAGACCGGCACTACACACACACACACACACGCGCGCACACACATACGCACGCACACACACACACTCAATCAGGTCCTAGATGAGAGACTGCATGTTTTTTTTTTTTAAATGGAGGCAAATTTTAAAAGGTTGATATTTCACAAGTGACAATAGTCAAATCAAATATTATTTGTCACATGCTCCGTTAACAGTAGGTGTAGACTACCAGTGAAATGTTTACTTATGGGCCTTTCCCAACAATGCAGAGAGAACAATTTAGAAATAATAGAAAAATAATAATAAGAGGAATAAATACACAATGAGTAATGATAACTTGGCTATATACAGTGAGTGGACAAAACATTATGAACACCTGCTCTTTCCATGACATAAACTGGCCAGGTGAATCCAGGTGAAAGCTATGATCCCTTATTAATGTCATTTGTTAAATCCACTTCAATCAGTGTAGATGAACGAAACAGATAAAATTAGGATTTTTCAAGCCTTGGGACAATAGAGTACCACATTATGAGTCATAATACCCATAAAACATTCAAACAGGGAAACGGTTCCAATCGTTTTTCCATCATTAATTTTTCCCATAAGTTATTTTGGCATTTTGGCTGTGTTTTGTGTTTCGTGTAGGCTTACCCTGGCATGACGTTTTAATAACCGTGTAAATCTCTCTTGGACAAGGTGAGTTTTATAATCCCCCCCCGCTAATTAGCTTCTAATGTGGCTATCATGAAGAACTACAAATACCATGATAATCATGTCAGGGTAAGCCTACACAAAACACAGCCCCTCTGTTAAATGTTTCTAAAATCCCCTATGAGAAAAATGTATGGTAGAAAAATGATTTGGCCCATTTCTCTGTTTGACCGCTAGGTTTTCTGAGTATTAATGACACCTCCACTGTGGGGCCCTATGAAAACATGGATTGTGTGTGTGTGCCATTCAGAGGGTGAAAGGTCAAGACAAAAAATTTAAGTGCCTTTGAACAGGGTATGGTAGTAGGTGTCAGGCTCACCGGTTTGTGTTAAGAACTGCAAGTGCAGCTGTGTTTTTCCACGCTCAACAGTTTTTTTTATTACATTTGTTATTTCACCTTTATTTAACCAGGTAGGCCAGTTGAGAACAAGTTCTCATTTACAACTCAGACCTGGCCAAGATAAAGCAAAGCAGTGCGACACACACAACAACACAGAGTTAAACATGGAATAAACAAATGTACAGTCAATAACACAATAGAAAAAATGTATATACAGTGTATGCAAATGAGGTAAGATAAGGGAGGTAAAGGCAATAAATAGGTTTGTAGTGGTGAAGTAATTATAATTTAGCAATTAAACACTGGAGTGATAGATGTGCAGAAGATGAATGTGCAAGTAGAGATACTGGGGTGCAAAGGAGCAAAATAATATCCCCATAATATGGGGATGAGGTAGTTGGATGGGCTATTTATAGATGGGCTGTGTACAGGTGCAGTGATCTGTGAGCTGCTCTGACAGCTGATGCTTAAAGTTAGTGAGGGAGATATGAGTCTCCAGCTTCAGTGATTTTTGCAATTTGTTCCAGTCATTGGCAGCAGAGAACTGGAAGGAAAGGCTGGCCAAAGGAGGAATTGGCTTTGGTGGTGACAAGTGAAATATACCTGCTGGAGTGCGTGCTACAGGTGGGTGCAGCTATGGTGACCAGTGATCTGAGATAAGGCGGGGCTTTAACTAGCAAAGGCTTATAGATGACCTGGAGCCAGTGGGTTTGGCGGCGAATATGAAGCGAGGGCAGTACACAGTTTCCTTTGTGTAACAACAATGGTTCACCACCCAAAGGACATCCAGCCAACATGACTCATCTGTGGGAAGCATTGGAGTCAACTCTTCGACACTTTGTTGAGTCCATGCCCAGACCAAATGAGGCTGTTCTGCGGGCAAAAGGCAGGGGTGCAACTCAATATTAAGAAGTTAAGTGTTTTTAATTAAGTGTTCTTAATGTTTTGTACACTCAGTGTATATACACGGGGTAAGTACCGAGTCGATGTACAAGGTCATTGAGGTAGACATGTACACATAGGTAGGAATAAGGTGACTAGGCAAGAGGATAGATATTAAACAGTAGACGGATCCAGATACGCGGCCGTAGTAGGTTTGATAGCGCAGAAATACAGTAGTTGATTTACAACACAGTATATGTCATTATATGTCCAGAACACTAGAGGTCAGTGTTGTGTTGCTTAAGAAAACTGCTGATACTGTCGCTCTTTCCTCATCGCATACTCTCTTATTTTAGCTATACTTATGAATTTGTGTTGCAAAATTCCGGTATTCCCCAGGTTTTTCAAAAAAAGCCTATTGGAGGGTTCCCGAATTTCCTGTTTATTCCCCCCAGATTGCCACACAATGGCCCATATTGACAAAGAGTCTCACATTAGGAGTGCTGATCCAGGATCAGTTCCGCCTTTTAGATTATAATGAACACAATCATGGGGCAACCTGATCCTAGAACTGTCCCATGTGTCCCTCCCCTGCTCACATGTTCATCATATGAGAGCTAAGAACCTCTCCCGGGGTGGCGTTCAATGTCACTGGGGGAATTAGACTGCCATTGTGTGACTTAGTAGCTTAGGGTCTACATTTCGCACGCACACACACACACACAAACACAGAGAGAGAGAGAGAGAGAGAGAGAGAGAGATACTTCAAATACAGTTACTTGGAATCTTAGGTACTACATGTCACATGTGGTCTGAGTTGCCTCTGCAGCTTATTAAATAATACAACCACTGAACTACTGATAGTCGATGAAAATCCATCAGCCATTGTGCAAGCCAGTTTTCTTGCCAACTGATGGTTTGGCGTCTCCAGCCCGCTGGGCGCAAACGTCAATCCAACGTCTAGATTTGATTTAACTTTGAGTTGTCAACTAACATTAAATCAACAAAACATTTAACCATGTCATTGGATTTATAAAAGGTTCAAAGTTGATATTAAAAAACGAATTGTTTAGGTTGATGACTTTTTGAATATCCAATCAGTTTTGCACGTTGATTCCAAATGTCATCAGACGGAAAAACTTATCATTTTGTTGTTGTTGAAATGATGTGGAACAATGTTGATTCAACCAGTGTGTGGCCAGTAGTAGAGCTCGAATACTTCTCCACACCTCCTCTCATGGCCCACACATGGTGCTCATAGAGAGTCTCAGAGTATAGGAGTTCTGGTCTCGGATCGGTTTTGCCTTTTAGATCATCATGAATAAAATGACATGGACAAAGGGGGACCTGATGTTAGATCAGCACTCCAAGCCAGACACTGGGCCACTGTGTAGTATGGATTTATGTCTCCTTCATACATCCTATACTTCTTTATACAAGGTACCGTATGTGTTCTATTTTGGAAGGCAAGAAATATTGTAGTATCACGTTTTTCATTAAATCCATTTCAAATAGTCTAAAAACATCTATTTCAATCTCATCTCCAATAAGATTTTCTTTGCTCCAAACACACGTCTCTACAGTGTAGGTCTGCACCTGCCAAAGGCCGCATTCACATCCACAGGCTTCGAGCAGAGAAGTGAGCTAAAGTTCTGTTTGGATCGCACTGTGGCTTCCTGTCACTCTGAGCATACTGGCAGACACACACACACGCCACACACACACACACAGATACTCTCTCCGTATGCACAAAACATTTTCAAAAACTGTGTGTTCCCCCTCCAATGTGCCTCAAAGGAACCCAAGCTACTCCACAGACTGGGAGCCACATAGACGTACCGACATTGCTTCCAGGGAGAGAGACAGAGGGTGAGAGCATATGTTGGATAAGGCGTACTATGTCTCGTTGAGGGGGATATTTCTCTTGGATGTTGTCTTACAAGCCAGGACTGTGCGGTGCAGAAAGAGGCATTTTTTCGTTCAATTTATTAATCCTTTTAGGCAATGTTCCCTGTTCAGAAATGCAAATTGAATCAATCTGAGTCTGACTTTAAGACTTTTCAAGTGGGATTTAATTAGAAGCTAGAGCCTGCAGTTTTTAATGAGAGAGGGGGTGGAGAGAGAGGGAGAGTGAGTTAGGGGGGTTGTGGTTTTGATCTGAGGTCCTGCTGGAGAAAGCTAGTGCACACAGAAAACACACACACACACACACACACACACACACACACACACACACACCAGTATGCCCCTCAGTGCAGAGTGTGAGATGGATGCCAACTGTCTACTTTCTCTCCTCTACTTTCTCTCTTGTATAAGTGTTCAGTCAGATTTCCAGCAATGGCAAACCTCTTCTCCTTCTATCTGCCATCCCTCTATCCCTTCCAATGGCTCTGAACCTCACGGTGTCTCTCTTCTACACCTGTTCTTAGTCATTCCTGTATGTTCAAAGCAGAGTCGCTCACAGAGGTCACGCATGGTAAGCTTCTCTGATCACCAAATCTTAATTTGAAATCAATCTTCCTTTATACTCTCTACCTAAGAGTTCCTCCTCCACATCTCTCTCAGTCCCTCTCTTTTTGACTCCTATTACCACACTTCTATCACTCCCACCGTCTTTCTCAATCTCTGTCTGGATTCTCTCTCCTTCATCTCTATTTTTTCTCTTTCTCTCCGTCTCTCCTTCCTCTCTCTCTCTATCCCTCTCTATGTCTATCTCTCTCTCTCCCCGTCTGCTTCCCTCTCTCTCCACTCTCTCTCCCTCTCCCTCTCTCCGTGTCAATAGCGGGGTGATGCACTAGCCCTAGTGTGAGGCTGGCCAGGGTGATTGAGCGAGAGCGTGTTGTCCAGTCTATCACAATTATTAACAACCTGCTAGATCCGCCTGTCTGTCTCCCTCCAATAAATGATCTCAGTGGACAGACAGCAGCCCACACTCCCCAATATATATAATATTCCTCAGGAGAAAATGTGAAGAAATTTGAAAAACTGGCCATTTATCAGAGATTTTAGCGGAGCTTCGGAGTGGGTGTGGATCTCTGGCTGATACATTTTGGGAAATATGGTGCTGTTAAAAGGGGTGAAGCTGGTCTGCGGTGCGACTGGTCTCCGGGTGGGGATAGGGAGCTCACGCTCTTGTTTGGCTTGATCCCCATGAAGTGCTCAGAGAGGGGCTGGGTTGGGTGTCTGGGGGCAGCATGGGTACGTCCCAAATGACACTCTATTCCCTATATAGGAATAGATGGGTCCTGATCAAAAGTAGTGCACTATATATGGTATAGTGTTCCATTTGAGAGGCAGCTCCTCCAAGGCCACTTTGTTTGACTCGTTTTGTTTCTTTATTTTAATTTTTGTGGTCAAGTCACAAGCCAGACCAAAGAAAATGGAAAGGGAAGGGAGGGAGAAATTTTGCGTGCCGCCTTGTCGATGTTTCAAAGTTGACATTTTCACAACATAAACTATATATACAAAGTTATGTGGACACCCATTCAAATTAGTGGATTTGGGTATTTCAGCCACACCCGTTGCTGACAGGTGTATAAAATCGAGCACAAAGCCGACGCAATCGACATAGACAAACATTGGCAGTAGAATGGCCTTATTAAAGAGCTCAGTGACTTTCAACATGGCACCGTCATAGGATGCCACCTTTCCAACAAGTCAGTTCGTCAAATTTCTGCCCTGCTAGAGCTGCCCCAGGCAACTGTAAGTGCTGTTATTGTGAAGTGGATACGTCTAGGAGCAACAACGGCTCAGCCGCAAAGTGGTAGGCCAAACAAGCTCACAGAACGAGACCGCCAAGTGCTGAAGCGCGTAAAAATTGTCTGTCCTTGGTTGCAACACCCACTTGTGTGCGGCTGCTTGGCCTGGTTTCCATGGCCGAGCAGCCACACACAAGCCTAAGATCACCATGCGCAATGCTGGAGTGGTCTAAAGCTTGCCGCCATTGGACTCTGGAGCAGTGGAAAAGCGTTCTCTGGAGTGATGAATCACACTTCACCATCTGGCAGTCTGACGGACTAATCTGGGTTTGGCGGATGCCAGGAGGATGCTACCTGCACCAAGCATAGTGCCAACTGTAAAGTCTGGTGGAGGAATAATGGTCTGGGGCTGTTTTTCATGGTTTGCACTATCCTTAGTTCCAGTGAAGGGAAATCTTAACGCTACAGCATACAATGGCATTCTAGACGATTCTGTGCTTCCAACTTTGTGGCAACAGTTTGGGGAAGGCCCTTTCCTGTTTCAGCATTACAATGCCCACATGCAAAAAGCGAGGTCCAAAGAGAAATGGTTTGTCGAGATCGGTGTGGAAGAACTTGACTGGCCTAATCGCAACCCCATCGAACACGGGTAGGATGAATTGGAACGCCGTCTGCAAGGCCTAATCGCCCAACTTCAGTGCCTGACCTCACTAATGCTCCTGTGGCTAAATGGAAGAAAGTCCCCACAGCAATGTTCCAACATCTAGTGGAAAGCCTTCCCAGAAGAGTGGAGCAAAGGGGGGACGGACCAAAGGGGGGACCAAAGGGCGACCAACTCCATATTAATGCCCATGATTTTGGAACGAGATTTTAGACGATGAGTATTTCCACATACGTTTGACCATGTAGTGTAGTGTTGTCTCACAATATGTTCTAAGGAGTAGGCTAGTAAGAGATTGATAATTGCATTTGTTTCAACAGTGCTGATTGCTTTATCAGGCTTAAAGATCAACTGCCCCTAAAGACCAACTTCTCATTTAGAAAACAGCCTATGTGGCATCGATATGAGTCAGAAACATGTATTCTACTGTCAAAATTGACTACAAAGTGTAAATAGGATAATTTTGGTCATAAAGTCAGTCTCGTCTAAAACTAAGTTTTGCGAGAATTGTGGTTGTGACTGCATCACAATGTAAATGAAGGTTGGGTTTGTTTAAATTCTGCCCACATGCCCACAGTTGGCAGCATACAAGTAATCATCAATTTGGAGTGCAGCTGCACACAACCTATTTGTAATACCCATGGTAAATTTGGGTTAACTTTGGATATCCCTTTGGGCCTTGTTAGGGACCATAGGTAAATTACACAAAGTACATCGTGCAACAATAGCTCCGAATTTCAATGACTTAAAAACTCCAAACCAACACATTTTATGAATTCATATACAAATAATGAAAGCATTTAATGAGAACTACAAGGTGTGCAACATACAAATATTGTATAATTTACATTGTGTAATTTATTGACAGGCCGTAACTAACCTGGGAGATAGGCTATTCAAATGCAAACCAATATTGGCACTTGTTGCACACCAACCTGCTAAAGCTAATTAGCAAAATAATTAGGCTAAATCTTCCCACCTGCAAACACAACCAAATCTAAAACAAATCAGGAATTGCAGTCACCATTTATCATGCAGGTAGTAGACAATCAAAATGGGATGCAGAAGAAAAACTGCTTGGAAGGACTCAAAAGAGTTAATGACAGCCTATATAGGAGGAGATAAGTACTACATTTGCTATTTTAACAATACTGAGCCAAGCCTAATTGGACTGGCCTGGTTATTCACCCACCATAGTTTCTGGATTCAGTGGCTGGAAAGGACAGTGAAAAGAAAATATCGGAAGCAGCATGGTACAGTTTGTGTCAGCTCAGTAGTGTGAAAAGGGTATTATCTTTGACTGCATTACTCTTACTGATAAAAAAAACCCAGGCATCATTTCGCCAGAAACGGACACTGTTGCTCAAATTAACCGATAACTCTTGTGAATGCATCCAAAAAATGTGAATGCATCCCAAAAATAAGTTGACGCTTTCAATATTTCAATAATACCAATGAATGCTCATTATTTAGGCATGTTGTGAATCGGTGCCAGTCTTTGTGAACAGCTCCAGCAGTGACAGGACACCGTGAGATTTAATAAGACATGAAAAAGGAGCTACAAAGAGAGAACACCATAGCTATGGCCCTGAGGGGGAACTCTACATCAGAGACACACACACACACACACACAACCACACACATCAGAGGAGTAGACGGCTCGCTAAGCCTGTTTAGAAAAACAGACATTTGGTCCAAAGTCATCCTCCCCTTCTCTCTGCCGCCCTGAGAGCGCAGCGCACCACGCAACACTCTCCGTGTCTCTGGTTATATCCCAAATGGCTCCCTATGTAGTGCATTACCCATTTGCCCAGGGCCTATAGGGCTCTGTTAAAAAATAGTGCACTACATAGGGAATATAGTACCATTTGGGACTTAAGATCTATCTTTAGAGCCTCATTAACAATCTGCTGATTAACAGGCCGGGAACACAGGGGTGTATGTACAGTGGGGAGAGCAAGTATTTGATACACTTCCGATTTAGCAGATTTTCCTACTTACAAAGCATGTAGAGGTCTGTAATTTTTATCATAGGTACACTTCAACTGTGAGAGACGGAATCTAAAACAAAAATCCAGAAAATCACATTGTATGATTTTTAAGTAATTCATTTGCATTTTATTGCATGACATAAGTATTTGATCACCTACCAACCAGTAAGAATTCCGGCTCTCACAGACCTGTTAGTTTTTCTTTAAGAAGCCCTCCTGTTCTCCACTCATTACCTGTATTAACTGCACCTGTTTGAACTCATTACCTGTATAAAAGACACCTATCCACACACTCAATCAAACAGACTCCAACCTCTCCACAATGGCCAAGACCAGAGAGCTGTGTAAGGACATCAGGGATAAATTGTAGACCTGCACAAGGCTGGGATGGGCTACAGGACAACAGGCAAGCAGCTTGGTGAGAAGGCAACAACTGTTAGAAAATGGAAGAAGTTCAAGATGACGGTCAAACACCCTTGGTCTGTGGCTCCATGCAAGATCTCACCTCGTGGGGCATCAATGATCATGAGGAAGGTGAGGGATCAGCCCAGAACTACACGGCAGGACCTGGTTAATGACCTGAAGAGAGCTGGGACCACAGTCTCAAAGAAAACCATTAGTAACACACTACGCCGTCATGGATTAAAATCCTGCAGCGCACACAAGGTCCCCCTGCTCAAGCCAGCGCATGTCCAGGCCCGTCTGAAGTTTGCCAATCTGGATGACCATCTGGATGATCCAGAGGAGGAATGGGAGAAGGTCATGTGGTATGATGAGACAAAAATAGAGTTTTTTGGTCTAAACTCTACTCGCTGTGTTTGGAGGAAGAAGAAGGATGAGTACAACCCCAAGAACACCATCCCAACCATGAAGCATGGAGGTGGAAACACCATTCTTTGGGTATGCTTTTCTGCAAAGGGGACAGGATGACTGCACCGTATTGAGGGGAGGATGGATGGGGCCATGTATCGCGAGATCTTGGCTAACAACCTCCTTCCCTCAGTAAGAGCATTGAAGATGGGTCGTGGCTGGGTCTTCCAGCATGACAACGTTCCGAAACACACAGCCAGGGCAACTAAGGTGTGGCTCCGTAATAAGCATCTCAAGGTCCTGGAGTGGCCTAGCCAGTCTCCAGACCTGAACCCAATAGAAAATCTTTGGAGGGACTGAAAGTCCGTATTGCCCAGTGACAGCCCCGAAACCTGAAGGATCTGGAGAAGGTCTGTATGGAGAAGTGGGCCAAAATCGCTGCTGCAGTGTGTGCAAACCTGGTCAAGAACTACAGGAAGCGTATGATCTCTGTAATTGCAAACAAAGGTTTCTGTACCAAATATTAATATATATTCTGCTTTTATGATGTATCAAATACTTATGTCATGCAATAAAATGCTAATTAATTACTTAAAAATCATACAATGTGATTTTCTGGATTTTTGTTTAGGATTCCGTCTCTCACAGTTGAAGTGTACCTATGATAAAAATGACAGACCTCTACATGCTTTGTAAGTAGGAAAACCTGCAAAATCCGCAGTGTATCAAATACTTGTTCTCCCCACTGTATGTATGTATATATATATATATATATATATATATATATATCAGATAGGGGAAGAATGTGGAGAGGTGACTGAATGGTTGTGTGGGGTGCACAGGTGGGAGACAAGGAAAGAAGAAAAAGAATAGGGGAAAGCAGAGAGAGAGAGAGAGAGAGAGAGAGATGAATAATAGGGGACAGGCAGAGAGAGAGAGACATTGAATAGAGAGAGAGAGAGAGAGAGAGAGAAAGACGATGGATAGAGAGAGAGAGAGGGAGGGGTTGGATGTGCCTGTTCTGAATTAATCACTGTTCTCATCAGAAGATGAATGTACGCACATTCTCCCCTTGGAATGAGCTCAAGAATAAAAGGAAGTCAACCCAACAAATAATAAATAAATAAATAAATTGATAAATAAGTAAATAAATAAATAAGGCATTACTCCTGAAAGTACTCATACAATTGGTGTGTATGTTGGTGCATGTGTGTCTATTTGTGTGTGTGTGGTGCGTCTCTGGTGAGCCTCCTTAACATCAAACAGCTGGAAGTAATAAAATATTTAGGATGCGCTGGGAGTCTGTGAATATTAATATAGCCTTTTTCCTCTGTCTCTCAAATCTCTGTATTTTTCCTATATATTTCTTTCTCTCTCCCCTTTCTGTCTGTCTTTCTCCATGTTCCGCTCTTTCTCTCTTCCTCTTTTCCCTCTGTCACCTATGTCTACCCCCTCTCCTCTACCTTCTCCTCTCCAGAGTTGCGTAGGTTACTTTCTAAATGTAATCCATTACAGTTACTAGTTACCTGTCCCAAATTGTAATCAGTAATGTAACTTTTGGATTACCCAAACTCGGTAATGCAATCTGATTACATTCCGTTACTTTTAGATTACTTTCCCCTTAAGAGGCATAAGAAGAAGACAAAATGTGTTTGACCAATTGAACGACATCTCCTGCAGAATAAATCAATGTTAAAGTTCACACAGCTGGCCATATATGGATGTTACATTTTAGTTTATGGGTTGGTTATGTAGGCTTCTTCTAAACCCATCACTTTCTACTACATATACAAACACAATTAAATTATATCTTTACATTAAAAACTATCAGAAGTCTATCAGAATTCCAGTCATTCCAATAAATGTTATACCCCTTGATCTTCAAGAATAGGACTTGGAAATATGGAAGTATAGATTAGCAAAATTGTTTTACCTGACCGTGACCCCAGAACTAAGGATTTATTAGTCAGCCCTACCCCTGTTGTTTATGATTTTGTTGTCATGGAGGACTGATTGGGCTCATTGATTTGAGTTGAAAAATAAATGCTACGCTCATGGAATAACATGCTTTGATGACTACTGAGAAGTGCTATATACATGTGAAAAATGAATGCCATATGCTGCATTTGCTATAGGCCTATTGTTGACCTTTTTGCTGGTGACACTTTGATATCTTGATAATATGCAGCTGTTGCTACCATGTTGTTGTCATGTTGTGTTGCTACCATGCTATGCTGTCATGTGTTGCTGCCATGCTATGTTGTTGTCTTAGGTCTCTCTTTATGTAGTGTTGTCTCTCTTGTCGTGATGTGTGTTTTGTCCTATATTTTTATTTTATTGCATTTTTTAAATCCCAGGCCCCCGTCCCCGCAGGAGGCCTTTTGACTTTTGGTTGGCCGTCATTGTATATAACAATTTGTTAACTGACTTGCCTAGTTAAATAAAGGTTAAATAAAAAAATGTAAATAAAAAGGGCAAATCCACAGATGAAACAATAACGAAACGGTCGCCCCGCCTCTGTTTTGGTAAAAAAGCTGAGGGATGGGCCTGGAGACATGTAACCACTCTCAGATTGATAGACAGAGCTATGGATGCAATGACTGACCAATCATGATATCAACATGATTGTTTTAACCATGTTATGAGGCTATACAGTGTTTGTTTACATTTACAATGTTTACAAACATTGGAGAAAAACAAGCTTATATTTTGGGTTCTCAAGGAGTGGGATAGTTGAACTAAGCTCGTGAGGCATTTATAAGTTATATTCTTCAAGAATCAATGGATATCAAAAGTGTGCGAGTTTGAGCATGTGTCCATTAGGCCTATGGATTTTTAATTTTTTTATCAGCATGAGTTAGATTGAGCAATAAAAGCCCCACTTTTATTCCACAGGCTTGGATCTGCACTATGCAGCTGTTGAAATAGCACATTTTGACTGGCTGTCCACTGGTTTCAAAAACAATGATTGATAGGCAGTTTAAACTAATTGAATTCAACCATTATTGAGTTCAAATACACATGTAGATTTGTGAACAGCCATCCACAACAACCACAATCCGTAAGACGGAAATAGCTAAATGAGAGAGCAGCAGTTTGAGTCACAATGTTATGTAGATATCTATAATAAGTGATATCCGTATCACCGTAGACTACACCACTGCTGTCATCCTTACCTCCAAGCGCTGATTCAAGTTGGATAATCTTTGGATGCCGACAGCAGTCGTACCATTGGAAGACAGCTTGGACTGTAGCCTACAAAAACCTATTTTCCCGCGATCAATCAAACACCCTCATAGTGGTCTCTGACTCTGATGGAACAAACTTAAACTTGCACCATTTCCAGTGTTGATTTGAATGTAATTGAGAAAGATTTTTTTTCGGCAAACATTCTTTCTGAATTTAAAAGTAATCCTCGAAGTAATCTAGTTTTTCAAAAGTCTCTGTAATCTGATGACAATATTTTTGGTGTAACGTAATGGAATTCAGTTACCAGTTTTTTGTTGTAAACCCTGTAACAGATTACATGTAATCCTTTCCTCCCCAACCCTGCTCCTCTCCCTCGCTCTCTTTCTCCCCTTCATATTTCTGTCTGTCTTCTGTCTCTACACCCTTATCTCCCTCTCTCTTCCTCCTCCCTATACCTCTCTCTCTACCCCTCATCTCTGTCCTCCCTATCCCTCTCTCACTTCCTCTTCCTCTCTCTCCATCTGTGTCTCTCCTCTCTCTCTGTCTGTCTCTCTCCCTCTCTCTCTCTCTCTCTGTGTGTTGACCTTCAGTCTCTTGTGACCTTGTTTAAGAGAGAGAGAGAGAGAGAGGGAGAGAGAATGGAGGGGATGAATGGCGGGTCGCGAGGAGACAGTGACAGGATTTATGAGTGGAGCTGCTGTGTTGCTCACTATGGTCTC
The DNA here is from genome assembly GCF_018296145.1 of Oncorhynchus tshawytscha. Classification (NCBI taxonomy): domain Eukaryota; kingdom Metazoa; phylum Chordata; class Actinopteri; order Salmoniformes; family Salmonidae; genus Oncorhynchus; species Oncorhynchus tshawytscha. The sequence goes on from NC_056451.1 coordinate 5,593,816, forward strand.
GCTGTGGTCCACACCTCTGTAATCGACGCGGTTCGTCAGGCTCCGATGTGTCTGCCTGGGGGCCAGTCGCTGTCCCTCCTCTCGCCCCATCCTCAGGAATCCGGGCCGCTGCTGTGCAATTACATCACTCACTGCCATGGCATTGGAAAACAGGCCCCGGTTTCCCGCGTAGCTTACTGTCTGTCAGTCGGTCAGCCAGTCTGTTTATCTGTTTTCCTGTCTGCCTGCCTGCCTGTCTGCCTGTCTGCCTGACTGTCACTCTCTGCCAGACTGTCAGTGTGTCAGGGTGTGTGATAGGAGACCGTAGGCAGTGTCTCTTCTGTTATATGGACATGTGTGTGTGGGTGCTGTCTGATTTTGACACACAAACACATTCACATAAACATGCGCAGACACGCTTTTGCAGGCATGAACATGCATACCCATGTATGCACGCCCATGACTTTATATATGATGGACAAAGCTATTGATCACATGACACCATTCATTATAATGTGAAGATGCAATAGCGCATTGAAGCCAAATTAAATTGGTTAAGATGGCGTCGCATGGAGATGTAACATGCGCAGTATGAGCTACTCCAGGAAGTGACGTTGCACTCTAGCTTAGTGCTGCCCCTCTCATTGAGTAACTCAAGTTGCAGGCCGACTGGGGTACTGCAGGCTTCTGTCAGCAACTAAATTACAAATTACAAATTCGGTGTGCGATTAAAAAAACATTTTGATTCAAGGACATACATCTGGTATAATAGAAGCAATTATTGGTACCGTGATTGTCTTAAGATATATATATATATATATGTGTTTACACAAAAGATTGACCATGAAGATCATTTTTTCCCCCATTCACTATAATGGGGGATCCTGTTTTCTGCTAACAATGCCTGCAGTGCCGCATTCAGCCCTCACTGTCTCTGGCCCTTTGGTTTTGTGCTGTAGAGGGTCACAAAGTGTGGCTGGGGAGAGAGTGTCAGCCCTTTAATGTCAGTGTGAATAAGGACATCTGTGAGGCATGTCCATGTATTATTCAGTGGACCCTGCTGCCTCTCCGATGACACTGCTCTATCACCCCCCAGCACCACACACACACAGAACACTGGCCTGGTCCACACTGACTAGCACAGTGGGAGTGTGGGAGACGCTGACCAACACTGGACAGAGAGAAGGCGGAGAAGGGGTGAGAGAGAGAGAGCAGGAGAGATGGACAGACAGACAAAGACACACCGAGACAATATATAAAGAGAGAAAATACAGGGTTTTCAAATGATTTACTGTTTGTGTGTGTGTGTGTGTATGTGTGTGTGTGTGCATGCGCGTGTGTGCCATAAAGTGATTGACGGAGGGAGAAATAAACACAAGCATACAACATCTTAACCATCAACAGTAGCATCAAACGGAGGAGCAGCAGAGAGGAAGAGGAGAGGGTGAATATTTTGGCGTGCGTCCAGAGAGGGTCTGACTGACTTTCCACTTCCCCCCCTGAGCAGTGTCGGCCCCTTCAAGCTGCCACTTCAAATCCCCCGTCCCACTGATATGAGGCCTGTAAGAAGTTCACAGGCCCTTCAAGAGGACAGAGCTAAAGAGAGAGGGAGAGAGCGAGCGAGCGAAGGGGAGAGAGCGATAAATAGAGAGGGAGAGATGAGATGAAAAGAGAGATGGGATGAGAGACACAGAGGGAAAGAAAAGAGATGAAGAGAGAGAGTATTTTTCGTATTTTATTAGGATCCCCGTTAGCTAAAGCAGCAGCTACTCTTCCTGGGGTCCACACAAAACATGGAACGTGACAAAATACAGAACATTAATGGACAAGAACAGCTCCAGAACAGAACTACATCAATTAGAGGCCCATAGATGCAGACAGAGAGAGATGGAAAGAAAGAGAAAGATAAGGGGAGTGAGAGAGGAACACAGATAGAGAAACATTAATATAGAGGCGGAGGAAGACAGAAGCTCATACAGGACTGTTGTAGTTTGCGAGTTGTACCCAGTCGGCACTTCTAGCATGAGGAAGTAGATGAGTGCCGGCCAACGGTTTGGTGGCTGTCACTGTTGGGACAGGGCTCTGTGCACACAAACACATGCACACAAACACATGCACACACGTACGCACGCATGCTTCCAAATACTGTGTGAGAGTGCTGATCTTCCCAGACAACGCCCCAGCCTCTCTGATGACACTTTGAGGTTTATATAGACTCACAGAAGAGAAACACTTGGCCTGCCTCTCTCTGTCCCCTCTCTCTCAATTCAATTCAAGTTTCTCTCTGTCTCTTTTGTATTTCTCTGTCTCGCTGCCTCTCCCCCTCTGTCTCCAGCTTATCCAGCAGAATTGAAAGTGTTGTTTTAATGGCTTACATGTTGTACCGATTAAGAATCTGGCACACGAGCAAGCCCCTTTAAAGGGGCAATCTAGGATTCAAACAAAAACTAAGAAAACACCCCACCATTTTTTTTTGGCAAACAACTGAGCAAATGGGGCTGGAGAAATGGAATTCTTCTCAAATGTATAGACGGTGGAATGATTGCAAGGACCGGCCAGTATGTTAGTTTTAACAATGTTTTAAAGCTATGAAGTTAGTTTACAATTACATTGTTCACAAACGATGGAGTAAAACAGTCTTTTTTATGTTGGGTTGTGATTGAGTAACACAGTTCAATTGTCTTTAATGGGGCAATCTGGGATTGAACAGCTAAGGGATGGGGCTGAAGAAATGTAACCACTCAAATTCATAGACAAACCTTGTCTATGGATGCAAAGACAGACCATCCATTTTTTATTTTTTACAAACAATGGAGTAAAACAAGTGTATATTTTTTGCATTCGGATGGGGTAAGCTCATGAGGCATTTATAAATGATATTCTTCAAGAATCAATGGATATATATCATGAATAAAAAAAATAGATGTACCGATCACAAATTGCCCCTTTAATAGTGTTGCTTTACTCATAGTTTGTTGTTGCTCTTGTTCTCTGCCGAGGGGATTTGGAGGTAAGGGTTTTTTATTGCCTGGGTATGTCAAGAATGTATTTCGTGAGACTGTAGGTATGTTGCATAGCATGGATTCTCACACACTCTGCTTCAAACACACAACGTACACAAACATGTAGTGTTTGACTAAAAAGCATGCTCAATGGAGAATCTCAGGTTAGGCCTGGACTAAGCCTAATCTGTGTCTGGGAAACCGGCTCTAAAAGTATTAGAAAGATTTCAAATAGTATTTGAACCCAGGTCTAGTACTGTGTCTATGTACTGAATGAAGGCATTGCGTGCATGCCGTACCCAAATATTACCCTCCCTATTCACAAGCTAGCCAGTCCTCCACCAATGTGTGTGTATTGGTTGCATCCCAAATAGCACCCTATTGTTATTATGTAGTGCACTACTTTTCACCAAATCCCTATCTGTCCTGGTCAAAAGTAGTGTACTACTGTAAATAGGGAATAGGGTGTCATTTAGGATGCACATTATGGGTATGGTAAGTGTCAAAGTGTCCTCCGCTAGGACCAGGGTGTCTCTCTCCCCTGTAAAAGCCAGCATGGCAGACACAAATGACCCTGTGGTTGAATAAAAAAGCCCAGGCGTAAAACTAACCCAGGCCTGTAAAAAGGAGAAAGGAGCGTGCCCACTGCTGCCTGGCCTGCGCCATGCGTGTGTGTGTGTGCCATGTGTTGAGCTGAACTAATGAGGGGTTGGGGGGAGGATGGGGTAAGGGTGGAGGTAGGGGTGTAATCAGTACAACTCAGCCGTGGAGGGAGCGGGAGGCTCCTCTCGGGGCGATGCACTGTGCCCGCAGAGTCATGCCAGGGCAGATGTGGGTGTGCCTAGCATGAGGGGCACAGGAAGGGATGGAGGGGTGTAAGGGTGGCGATTGTGGGTTAAGAGCATGAGTGTGGGTGGGACTGAGAGACAAGGTGAACATGCCGAAAGAAGGAAGAGACGGGTGAAGGGAAGAATGGAGCCGGTACACAAGTTTGACCCAAGTTAAACCATTTAAAGGCAGTGCTACCAAATACTAATTGAGTGTACGTAAACTTCTGACCCACTGGGAATGTGATAAAAGAAATAAAAGCTGAAATAAATCATTCTGATATGGTCCTCAATCAGAGGCAGGTGTTAGTCATTGTCTCTGATTGGGAACCATATTTAGGTAGCCTGTTTGGTGTTGGTGTTTGTGGGTGATTGTTCCTGTCTTTGTGTTTGTTACACCAGATCGGGCTGGTTTTGGTTTTTTCACGTTTTCTTGTATATTGTTCTATTTTCATCTTTATTAAAGATGTATCACAATAACCACGCTGCGTTTTGGTCCGTCTCTCCTTCAACAGAAGAATCCCGTTACATCTCTCTACTATTATTCTGACATTTCACATTCTTAAAATAAAGTGGTGATCCTAACTGACCTAAAACAGGGAATTTTTACTAGGATTAAATGTCAGGAATTGTGAAAAACTGTTTAAATGTATTTGGCTAAGGTGTATGTAAACTTCCTACTTCAACTGTATGTAGAGCAAGGTTGTTGTTTTTGAAGAAGCGGCACTACACACACACACACACATCCACAAAGATGTACATAAGCAAGCATACACACACGTACACAAGCATGATGGCACACACACAGACGCACACACATATGCACGCACACACACAAACTTAAAAGGGAGTGTTCCACTTATTTCTCAATGCCAGAAACGCATATAATAGCAACTTAGAGCACCCCAAGAAAACATTCCCAAATTGCTAACTATTTGCGGTAACTAATTCAGCAATTCTGTGGCTCCGGGGGAGTTTTCTATACAGCCTGCCGAGTGCAGGCTGTATGACCTCTGTCATTGCCAACCTCTGTCATTGCCAACAAAGGGTATATAACAAAGTATTGAGATAAACTTTTGTTATTGACCAAATACTTATTTTCCACCATAATTTGCAAATAAATTCATTAAAAATCCTACAATGTGATTTTCTGGATTTTTTTTCTCATTTTGTCTGTCATAGTTGAAGTGTACCTATAATGAAAATTACAGGCCTCTCTCATCTTTTTAAGTGGGAGAACATGCACAATTGGTGGCTGACTAAATACTTTTTTGCCCCACTGTAAATGACATAAAACACAATGGAAAAAGACGTTGGAGTACCTTAAATGACATCATGGGCAGAAAACCCAATTCATCAATTCATCTTCATTGTTCATTGCAGTTGATGGGTCATTTATAACAAAACCTTTCGATATTTGCCAATCATTTCAATGACTAGTAAAGTGGAAAAACTCTTAAAGTGGAAAAAAACTTAAATGAACATCAAACAGCGAACCACTATTTTTGTATAAAAAAAATCTAATAATGAAAGAGATGGATTGCTGATTTGAATTTTGTCAAGTTAGCGTGGTCTGCCACCAGGTACAAACAACCTTGATGTGAAACTTTTGAGAATGGTGGCAGACTGTATTACCTCCCCTATTTGCTATTCTTTAAAGACTAAAAGAGTGTGTGTCTCTACAGGCGTGGAAGGAAGCTAAAGTAATTCCACTGCCTAAAAATAGTAAAGCACCCTTTGCTGGCTCTAACAGCTGCCCAATCAGTTTGCTGTCTGTTCTGAGTAAACTGATGGAGAGAATTGTATTTGACGAAATACAATGCTATTTTTCAGAGTTAACTACTGACTTTCAGCATGCATAGAGGAGGGTCCGCAATGTGTTCTATACCGACTCTGATGACTGTTTGGTAAAAAAATAATAATAATAAAATGAGTTGGAGCTGTATTGTTTGATTTCAGTGCAGCCTTTGATGTTATCATAAATTGTTATTTTTTTAAACTCACTTGCTATGGCTTTACACCACCTGCCATCACATGGTTGGAGAGTTATTTATCCAATAGAACCCATAGATTGTTCTTCAATGGAAGCTTCTCTAACATCAGATATGTGCAGTGCGTTGTCCCTCAGGGCAGTTCCCTTGGGCCGTTACTCTTCTCTATTTTTACAAATTATTTGCCACTGGTCTTACATGAAGCTAGAATGACTATGTATACAGATGATTCCACACACTACATGTCAGCACCTAAAGCCAGTGAGCTCACTGAAATTCTAAATATGGAGTTACAGTCCATATCAGAATGGGGGATTAATAATAAATTGGTCTTAAATACATCTAAAACTAAAAGCATTGTATTTCTTTCAAAACATTCTCTAAGACCTAAACCTCAACTGGAATTGTGCATACAGGGTGTGACCATTAAGCAAGTTGAGGAAGTTAAACTCCTAGGTAAAACATTGGATGGTCAATTATCATGGTCAAGTCCTATTGAGGAAGGTGAGCAACCACCTTGATTCGGTCTTATGTAGAAACATTTGAAATTGTGTTTTTTATATTGGATAAAAGCAGAGACACAGAGCTACACAATTGTATAACATACACTGCATTTGAGGAACAATGGAAAGCTCTTGTTTGTCTACACCCATTCAGGATCATTCACACCCTCTTGCTTTAACCCCAACCATCTATTTAAGGGTTGCTTCGACTGCGACGGTGCTGCTCGCAAAACTGTACGCTTTTTGCCAACGTTTACTGACACTGGCCATATTCAACAGGTGTTGAGCGTTTGTAAATTTGTCAATTATTCTGCGCTCTGGCACACTCAGACGAGAGTGCTCTGAAATCAGAGTAGATAGCAGGTAAATTCACTTTGGCTATGTCTATCAACAGTTGTCACAGTGACATTCTATTGAAATGATTTCTTGCATAGTGGAGTATTTTGTTAAGACATGTAGCTAGCTAGCTAGGTAAACAATGAACCATAACTTCCAACTCATGACGTTACTACCCTGCATGAATCTGCAGGTAGCTAACCAACCAGGTTCAATGTTAGCCAAATAACATTAGGCTATAACTAGCAAAGAAAATGGTTCTGAGATACCAATAATAAGATCATACACATAATGTTAGCTAGCGAGCCAGCCAGCAAACACTACACTTTAACTTGAAATGAAAACTACTTTGTCAAAATTAGAAACGTGTAATATCTGAAAATGTACCCTTAAACATAATGGATGGACGCTTCTCCCTGTCACGGATGCCATGGTTGCCCTTAGTTTGAAGATGTAATCCGGAGACAGTTGTTTTCTCCATCTCCTTAGCTGTCATAGTCTAATTCCACTGATTTCAAAATCGGTCCTCCAGAAAGTGGAGAGCAAAACTTATGCAGTTCTACTACGCTATATATATATAAATATATAATATATATATATATATATATATATATATATATATATATATATATATATTTTTTAAAGCTGGGTCAGACAGGATTACATACACATACTGACCGGTTTAAATAGACATAAGCGTGCTATATGGCAGACCAATCTGAACTCATCTCTCGGCATGTCCAGCCCACTCGTTGTCTCAGCCAATTATGGCTAGCGAGAAGGTTGCTGACTATTTCTGTGGCTAAACCATCTAGGCTCGTAATTTAACATTTGTTTTGTATTTCCAGATGGTATACAAGTTGGTTATTAAGGCATCTGAAAGTTGCACATGTTCCAGAAGACATTTCTGCCACAAACACATGTTCAAATGTCTCTCCTGTGAAGTAGTGACTTGCAACATACGCCTAGTTTCCTGAAACGAGTCACAATGTTGTTGTGAATATGGGGGAGGTGTATGTCTGTTATAAAAATATGTTCTGCATTTTTTACACAAAAATCTACTGAACTAGTTGCTCAGGCTCTGGTCTTGTAACATCTTGATTATTGTCCGGTAATATGTTCAAGTGCAGCAAAGAAAGACCTAGCCAAGCTGAAGCTGGCTCAAAACAGTGCAGCATACCAGTCTTTCCTGGTTGAGGGTTGACGAGAGATTAACTGCTTCTGTGATGAAATTTCCAGATTGTCTGCATAATCAAATAACATACAGCTCAGACATACCCCACAAGACATGCCACCTGGGGTCTTTTCACAGTCCCCACGTCCAAAATAAATTGACAGCAACGCACAGTATTATACAGAGCCATGATCGCATGGAACTTTCTTACATCTCCAATTACTCAAGCAAACAGCAAAATTACCTTTAAAAAATGTTTAAACATCTCATGGCACAATAGGGACTGTGAAATGACACAAACACATGCACACACTCTAGAAAACACAATCTACACACACATTATTCTTTAGTTGTATTGTTTGTATATCGTTGTAGTTTAAATTTGTGTGACTGTTCTTTATCAGAGTATCAATGTTTTGTTGCCTGTGATGTTTTATGTTTTTGTGTGAGCCCCAGGAAGAATAGCTGCTGCTTCGGCAAAAGCTAATGGGGATCCGTATAAACCAAAATAAACCAAACAAACACAAACACACACACACACACACACACACACACACACACACACACACACACACACACACACACACACACACACACACACACACACACACACACACACACACACACACACACACACACACACACGCACACACACACGCAGACATTTCTCCTTCTCCAGTCGACCTCTCCTCTCTCTGAGGCATGGCAGAGCGTTGGCACACAGGGTGCCCTGGAGGGTGAGTGAGGGTGCCCAGCTGCATGCCAACTTTGCCCAAGGGGCTGCCCTGCCCACAGACTCAAGGGAGCAGCCCCTCTCTCTCTCTCTCTCTCTCTCTCTCTCTCTCTGCGCCAGTCTGAGTGATTGACAGGATGTGAAATGCTCTGGGGTTATGCTACAGCTAAGGCGCAAGAGCCTACATAATTGCAACACATACAAACACGTCTAAAAACTTTCCATCTCTTGCTCCCAGCCTTACACACAGTCACACATCTACAGTATTGTCACATAGTCATTTGTCAGATCCGCCTCTCATTTTAGTGCTCCAATCCAGGAGTGACACTCTCTTTGTCTGTCCCTGTGGCCTGTCTGCCTGGTCATTGGCTTTAATGTGCATCTTGGCGCCTCATGTCTCTGTGGCTGTGTTGCAAATTGTGCCCTATTCCCTATATAGTGCACTACTTTAGGTCTATAAGCCCTACAGGCCCTGGTAAAAAAGTAGTATACCATATAGGGAATAGGGCGCCATTTGGGACTAACTCACTGTCTCGCTATGTGTCTGGTTATATGGCTCCCTGTGTGTCTCGCTGCGTCTCTCTGTGAGTGCCTCACACTGATTACAGTGTTCAACCACTCACTCCCCTCACAGCCTGCTGGCAATGGCTATGGCGATCCAGCCTTCAGCTCCACAGTAGCACCACTTAGCCAGGCCATCCATGACTGTGTGTGTTGTATCTGAATCAACCAGCCATGCCCTGCTTCCTCAACTCAGGTTGTGACCCGAATGGCACCATATACCCTTATATATTACACTACTTTTGATCAGGGCAAGGGAATAGGGTGCCATTTGGAACGTTATTTGTAGGTCGCTGTAATGCTGCTGTAGGAAAGCTTACCTACATATGTAGGATCTTAATTTAAAACAGTTTGCTACATTAGGAAAATAATCCTGCAGCAACAGGAAATGATCATTGTTATGTGGATTATAATTAATGGACATTTTTGTAGGGGTTGATACCTCTATCATCAAGGGAAATCAAGTGTGAAATTTGGAAATGACAAACTTCAGATGCCTTTTAAAACCTCAAATAGACTACAAGTTTTACATTTCCTGCATTGCAGGAAAGTTCTGATGCAACAGGGTCATCAAATTAAGGCCCTACATCTGTAAGTCCCTGTAATGCAGGATGTCCCCATAATGTGAACACAAATCCTAAATACATAAAATCGCACCCAGCCAGGCTATAATGTTTTAGCTAATAATACAAAAAAAGTGCTAAGAGAACATGTTGTACAGTATATACAATGTGCTTGCCAATATTTTCCTCTTGTAGGACAATGTGATTCTGATTCACGCCAAAATCATTATGCTAACCATTTTTATGAGATTTGCATGCGGATTAGCGTTAGCCTTATTCTAGTTTACACGTTTACTTCCTTCTTTCTCAATGTCTTGTGACGGCTTTTACAGTGAACTGGGTAATTACAGTAACAGCGCCAACTGTCTTAGGCGCAGCACTAATGTTGGGAAACATGAATAAACAAACAATCACTGTTGCACTCACATCTACTTTGAATAAGGACCCCTCTGCTCGGAGTCTGAGTGTCATTGCTTCCCCTCCTATTTTTTCCAAAGTCATTGACTCCTTGATGCCCTGGATGGATATAAAAAGCTAAACATGCCCAACGGAGCATGTAATGGGCTGATTTGACTAACGTGCGAGTGCAGAGGAGTGGAAGGAGAAGGAGAGGCATGGGGCCTTTGCCTCAGCAGCAGCAGCAGCTGACACAGACTGACCGCGCCAGACTGATGACATGGCTGCTTGCACGACTGCATGACTGAACCGTCACATTTAGGCAGAGCTGTAGGTCTATGAATGTGAAGAGCTGAATAGGACCTGTCTCTGAACTGAATCTGAATTTATTGAGCTGAATCGGAACTGAATCTGAACTGAATCTGAACCAATTGAGCTGAATCTAAACAGACTGCGAACTGACAATGCTAGTCAGTTCATTGCTGACTATGCTGATTCAGATTGAATCATGTCTTTATTCAAAGATCACATTGAATCTATCTCACCTGCCCATACAGATACAGTGAATGACTTGACTAATCAGATGAATTCTGATGTCTGTAATATGGATGATGACACTCAGACTCTCATTCACTCATATACATGTGAAGTCAACAGTGTGAATGTGTACCCTACTGTACATTAGTCATATTGTGGATGCCAAACGTAAAGGTATGAAAAGCTGTACCGTTATTTTGACCCAGCCAGTTGGGTCACTTAGAAAGGGTTATTTTCTTTGAAGACTGGAGGCTTGGCTTGGTAGGGGAGTGGCTTTCAGATATAATTGTATCACCACACGTGAGAGAAAATGTCATTTTCGTTCTTCTGTTCTGCTGTATTTTCATCTCATGTTAAGGTTGAACACGGACATTTTTTTTGTAGCTTTTATGAGGCTTACACAAGAGTATGAGTTCCTCAAGTGCCTATTAATATCCCAATGTTGGGATAGTTACCACTTTGCTTTATAATATTTAAATAATAATGTTATAAAATGTATATAAATATATGTAATGTGCAAAAATATTGAAGGAAAATAGACATTTCCAGTGTACAAACTTAACATGATGAATAGGAATGACATTTACTCTCACGGGTACCCAAACATAACTATCTGAAAGCCACGCTCCAGTAGTCATATTGTTTATATACGATGTGGAACTGTTTTATTTATTTGTAGACTGCAAGAGAGATTGGATGTCAAACTTATCTAGTCCGAACCCCTGTGAATGGAGTCTGAAAGGAGAACAAGTGTATTTAGTCATTTCTGAAAATGCAGCTATAATGACACTGTCAAACAAATCAAATTGTATTTGTCACATGCACATGTACAACAGGTGTAGACCTTACAGTGAAATGCTTACTTACAAGCCCTTAACCAACAATGCAGTTAAGAAAATAAGAGAGATAAGAGACAAGAATAACAAATAATTAAACAGCAGCAGTAAATAACAATAGCGGGGCTATATACAGGGGGTAAGGGTACAGAGTCAATGTGTGGGGGTACCGGTGTCGAGGTAATTGAGGTAATATGTACATATGATAGAGTTATTAAAGTGACTATGCATAGATAATAACAGAGAGTAGCAGCAGCGTAGAAGGGGTATTCAAATTATCTGGGTAGCCATTTGATTAGCCGTACAGGAGTCGTATGGCTTGGAAATAGAACCTGTTTAGAAGCCTCTTGGAACTAGACTTGGTGCTCCGGTACCGCTTGCCGAGCGGTAGCAGAGAGAACAGTCTATGAACAGTCTGTTCTTAGGGCCTTCCTCTGACACCGCCTCGTATAGAGGTCCTGGATAGCAGGAAGCTTGGCCCCAGTGATGTACTGGGCCCTACTCACTACCCTCTGTAGTGCCTTGCGGTCGGAGGCCGAGCCGTTGCCATACCAGGCAGTGATGCAACCCGTCAGGATGCTCTCGATGGTGCAGCTGTAGAACCTTTTGAGGATCTGAGGACCCATGCCAAATCTTTTCAAACTCCTGAGGGGGCATAGGTTTTGTCGTGCCCTCTTCACGACTGTCTTGGTGTGCTTGGATCATGTTAGTTTGTTGGCGATGTGGACGCCAAGGAACTAGAAACTCTCAACCTGCTCCACTACAGCCCCGTCGATAAGAATGGGGGCGTGCTCGGTCCTCCTTTTCCTGTAGTCCACAATCATCTCCTTTGTCTTGATCAGATTGTTGTCCTGGCACCACACGGTCAGGTCTCTGACCTCCTCCTATAGGCTGTCTCATCGTTGTCGGTGTTCAGGCCTACCACTGTTGTGTCATCAGAACACTTAATGATAGTGTTGGAGTCGTGCCTGGCCGTGCAGTCGTGAGTGAACAGAGAGTACAGGAGGGGACTGAGCACGCATCCCTGAGGGGCCCCCGTGTTGTTGATCAGCATGGCGGATGTGTTGTTATCTACCCTTACCACCTGGGGGGTCACCCGTCAGTATGTCCAGGATCCAGTTGCAGAGGGAGGTGTTTAGTACCAGGGTCCTTAGCTTAGTGATGAGCTTAGAGGGCACTATGGTGTTGAACGCTAAGCTGTAGTCAATTAACAGCATTCTCACATAGGTGTTCCTTTTGTCCAGGTGTGAAAGTGCAGTGTGAAGTGCAATAGAGATTGCATCATCTGTGGATCTGTTGGTTTGCTTTGCAAATTGAAGTGGGTCTAGGGTTTCTGGGATAGTGGTGTTGATGTGAGCCATGACCTGCCTTTCAAAGCATTACATGGCTACAGATGTGAGTGCCATACTTAGTAATTTACCACTAATAATGTCTGTATTGAATTAACAGAATGCCAAGCTGTGCAACAGACTGTCTCTGTTTCCTGTGAGACTGATGCCGCATTCACCTCCCTCACAACAACAACTGCATCAACAGCACTAAGAAGGGCACCCGCAGACAAATCCTGCTACTTTAAAAAGGATCGGACCCTTTTTAAAAATTTTCACCTAAAATGCGCGTATCTCAGGACCTGAACCAAGGATATGCATATTCTTGATACCATTTAAAAGGAAACACTTTGAAGTTTGTGGAACTGTTAAATGAATGTAGGAGAATACAACACATTAGATCTGATAAAAGAAAGATAATAGCATCAGTTTGTTTTGTTCTATCATCTTTGAAATGCAAGAGAAAAGCCATAATGTATTATTGCAGTTTAGTTGCAATTTAGATTTTGGCCACTAGATGGCTGCAGTGTATGTGCAAAGTTCCAGATTGATCCAGTGAAGCATTTCAATACTGGATGATATTTAGTATGAAGTTTGCCCAAATGTGCCGAATTGGTAAATTGATACATTTTCAAGTACAGAACTATAGAGAACATTTAAGTTTACACATTCCCCGAAATGTCAACATGATGGATCATTAGCTTATACACTAAGTTTCATATCTAGATGCCTGGGCGGGTTGGGTGTGGAGCCAGACACAGCAGGGGTTCAAACTGTAGAACCCAGTTCATACATTTGAACATAAAAATTGATTTATCAAACAAAACTATGCCACATTTTATCTCTGGGACCCTCAGGATGAAAAATAAGAACAAGATTACTGAATGTAAGTACATTATTTACCTTCAGAGGTTGCCGTGAATTTTTTGTTGTTGTTGTGCATTCTCCTCAAACAATAACATGGTATTTTTCCCTGTAATAGCTACTGTAATTGGACAGTGCAGTTAGATTAACAATAATTTAATCTTTCTGCCCATATAAGACATGTCTATGTCCTGGGAAATGTTCTTGTTACATACAATGTCATGCTAATCACATTTGTGCACATTAGCTCAACCATCCCAGTGGAGGAACACCAATCCAGTAGAGGTTTTAACGTTAGTGAAGTTTTGGATAGTAGACCTACTTTTCATCTGGATGAAACTATCACAGATGCTGAGGATGGACAAGAAAGGTTGGCTAGCTCACCCTTGCTGTTGTAGTCAGTCATATTTTTGCCTTGGTGTAAAGTTTCGACCTGGTCATCTAAAAACTGTTTTGGATATTTAGCTTGCTAGCTAGCTAGTTAACAAGCTAACGTTATGCCTGGTTTACGTCATGATGTATTTCATTATGCCGTACATCATCTTCACGGAGTCTTGCCCCGCTACTGAACGGACAAGTGTAATGTTTGTAATGCAAGATCAATCACTTACAGGGCCTTTCGGAAAGTATTCAGGAGTCTTATGGCTTGGGGGTAGAAGCTGTTTAGAATCATTATCACGTTATTTCCGGTCACAACTTGCAGACTTGTTTTCGAGTTGCTGTGCGTTTTGTTGCCAACCTATTTTGCTACCTGACAACTTTACGGTTTTTACTTTTTAATTACCGTTTATATATATACATATTTTTTTTCCTCAACTTTTTCACTCCGGACGCTTTATCTGGACACGATTCGTCAGGACCTCCAACAGCCGAAGCTAAGTAGTAACATTAACATGATGCCTTCTAATTGCAGTCGCTGTACTCGCCTTACGGCGAGGATAGCTGTGCTACAAGCCCAGCTTCAGACGCAATCGTTAGGCAAGGGTAATTTCAGTGTAGGAAAGGATGAAACAGCGTCTGTGCCACCAGTAAGTACAGATAGTAGTATAAATCCCCTGGCACAGTCCCCGCAGCCGGACAACTTTCTCACGGTTTCTGGAAGGAAATGCTGTAGGAACACTCAACCGGTGTCGCTCATTCAGCCGACAGAAACTTTCAACCGGTTTTCCCCATTAAGCAGCGAGTCGGAGTCAGAGGCCGAGTCTTCTCTGGTCTCTACTCCTCTCGTTACGGGGTCTGAGACGCCGAAGCTTCCCACCATTAGCTCTGACAAATTGAAAACTCTAGTCATTGGCGACTCCATTACCCGCAGTATTAGACTTAAAACGAATCATCCAGCGATCATACACTGTTTACCAGGGGGCAGGGCTACCGACGTTAAGGCTAATCTGAAGATGGTGCTGGCTAAAGCTAAAACTGGTGAGTGTAGAGAGTATAGAGATATTGTTATCCACGTCGGCACCAACGATGTTAGGATGAAACAGTCAGAGATCACCAAGCGCAACTTGGCTTCTGCGTGTAAATCAGCTAGAAAGATGTGTCGGCATCGAGTAATTGTCTCTGGCCCCCTCCCAGTTAGGGGGAGTGATGAGCTCTACAGCAGAGTCTCACAACTCAATCGCTGGTTGAAAACTGTTTTCTGCCCCTCCCAAAAGTTAGAATTTGTAGATAATTGGCCCTCTTTCTGGGACTCACCCACAAACAGGACCAAGCCTGACCTGCTGAGGAGTGACGGACTCCATCCTAGCTGGAGGGTGCTCTCATCTTATCTACCAACATAGACAGGGCTCTAACTCCTCTAGCTCCACAATGAAATAGGGTGCAGGCCAGGCAGCAGGCTGTTAGCCAGCCTGCCAGCATAGTGGAGTCTGCCACTAGCACAGTCAGTGTAGTCAGCTCAGCTATCACCATTGAGACCGTGTCTGTGCCTCGACCTAGGTTGGGCAAAACTAAACATGGCGGTGTTCGCCTTAGCAATCTCACTAGGATAAAGACCACCTCCATTCCTGTCATTATTGAAAGAGATCATGATACCTCACATCTCAAAATAGGGCTACTTAATGTTAGATCCCTTACTTCAAAGGCAATTATAGTCAATGAACTAATCACTGACCATAATCTTGATGTGATTGGCCTGACTGAAACATGGCTTAAGCCTGATGAATTTACTGTTTTAAATGAGGCCTCACCTCCTGGCTACACTAGTGAACATATCCCCCGTGCATCCCGCAAAGGCGGAGGTGTTGCTAACATTTACGATAGCAAATTTCAATTTACAAAAAAAAAAATTACGTTTTCGTCTTTTGAGCTTCTAGTCATGAAATCTATGCAGCCTACTCAATCACTTTTTATAGCTACTGTTTACAGGCCTCCTGGGCCATATACAGCGTTCCTCACTGAGTTCCCTGAATTCCTATCGGCCCTTGTAGTCATAGCAGATAATATTCTAATCTTTGGTGACTTTAATATTCACATGGAAAAGTCCACAGACCCACTCCAAAAGGCTTTCGGAGCCATCATCGACTCAGTGGGTTTTGTCCAACATGTCTCTGGACCCACTCACTGTCACAGTCATACGCTGGACCTAGCTTTGTCCCATGGAATAAATGTTGTGGATCTTAATGTTTTTCCTCATAATCCTGGACTATCGGACCACTATTTTATTACGTTTGCAATTGCAACAAATAATCTGCTCAGACCCCAACCAAGGAACATCAAAAGTTGTGCTATAAATTCACAGACAACACAAAGATTCCTTGATGTCCTTCCAGATTCCCTCTGTCTACCCAAGGATGCCAGAGGACAAAAATCAGTTAACCACCTAACTGAGGAACTCAATTTAACCTTGCGCAATACCCTAGATGCAGTTGCACCCCTAAAAACTAAAAACATTTCTCATAGAAACTAGCTCCCTGGTACACAGAAAATACCCGAGCTCTGAAGCAAGCTTCCAGAAAATTGGAACGGAAATGGCGCCACACCAAACTGGAAGTCTTCCGACTAGCTTGGAAAGACAGTACCGTGCAGTACCGTAGAGCCCTTACTGCTGCTCGATCATCCTATTTTTCAAACTTAATTGAGGAAAATAAGAACAATCCGAAATTCCTTTTTGATACTGTCGCAAAGCTAACTAAAAAGCAGCATTCCCCAAGAGAGGATGACTTTCACTTTAGCAGTGATAAATTCATGAACTTCTTTGAGGAAAAGATTATGATTATTAGAAAGCAAATTACGGAATCCTCTTTAAATCTGCGTATTCCTTCAAAGCTCAGTTGTCCTGAGTCTGCACAACTCTCCCAGGACCTAGGATCAAGAGAGACGCTCAAGTGTTTTAGTACTATATCTCTTGACACAATGATGAAAATAATCATGGCCTCTAAACCTTCAGGTGCTTGGGACCCTGGTCTAGGTTTCTTCCTAGGCTTTGCTTGCTGTTTGGGGTTTTAGGCTGGGTTTCTGTACAGCACTTTGAGATATCAGCTGATGTACGAAGGGCTATATAAATACATTTGATTTGATTTGATTTGGAAGAGAACATATCTCTCGTCAGAGATTCCATTTATTTTGGCAGATTGCAAAATATGACCCTAGTCAAGCTAGCTTGCATTGCCGAGCAGCTAGCTAGCTAAAAGCTAGGCAAGGTGGAAGATACCACTGTAGCTGGAGATCTCCACCTAATAATTATTGTAAAAAACAAACGTCATTACCATCACAATAAACTTAAACGGGAGGCACCAGTCATATAATATAATTAGCTTAACAGCCAATGTTTATTAATTAACATTACTATTAAAATAGTACTCAACTTATATTAATGGGTAAGTGTTGCTAGCTATCCCATAAAGCCATCACTGAAAACCACATATTTTCATCTTCATCTGTGGTTTGGTAACTTCCTGTTCTTCGATGGACACGCAGGACTGTTCTCTTCAATAAGTATGTGAATTGTACTGCTAAGCATTCAACATGTAACGAGTACTTTTGGGTGTCAGGGAAAATGCATGGATTAAAAAGTACATGACTTTCTTTAGGAATATAATGAAGTAAAAGTAAAAGCTTATTGATGAGAGAGGTCAAAGGAGAATGGCAAGAATCGTGCAAGCTAACAGGCGGGCCACAAACAGGAAAATAACAGCATAGTACAACAATTGTATGCAGAACGGCATCTTGGACAACATAACTCATCAGTCTATGTCAGTTGAATGGGCTACTGCAGCAGACGACCACCCCCGGGTTCCACTCCGATCAGCTAAAAAACAAAAAGAAGCTTCTCTAGTAGGCACTCGATCACCAGCATCACCAATTTGGGAGTGGAAAAACATTGCCTGGTCTGACAAATCCCGATTTCTGTTAAGTCATGCTGATGGCAGGGTCAGGATTTGGCATAAGCAGCATGAATTCATGGGCCCATCCAGCCTGCTGTCAACGGTACAGGCTGGTGACAGTGGTGTAATGGTGTGGGGGAATGTTTTCCTGGCCCTTGTAGAGTAAACTGAGCGTTCCACAGTATGGGGAAACATCACCACTGTCCACCCAACGGCCGTTGTTATTGTTTTTGTTTTGTTTCGTTGTTGAAGCAGAGCTGGGGAGCGTTGAGCATCATAGTAAAAAAAATTGCATAACACTTGCTGCTGTTCTACTGCACGTTCAATGATGTCAGAGGGGGAAACAAATGCTGTTTGCTGTGACTTATTTCTTTGTGGTAATATTGCAAATGGATTCCAGCTTTAATGAGCGCAATAACCACTCCCGTTGTGGCCACCCATTTGACAATGTACGCACGCACTATTGTATGTCGCTTTGCATAAAAAGTGTCTGCTAAATGGAAAATATAATTTGATTATTATATCAAGAATGACACTAATAACAACCCAAATGACCACATGAATAAAATCCAATCAATTCCTTCAGTCAACAGCAATGTCATGAAAGCACTCCCTTACCTCTGTAACATCTTATGTGAGACTCAAATACAGCACTTTGGCCACACTAGAGCCAATCAGCCAATGAACACAGAGGTCTCAGTAGATATGGCACCACATTCATAAAGATGTGCTGATCCAGGATCTGTTTTGCATTTTAGATCATAATGAATAAGAATAAGAATAACATAATGAATAAGAAAGGGAGGATCTGAATCTAGATCAGCCGTGCTACTCAGAAACTATGAATATGGGCCTTGGGTGATAAATGTCTCCAGATGACTCATTTGGCCTACAGTCTGGGTGGCCAGTACACATGTCCTCTGGAACACTCTGGCTTAATCCCAAATGGCACCCTATTCCCTATATAGAGCACTATTTTTGTAGTGCTCAATAAAGGGAGAAGGTTGCCATGGGCTCTGTTGAAAAGTAGTGCACAAAATAGGGAATAGGGTGCCATTTGGGACACAGACAAAGGGTTCCAGAGCTCAGAGTAAGGTATTGAAACAGCTGTGTCAGGAACAGGTGTAAGAGGTGGTGCAGTCCCCCTCCCCCCGCTGTTTAATGATTGTGGTTCAGTCCCTCCACACCCAGTCTTTGCAACCCCCCTCCCCCTCCATGTGTCCTACCTTCTCAATGTGGTATCCAGATGCTCCATTCCACCTGTAAGCGAGGCTGGCTGGCTTTGACGTAGTCTACGAGGACCTCTGATGAACACACACACACACACACATGCAAGAACACACGCACGCACACACAGATGCCCACTGTCAACCAAACAACAGTATCCTTCCATGCTTGTGGCCACAAAAGTTCATTCCACCCACAGCTTTGGCCTGAAAATGCATTTTGGGTCAGCACCTACATACATACCACTCTTATGTTACACAACTCCCACCTCTTCCCCCTCTCTCTCACTATACAATTATACCATACTTGTCATCCTAGGGCTGGGTTACAGAGTACATTGGGATAAACAGAGAGGTTGCGTAGTGCACTACTTTTGCACTACTTAAAGTAGGGAATAGGGTGCCATTTGGGACACAGGCATAAAGAGAGGCAACCTTCTTCACACATTCCTGTCAGAAAGCTTACTGAGCTGATTAACGAGACTAACTACAATAGCTCTTTATGTGTTTGCCAAGAGCTGGACTGCTGCCGAGTCGCCCTTGTGGAAGTAAAGGTGTGTGCGTGGGGAGGGGACAGGGGGGGGGGTGTTGTGTGTGTTTCAGGCATGTGCTTCGTGCATTTGCAAATGTAATGTTCTCTAGCTGTGGGTGTCTCTGTGTAGTACTGTGTCTACACCTGAGTGTGTGCACCTGTGAGGGAGTCTTTGTGTGTTAAAAAAATAAAAGGATTCTACAGGGACAACCTGGACTCAGGGGTAGACGTAACATCGTAAATGAAAAAATTTATCTGGGACATCAAAGTATGATATTTTACATTTGGTATGGTATGTATCATTTGTGGATATCCAGCATCCATTACGTATGATATGTTACTAATTCCAATTTGTATTTGTGGCTAACGTTAGCTAGGTGGCTAATGTTAGCTAGGCAAGTGGTTAAGGTAAGGATTAAGGTTAGGAGTTAGGTTAAAGGGTTAAGGTTAGGATTAGGGGAAGGGTTAGCTAACATGCTAAGTAGTAGCAAAGTAGCTAAAAAGTAGTAAGTAATTGCTAATTAGCTAAAATGTTGTCCATGATGGGATTCAAATACGCAACCTTTGGGTTGCTAGAAGTTCGTGTTTTACACCTACTCACTCACCCTCCTTCAGTTTTTCTGTAATATTCTGTCTCATGTAACCAAACATAACATATACTAATTTGAGCATCCCGGATTTTTGTTTTCTGTGTTACGTCTAGTCTATGAGACCAGCCTGTGAAAGGGAACAATCATGCTTTGCACAAATAGCAAGACCAGGCTCTGCAAACCCAACACACAAAATCTGAACATGTTTTCCATTGCAAACTGGTTTGAAGCTTTGAATGCAGCTAATTAAATGTTGGGTAGCGTTTTTTTCTACTTTAAAAAGACACAACAAGCACTCTTGCCCAAACTTCCCGTCCTGAAAACTTTCTCTCGTCTTTAGGTGGAGATGTTATGTTTTGGCCTGACTGTCTCTACAGAGGGAAACTAGCCTATTGGGTCTGGCTAGCAGCTATCTCCTCTATCTGCCTTTCTCTTCAGAGAATGGTTGAAAAGAAACCATCTTTCATCTGCACTGCATCATCACACCATCTGCATTATTAATGGCTTGATTACTGTAATCAAAAATTCTTATTTATTAGAGGAAAGAGAGGCGAGGCTTGGGCTTTTTCTTACTCCAGACACAGAACCTTTGGTCTCCTCTGCTTTAATTTTTCAGAGGAGAGATGCCGCAATGCCCTCCCCGAGTTAGGAGTTAGTTAGAGGTGCATAAACATGCGCATACTGAAGTGTACACATGCAGACGCTTTTTCTGTTTCACTGTTTCTCTTTCATACTCTTATACACAAGCAGGCGCACACACACACGACACACACAACACACACACACACACACACACACACACACACACACACACACACACACACAGACACACACACACACACACACACACACACACACACACACACACACACACACACACACACACACACACACACACACACACACACACACACACACACTAACACATACACACAGAAAGCAGTATATTGTGTCCCTGCATTAGCAGCAGCATTACTCTACTTCTCAAATGATCCCTATAGTATGGTGTCAGCTCGGTGTCAGCACAACTTGTTTCAATATCAGCTGGACTTGTTCCAATCTCAGCTGAGACTGTGGCTGTCCTAATATGGATGCCGTACCACAGAGGTTCCTTGGGTTCAGTCTGCCACTGAGTTGAAACAAGTTAAATTACCACGGGTTAGGTTACAGCGTCACAAAAACTATGCTTGCACATCAAAGGGGCAGAAGGTTGTGTGTTGTTGTGGTTCTGGATGGCCCGATAGCTAGCAACAATGACAAGAAACTGCCATGTGGTGAATCCTAAGTGGCACGTTTGATCTTTATCTTGATACCATGTCTTGTTTTGAGCTGATTAGACTGATGTCACGTCTATGCAAAAAAAATTGCTGTAACTGTAACAATGTTTTTGAGAGACAACCCACTGGGCACAGACTTCAATTCAACGTCTATTGCATGTTGTTTCAACGTAATTTCATTAAAATGATGTGGAAACAACGTTGACAACCAATGTGTGCTCAGTGGGAAGTGCTCATTGTGCAACTTTATTCATGTTTGCAATAAACATTGGAGACTAAATATACTTTACACGTTATCAATAATCTAAGATAACTGTTTTGCCCCATCGATGTGCACGTGTCGGTTTTGTTGGGAAACAACCAACCCGTCTATGTTTTAAAGCGAGCATGAAGTTATATGATATTGCAAAGAGAAAAACTTGTTCTCGTGAGGAGACTAAGATAATAAATTACTTGATGATAGAGAGTGAGGACTTGAGGACTATGTAAAGCCAAGCCTGTCCCGGTTTGGTTACAACGTTGAGATGCTTTTCCGTCTCACCTCCTCTTTAATAATGACTGGCTGCCTTCTTGTCATCTTCCTCCTTCAATCCCTCCCTGCCTCCATCCCTCCCTCCGCCCTGTCTAATCTTGGCGGGCGCTGCCATTTGCATGCAAATTGTCCATTACAGAGTGGCGGGGAGACACGGTGCAGCTCCAGTAGGTAATCAAGGACAAAAGAAGCATGAGAGGCAGAGAGCGAAAGGGTGAGGTAAAGAGAGAGAGCGAGAGAGAGATCACAGGTGAAGCACAACATCAAGCGAGGAAAGACACAAAGCAACATGGCAGAGGAATATGGAGAATAGACGAGCGAGAGAAGATGGGAGAAGTAAGGAGCGTTTTTATCGAGAAGTGATTTGAGGCAGGGGTTCTCCATAACAGCTCTATTAAAGGAAAGAAAGCGTACACAAAGGTGCTTCAGCTCAGCTTGAACAAAACATTATTTTCCTGGATAGTTAGCTGTTGAAGTGTCCTGGGGTTAGGAATGTGTTTCTAGTTCTGTTATCTTACACAGTAAGATTGTAGCACTGGCAAGTGTAGCTGTGTGAAGGGGGTATAAGGGCTATAGAAGATCAGTATAGATCAAGTTATAGACCGTTGCAGTTGTGTCAATCTGTCCATCACACCCAGGGTCGTGTTCATAAGGCACCAAATGGAAGAAAACACATTGAAACATGTAGAAACTACCTGGACTTACGTGCAATAAAATATGCACATGTAACTTTTTCATTGCAAAACACTTTCCCATTGTTTACCCTAATGAACACGACCAAGGTTGAAGTGTTTGAGGACTATATAGTAAATGGATTTGGAAAGACAACCACTCCCTTGAAACCAAATGGGTCAAGTGGAAGCTATCTCTCAAGGTTACTGTAAGTTTACTGTAGCTTCCAATGGCATTTCAACTCAGAATGGTGCTTTGGAGTTCATGCATTTCGTACCATAACAAATCAATCAAATAGTCAGGCGGGCGGGTGCGGGCAGCGATCGGTTAATGAGCATGCATTTAGTTTTACTTGCATTTAAGAGCAGTTGGAGGCCACAGAAGGAGAGTTGTATGGCATTGAGGCTCATCTGGAGGTAAGTTAACACAGTGTCCAAAGAATGGCCAGAGGTATACAGAATGATGTTGTCTGCGTAGAGGTGGATCAGAGAATCACTAGCAGCAAAAGCAACAACATTGATGTATACAGAGAAAAGAGTCAGCCGGAGAATTGAACCCTATGGCACCTCCATAGAGACTGCCAGAGGTCCAGACAACAGGCCCTCCGATTTGACACACTGAACTCTGTCTGCGAAGTAGTTGGTGAACCAGGCGAGGCAGTCATTTGAGAAACCAAGGCTTTTGAGTCTGCCGATAAGAATGTGGTGATTGACAGAGTTGAAAGCCTTGGCCAGGTCGATGAATACAGCTGCACAGTATTGTCTCTTATCGATGGCGGTTATGATATCATTTAGGACCTTGAGTGTGGCTGAGGTGCACCCATGATCAGCTCGGAAACCAGATTGCATAGCGGAGAAGGTACGGTGGGATTCAAAATGGTCGGTGATCTGTTTGTTAACTTGGCTTTCAAAGACCTTAGAAAGGCAGGGTCGGATTTATTTTATTTATTTATTTCACCTTTATTTAACCAGGTAGGCAAGTTGAGAACAAGTTCTCATTTACAATTGTGACCTGGCCAAGATAAAGCAAAGCAGTTCGACAGATACAACGACACAGAGTTACACATGGAGTAAAACAAACATACAGTCAATAATACAGTATAAACAAGTCTATATACGATGTGAGAAGGGAGGTAAAGGCAAAAAAGGCCATGGTGGCAAAGTAAATACAATATAGCAAGTAAAACACTGGAATGGTAGTTTTGCAATAGAAGAATGTGCAAAGTAGAAATAAAGGAGCAAAATAAATAAATAAATTAAATACAGTTGGGAAAGAGGTAGTTGTTTGGGCTAAATTATAGGTGGGCTATGTACAGGTGCAGTAATCTGTGAGCTGCTCTGACAGTTGGTGCTTAAAGCTAGTGAGGGAGATAAGTGTTTCCAGTTTCAGAGATTTTTGTAGTTCGTTCCAGTCATTGGCAGCAGAGAACTGGAAGGAGAGGCGGCCAAAGAAAGAATTGGTTTTGGGGGTGACTAGAGAGATATACCTGCTGGAGCGTGTGCTACAGGTGGGAGATGCTATGGTGACCAGCGAGGCGAGATAAGGGGGGACTTTACCCAGCAGGGTCTTGTAGATGACATGAAGCCAGTGGGTTTGGCGACGAGTATGAAGCGAGGGCCAGCCAACGAGAGCGTACAGGTCGCAATGGTGGGTAGTATATGGGGCTTTGGTGACAAAACGGATTGCACTGTGATAGACTGCATCCAATTTGTTGAGTAGGGTATTGGAGGCTATTTTGTAAATGACATCGCCAAAGTCGAGGATTGGTAGGATGGTCAGTTTTACAAGGGTATGTTTGGCAGCATGAGTGAAGGATGCTTTGTTGTGAAATAGGAAGCCAATTCTAGATTTAACTTTGGATTGGAGATGTTTGATATGGGTCTGGAAGGAGAGTTTACAGTCTAACCAGACACCTAAGTATTTGTAGTTGTCCACGTATTCTAAGTCAGAGCCGTCCAGAGTAGTGATGTTGGACAGGCGGGTAGGTGCAGGTAGCGATCGGTTGAAGAGCATGCATTTAGTTTTACTTGTATTTAAGAGCAATTGGAGGCCACGGAAGGAGAGTTGTATGGCATTGAAGCTTGCCTGGAGGGTTGTTAACACAGTGTCCAAAGAAGGGCCAGAAGTATACAGAATGGTGTCGTCTGCGTAGAGGTGGATCAGAGACTCAGCAGCAAGAGCGACCTCATTGATGTATACAGAGAAGAGAGTCGGTCCAAGAATTGAACCCTGTGGCAACCCCATAGAGACTGCCAGAGATCTGGACAGCAGACCCTCCGATTTGACACACTGAACTCCATCAGAGAAGTGAGGCAATCATTTGAGAAACCAAGGCTGTCGAGTCTGCCAATGAGGATGTGGTGATTGACAGAGTCGAAAGCCTTGGCCAGATCAATGAATACGGCTGCACAGTAATGTTTCTTATCGATGGCGGTTAAGATATCGTTTAGGACCTTGAGCGTGGCTGAGGTGCACGCATGACCAGCTCTGAAACCAGATTGCATAGCAGAGAAGGTATGGTGAGATATCGAAATGGTCGGTAATCTGTTTTTCGACTTGGCTTTCGAAGACCTTAGAAAGGCATGGTAGGATAGATATAGGTCTGTAGCAGTTTGGGTCAAGAGTGTCCCCCCCTTTGAAGAGGGGGATGACCGCAGCTGCTTTCCAATCTTTGGGAATCTCAGACGACACAAAAGAGAGGTTGAACAGGCTAGTAATAGGGGTGGCAACAATTTCGGCAGATAATTTTAGAAAGAAAGGGTCCAGATTGTCTAGCCCGACTGATTTGTAGGGGTCCAGATTTTGCAGCTCTTTCAGAACATCAGCTGAACGGATTTGGGAGAAGGAGAAATGGGGAAGGCTTGGGCGAGTTGCTGTTGGGGGTGCAGTGCTGTTGACCGGGGTAGGAGTAGCCAGGTGGAAAGCATGGCCAGCCGAAGAAAAATGCTTATTGAAATTCTCAATTATGGTGGATTTATCAGTGGTGACAGTGTTTCCTATCTTCAGTGCAGTGGGCAGCTGGGAGGAGGTGTTCTTATTCTCCATGGACTTTACAGTGTCCCAGAACTTTTTTGAGTTAGTGTTGCAGGAAGCAAAATTCTGCTTGAAAAAGCTAGCCTTGGCTTTCCTAACTGACAGTGTATAATGGTTTTTAGCTTCCCTGAAAAGTTGCATACCGTGGGTGCTATTCGATGCTAATGCAGTACGGCACAGGATGTTTTTGTGTTGGTTAAGGGCAGTCAGGTCTGGGGAGAACCAAGGGCTATATCTGTTCCTGGTTCTAAATTTCTTGAATGGGGCATGTTTATTTAAGATGGTTAGGAAGGCATTTAAAAAAAAATATCCAGGCATCCTCTACTGATGGAATGAGGTCAATATCCTTCCAGGATACCCCGGCCAGGTCGATTAGAAAGGCCTGCTTGCAGAAGTGTTTTACGGAGCGTTTGACAGTGATGAGGGGTGGTCGTTTGACTGCGGATCCATAGCGGATACAGGCAATGAGGCAGTGATCGCTGAGATCCTGGTTGAAGACAGTGGAGGTGTATTTGGACGGCCAGTTGGTCAGGATAAAAAACATTTTTGGTGTTGAGGTTTAAATATACAAAATATATGCAAAGAAAAAATATGTATACACGGGACACGACAAGACGAAGACAAAGACGCCTGACTGCTACGCCATCTTGGAATATACAGATGTGTAAAGGTATGAGGCAATTGAGGTAGATATGTACATATAACTAGGCATAAAGTGACTAGGCAATTCGATATACATGTTGTTAGAAAAGTATAGTTCACAAAAAAATGATATATATATTTATTTTCTTCATCCACTCGGATGACTTGGGGCCCATGCTATGCCTGTTTCCACCCCCCCTTCTCTTTCTTTCAAGATCTCTCACTCTCTCTTCTTCTCTCTCATGGCGGTCGTTTGAAGTTGCAGAGGTGCCAAGGAACTTCCTTCTCTCCGGGAGGAACGAGAAAGGAGCGAGAGAGGAGTGGAGAACGACAAAACGAGAAGAGAGAAGAGCTCTCTCCCTCTCTCTCTCTCTCTCTGTGAGGCTGTTGATTGCAGGCCGTTTGATGTCTTAAACGTGGCACGCTAAGATTTGCTCTCTGTTCCTTGCCGAGGCCTGTTTGAAGTTTGCAGATGAGCGACACACATTTTAGACGTTACACTCCTCTAAAACGGGCAATTATTTTTCCACCCCTTTTATATGTTCAGCTTTGGATTCGCTGAGTTGGGTATGGGGGGGAAAGAGACAGAGAGAGAAAGTGAGAGAGACGAGAGAGATCCTTGCACTCACACACTTCTCTAAGACGTAAATATGCATGTCTCCAAGGACTCTGTTCTTCTTAGAGAAAAAAAACATGGCTCAAAGTTGAATATTCACATATTGAGAAAGTAAATACTGTGTACTGGTATGATGTGGTTCTGTACTGTATATAACCTGTGTTGGTCAGTTGGTAAGAGTGCAGTGCTACTAACGCCAAGGTCGAGGGTTCAATTCCCGCAGGGATCATACTTGCTGTACTAGAAGGTACTTTGAATAAAAGTATCTGATAAATGGCATGTCTTGTCACAACAACAACAAAAATCATTACTACTGTATGTTGAAAAGTATTTGCACCTACAGTATCAGAAGACTGCATCAATATCACAAATATCACACCTACAGTACCAGACCAAAAGTTTGGACACACCTACTCATTCCATGGTTTTTCTTTATTTTTACTATTTTCTACATTGTAGACAGTGAAGACATCAAAACTATGAAATAACACATATGGAGTAATATAGTAATGTAGTAATATATTTGATATTTGAGATTCTTCAAATAGCCACCCATTGCCTTGACGAAAACTTTGCATACTCTTGGCAATCTCAACCAGCTTCACCTGGAATGCTTTTCCAACAGTCTTGAAGGAGTTCCCACATATGCTGAGCACTTGTTGGCTGCTTTTCCTTCACTCTGCGGTCCAACTCATCCCAAACCATCTCAATTAGGTTGAGGTCGGGTGATTGTGGAGGTCAGGCCATTTGATGCAGCACTCCATCACTCTCCTTCTTGGTCAAATAGCCCTTACACAGGCTGGAGGTGTGTAGGGTGATTGTCCTGTTGAAAACAAATGACAGTCCCACTAAGCGCAAACCAGATGGGATAGCGCATTGCTGCAGAATGCTGTGGTAGCCATACTGGTTAAGTGTACTTTGAATTCTAAATAATTCACCAACAGTGTCACCAGCAAAGCACCCCCAAACCATCACACCTCCTCCTCCATGCTTCACGGTTGGAACCACACATGCAGAGATCATCCGTTCACCTACTCTGCGTCTCACAAAGACGGCTGTTGGAACCAAAAATCTCAAATTTGAACTCATCAGACTAAAGGACAGATTTCCACCAGTCTAATGTCCATTGCTCATGTTTCTTGGCCCAAGCAAGTTTCTTCTTCTTATTGGTGTCCTTTAGGAGTGGTTTCTTTGCAGCAATTCGACCATGAAGGTCAGAACAGTTGATTTTGAGATGTGTCTGTTACTTTTGATTTTTTTAAACATTATTTTGGGCTGCAATTTCTGGTGCTGGTAACTCTAATGAACTTATCCTCTGCAGCAGAGGTAACTTTAACTTAGTTTCCTGTGGCGGTCCTCATGAGAGCCAGTTTCATCATAGCGCTTGATGGTTTTTGCAACTGCACTTGAAGAAACTTTCAATGTTCTTGACATTTTCCTGATTAAGACATGAAGGTCAGTCAATGTAATGATGGAATGTCGTTTCTCTTTGCTTATTTGAGCTGTTCTTGCCATAGTATAGACTTGGTCTTATACCAAATAGGGCTACCTTCTGTATACCTCTCCTACCTTGTCACAACACAACTGATTGGCTCAAATGCTATAAGAATGAAAGAAATTCCACAAAATAACTTTTAACAAGGTGCACCAGTTAATTGAAATGCATTCCAGGTGACTACCTCATGAAGCTGGTTGAGGGAATGCCAAGAGTATGTAAAGCGGTCATCAAGGCAAAGGGTGGCTAATTTGAAGAATCTCAAATATAACATATATTTGGATTTGTTGAACACTTTTTTGGTTACTACATGATTCCATGTGTTATTTTGTGGTTTTGATGTCTTCACTATTATTCTACAATGTAATAAATAGTAAAAATACAGAAAAACCCTGGAATGAGTAGGTGTGTCCAAACACCTACATATCACAAAAGACAAATTCACTCTCTCTCGTCCTTCCTCCCTCCACACTCCCTCCAGACACTCTCTCTCCCATGCTCTCTCCCTCTCTCATCCACATGCTTCTCAGCTTGTCAGCTTCTCAGAGTGCTTGGCCTGGGCCCAGTATTGCACTCATTTTTATGACCCCTGCTTTATGGTTTATTTGAAAAGTAACAGTCCCTTTATAGATCATTAAAGGAGAAATAAAAAGGCAGCAGACGGCCCTGCAGTCGATTGAAGAAGGGAGCGAGAGCAGACGCCAGCCAGATATGGGCAGCAAACGCAGGCCATTCCAGGCCAAGGGTTTTGACCTCCTGGTTAGTTACTACGTGTGGCTGCAGATAATGAAAGACTGTCTACACTTAAACCCCACTTCACTTCACTACACTGGGGATAGAGTGCCAGGGGAAGATAGACAGTCACACATACAGTGCATTCGGAAAGTGTTCAGACCCCTTCACTTTTTCCACATTGTTACGTTACAGCCTTATTCTAAAATGTATTAAATTGTTTTCCCCTCATCAATCTACACACAATAACCCATAACGACAAAGCAAAAACAGGTTGTCATTTCTGCAAATGTATAAAAAAATACAACTGAAATATCACATTTACATAAGTATTCAGACCCTTTACTCAGTACTTTGTTGAAGCACCTTTGGCAGTGATTACAGCCTGGAGTCTTCTTGGGTATGATGCTACAATCTTGGCACACCTATATTTGGGGAGTTTCTCCCATTCTTCTCTGCAGATCCTCTCAAGCTCTGTCAGAGCACGGGTTCAAGTCCGGGCTCTGGCTGGGCCACTCAAGGACATTCAGAGACTTGTCACGAAGCCACTCCTGCGTTGTCTTGGCTGTGTTCTTAGGGTCATTGTCCTGTTGGAAAGTAAACCATCCACCCAGTCTGAGGTCCTGAGCGCTCTGAAGCTGGTTTTCATCAAGGAACTCTCTGTTATTTGCTCCGTTCATCTTTACCTCAATCCTGACTGGTCGCCCAGTCCATGCCGCTGAAAAACATCCCCACAGCATGATGCTGCCTCCATCATGCTTCACTGTATCGATGATATTGACCAGGTGCCTGGTTTCCTCCAGATGTGACGCTTTACATTCAGGCTAAAGAGTTCAATCTTGGTTTCATAAGACGAGAGAATCTTGTTTCTCAAGGTCTGAGAGTCCTTTAGGTGCCTTTTGGCAAACTCGAAGCAGGCTATCATGTGCCTTTTACTGAGGAGTGGCTTCTGTCTGGCCACTCTACTATAAAGGCCTGATTGGCGGAGTGCTGCAAATATGGCTGTCCTCCTGGAAGTTTCTCCCATCTCCACAGTGGAACTTTTGAGCTCTGTTAGAGTGACCATCGGGTTCTTGGTCACCTCCCTGACTAAGGCCCTTCTCCCCTGATTGCTCAGTTTGGCCAGGTGGCCATTTCTAGGAAGAGTATTGGTGGTTCTAAACTTCGTCCATTTAAGAATGATGGAGGCCACTGTGTTCTTGGGGACCTTCAATGCTGCAGATATTTTGGGTACCCTTCCCCAGATCTGTTCCTCGGATGGCTTGGTTTTTGCTCTGACATGCACTGTCAACTATGGGACCTTATATAAACAAATCATGTCCAATCAATTGAATTTACTACAGGTGTCACACCCTGACCTTAGAGATCCTTATTATTCTCTATGTCTGGTTAGGTCAGGGTGTGACTCGGGTGGGAAAGTCTATATTTTCTATTTCTTTGTTTTTGGGCCAGTGTGGTTCCCAATCAGAGGCAGCTGTCTATTTTTGTCTCTGATTGGGGATCATGTATAAGTTGTCATTTTCCTTTTGGGTTTTGTGGGATCGTGTTTTCTGTTTAGTGTCTGTGCCTGACAGAACTGTTCACTTTCGTTTTTGCTTTTGTTATTTTGTTTGTGTTTTTTGAATAAAAGGAATCATGAACACTTACCACGCTGTGCTTTGGTCCACTCCGTTCGACGAGAGCCGTTACAACAGGTGACTCCAGTCAAGTTGTAGAAATATCTCAAGGATGACGAATGGAAACGCCCCTCAGCTCAATTTAGAGTCCCATAGCAAAGGGTCTGAATCATTACAGTATGTAAATAAGGTAGTTATGTTTTTTTTTATTTTTTATACATTTGCAAAAAATTGTAGAAATCTGTTTTTGTCATTATGGGGTATTGTGTGTAGATTGATGAGGATTTAAAATAAAATCAATTTTAGAATAAGGCTGTATCGTAACAAACTGTGGAAAAAGTGAAGGGTTCTGAATACTCTGTATGCATGCACTCAAACACAGCTAAGCATGTACACACAAACACACACTCTCGAACACAGTGAAGCTCACGACAGACAGGCAGACGCTCTGCTGATGACAATTATTTATTATCATTTTTTTATTCTGATTTATCAATGTGGTAATTCAGCACCTCTACTTCCTGCGGCTAATCATACAGTACAGTATATAGATAACAGAAACAGTATCCTCAACACTAACACTCTCCACCACAGTTTTTCATGCACATAATCATAAGCAGCAGATAGTCTGTAGGAGTGGTAGGTGCTGCTCTCCTCTCTGCTACACGGGTCACGTTCTGTAATTACATTACCGTCATTATTCTCAACTGACATTTCCCCACAGTAATCATTTCCATTCTGTCAACTGGCACAGGTCAGTGTGTGTTAGTGTGTACGTGTCTGTGTGTGGGAGGGAGGGAGTGGGTGAGAGCCAGGGGTGTGGTGAATTGATGTGAGTATGAAGTGTGTGCGTGTGTATGTGCGTGTGCGTATGTGTGTTTGTGTGTCTGCCTGCATGGGTGCTAAACTGTGTTCTATTGTAATATCTACGTTTTTGTGCACCAAATTGACATCCTCTTACAACTGGATGAAAGAAATGAATCTGTGCAATGAAATTATAGTTTCGTGCAACAATAAACACTAATGTTAGACTGTTAATACATACTGTGTCCAGATTCTTATGCTGTTATCTCACACATCGGCTGCTGCCAAATGGCACCCTATTCCTCACATAGATCTCTGGTCAAAAGTAGTGCACTATAGGTCCTGGTCTAAAGGAGTGCACTAAATAGGGAATAGTCTGCCATTTGGAATGCGGAAATCGACTGCATTGCACATATGGGTGAATAGATTTCTGTACCATTATGTGTGATTGTATTTTTGTGAAATTGAGACACATATTGTGTATGTGTAATGTGTTAACTCTCCTGAAAGATTGGAGTCTGAAAATATGATCAGTTTCTAACGCTCTTAGTTTTGTGTCACTAAAGTTTGTGTATGTGTGTGTGTGCATTGCTGTGTGTGTGTTTGGAGACTGGGGATACTATACCCTGCCCCCTCCTGTGCCTTCCTCCCTCCCTCCCTTCCATCCTCACTCACTCCTCCCTCCCTCTCTGCCCCCTCCTCCCCTCATCTGGCTGTAGAGTGCAGATAGAGGGGCCACGGCCCTTTACAGTCTTATTAGTGATAATGAGAGACTGCCACTCTGCCAATTTACATCCATAATCTGATATTAGCGCCAGCCACCGGGGCCAGGGGACTAAACACACACATACATTCATGCACGCGCACACACACAAACACGCATGTGCACACACACATGCATATACTGTACATACACAAACACATCAAACACACACACCACACCAGAGGTGTAAAGTAACTAATTACAACTACTCTCATTACTGTAATTGAGTAACTTGTCCGATGTACTTGTACTTTTAGTTTAGCATTTTAAAAGTCCGTAACTAAAATGTAATTAAAAAGTAACAGTACTTCTACTTGAATAGAATATTTCAGTACTGTTTCCACCCCTGGTGAGTGAGTGAAAGAGGGAGTTTGTGAGGGAAACGGGTTGGATGCGCGCTGTGTTAAGAAGCAGTACGGCTGGTTGGGTTGTGTATCGGAGGACGCATGACTTTCAACCTTCGTTTCTCCCGAGCCCGTACAGGAGTTGTAGCGATGAGACAAGATAGTAGCTACTACAACAATTGGATACCACGAAATAGGGGAGAAAAAGGGGTGAAAAAAAAGACATCAGTCAGGAAGTTAAAGCTTGGTCACAAATGGGTCTTCCAAATGGACAATGACCCCAAGCATACTTCCAAAGTTGTGGCAAAATGGCTTAAGGACAACAAAGTTAAGGTATTGGAGTGGCCGTCACAAAGCCCTGACCTACAGAAAATTTGTGGGCAGAACTGAAATAGCCTACAAACCTCACTCTGTTACACCACCTCTGTCTGCAGGAATGGGCCAAAATTCACACAACTTATTGTGGAAAGCTTGTGGAAACCTACCCGAAACATTTGACCTAAGTTATATAATTCAAAGGCAATGCTACCAAATACTAATTGAGTGTATGTAAATGTCTGACCCACTGGGAATGTGATGAAACAAAATAAAAGCTGAAATGTATCATTCTCTCTACTATTATTCTGACATTTCACATTCTTAAAATAAAGTGGTGATCCTAACTGACCTAAGACAGGGAATTTTTACTAGGATTAAATGTCAGGAATTGTGAAAACTGAGTTTAAATGTATTTGGCTAAGGTGTATGTAAACTTCTGACTTCAAACTGTATATTTGACAAATCCATAGTTTTTTTTTGTAAACTTCTGACTTCAAACTGTATATTTGACAAATCCGCAGGTTTTTTTTTTACGTACAGATGTGCGTTGGTTTGCAAAGGGAGGGTATATTACTGGAAATGTTCTACGTTTACCAGTAAACTACCAGAATGTTGGTATCTTTTAAGGACTTTATGTAACATATCACAAGACATTTAGTACTCCTTTTGGGCACTTCAGGTTATCACGTGTCTGTCATTTTTTCTGGCCTTCTCTATGGCCTTATCGGTGGAGGATCCTTAGAGGAGGAAAGGGAGGACCATCCTCAATGAATTTAATAAAAATATATATTTTTAAACATTTAAAAAGTTATCCTTTTTAAATAAAACTATACTATAGTCACCAAATAATTTATTAAAACAGTAGCCTCAACAGCACTATGTAGGGTAGCACCATGGTGTAGCTGGAGGACAGCTAGCTTCCATCCTCCTCTGAGTACATTGACTTCAATACAAAACTTAGGAGGCTCATGGTTCAACACTCCCTTCCGTAGACATGCACAGTAATTATGACAACTTCTGGAGGATGTCCTCCAACCTATCAGAGCTCTTGCAGTATGAACTGACATGTTGTCCACCCAATCAAAGGATCAGAATGTATCTATTACTGAAAGCATAAGCTACAGCTAGCTACCACTGCAATGCATAACATGTGGTGAGTAGTTGACGCAAAGAGAGAGAAAGACAATATTTGAACAGATTTGAACAAAAGTAAGAAGTAAGAGAGAGAGAGAGAAAGATTATCTTATTTTTTCACTTTCAGTTTCAATTACTTAGCTAGAAAATGCAGCTAGTTAGTTCAGCCTACTAAAACACCCTGCTCAAACAGAGGTATGCTATGTTAGCTAGATGGCTATGACTATCCAACACAACACTGGAACTCAAGTTAAGCTTTAGGTTTTACTAATTTATTGCCACCGGGGCCCACCGGTGTAACTACCGACTGTACACTGTAACGTTACTGCATGATTGTAGCGGGATTACTTACACGTTAGTTCTATTAGCTGTGCTGACTATGACGTTACTATAGCAAATATGTTGGCAACAAAGTAGGCTGTGTAGCAGTTTGGCTTGGAAAGGTTTTTACGCCTGGTCACATACAGCTGATGTGTTGTGCATTGAGTCCACAAACAAAGGGAAGAGGTGAAACGAGGAGAGAGCAGAGATGCGAGAAGAAATACAACGTGGCTGCTATGAAAGTGAACTGTGTTGACGCGTGATCAGGGGTGTATTCATTCCGCTGATTCTGTTGAAAAACGATTCTTAAACGGAAGCAAACGGAATAAAGCATAGGTAAACATACCTGAATTTTTCCACTGGAAACTCTTGGACTAATGATTACACCCTATATCAGCTAGATGCAGGCAAGAGTGTGCAAGGCGATATTGGATGTCACACTCAGTCCATGTGTCACTGTCTGTCATCTAAATGTGTGTCTTGACCTGCGTGCACCTACTTTGTAAACTTTCGTTCATAGGCTAGGTCAGACCTGGGCAATTATTTTCCATGGAGGACCACATTAGAATATATTTTTGCCATCGCAAGCCAGAATCATAATACAGGATTATACATCATGTGTATGACTGTGTTGACAGATATTTCTACTGTAAATCACATCCAGATATGCTACTTATTTTACTTTTTAACATGCACAGGAAAATAAACCACATCCATGTTCTCCTTTTGGTAGGTATTCTCATTGTTAAACATTCAGCACCACAGACAGAACTCTTGTTAACGACTAGGCACAAAAAAACAAGAAAGAGAGAGAGCTCAACATTACATTTAAACTACTCAATCGGTGTGAGGAGTGAAGTCTCTGATGGGCATTGACTAGAGCAGTGAAGTCAGGTATAGCTTTTGACATCGCTATGCGAAGGATTGCTGAGAGGTGAGAGTCAGTAAGAGATGATCTGTGCCTTGACTTGTTATGTTTCATCACTGAAAATGTCTGTTCACATATGTGTACATAGTTCGACCCAAACAGTACAAACATCTTCTGAGCATGACTCCTAATCTTTGAAAAGTTTTGTTCATCGAGAGACGCATAGAACCTCGTCAGTGACATTGTTTTGAATAGTTCTCCAATCCCTGCATCAGACTGAAGATCGATAAGCACATTGAAGGTGAAAGGAGAGGAAACTGACAGTATGCCATTTTCCAAAACCTTGAAATCCTCAAAATGATGAGAAAAC
Source organism: Oncorhynchus tshawytscha (assembly GCF_018296145.1). Lineage (NCBI taxonomy): Eukaryota > Metazoa > Chordata > Actinopteri > Salmoniformes > Salmonidae > Oncorhynchus > Oncorhynchus tshawytscha. The sequence continues at coordinate 5,629,656 of NC_056451.1, forward strand.
TCACCGTTCAAAGCACGAGGCAGCGATGTGTACTTCTCCCCGCTGGTCGTCTGATAGGGAACAGACTAGTAGTGTCGGAAGGTTGGCTTCTACTTGGCGGGTCAGGAGAAGTCATTTTCCCTTGAAGGCTTTGACAAGGCTGTACATCTGATGTGCAAAAAAGGCCCTTCCCTTCTAGTTTGGAACTCAGTTCATTCGTGAGGGCCATGATGTCCATGGTGAAGGCAAAATCAGCCAAACATTCTTTATTTTGCAGTTGAGGGAAATCCACATATTTTACTTTCATTTGCAAAAACTCAGCAATCTCCGACTTCAGGTCCCACACCCTTTTAAGCACTTTTAAGCACTTTCTTCAGTAATGCCATTCTACTGGAAATGTTTGCTATGGAGATTGCATGGCTGTGTGCTCGATTTCTTTTACACCTGTCAGCAATGGGTGTGGCTGGAATAGCCAAATCCCCTCATTTGAAGGGGTGTCCACATACACTATATATACAAAAGTATCTTGATCAGCATGGGGGGGACCCTATTTATTATAACACCACACACATTTAGTAAGTCTCTGTTATACAGCCTATATCCCATTCAAATGACATATCACACAGCAGACAATGTGGGTGGTACTCTCACTTGACATCAGCTTGTTAAGCCTCGCATTGATGTCAATTAAGGATTTACACGAAAGTCTGAGTTGTGTTTATTTCAACTCTGAATCATGTCCATTATGTTATTACTGTCACTGTGCTAAAGCTCAGTCTGAAAATGTCCGTCCATACTTAGCCTACTGTATAGTATGTCCAGTTTATGTCTCATTGTGGCAGTAATGGCTCAAGCAGTGGAGTCTAATCCAAAATTAAGTAATTACATTCTTAGCTAACCAGCCATTTACAGCAATACTAGTCAAGAAAAAAAGTGTACAGCACCATATATGAATGTTTACACTGTAACCACTGCCAAGTGTCTGTTCTAGTGCAGTCATGAATGCTTTATGTGGTACTCCACTGTGGTGATACTTGGTAGTGATTTTGTGAATCAAATCGGAGAGGGATAAAGAGGGGAAAATGAGGAGGTGGATTGAATGGTGGATGGAGAGAGCGATGAAGTAGAGGGGGATGAGGAGGGAAATGAAGTAGAGAGGTGGATGAGGTCTTCAGTAGTCCTTAAGGGGTTTACCGGGCTGGCTAAGGGGGTTTACCGGAAGCTCTCTGATAGTCCGATAGGTAGCTTCTGTTGTCTTTGATTGGATAATACTGATGTTTCCAGTGGAGGCTGGTGGAGTGAGAAATCAGAAGATGAGCTCAATGGGAATAAATGGAAAGGTACCCACCATTAATTCCATTCCAGCCCTTACAATGAGTCTGTCCTCTGATTTCAAGTGACACCAGCCTACACTGGACGACTTACTCAGCCACCCGCCACCGCCATCACACATTACCCAGCATGTCCCTCTCCCAGGGTTCTAAAGTGTTGACCATTTTGGTCGCATATGCTCCCTAATATTTTGCTGTGCGAACTGGATTTTGGGAGCACCCAGATAATCATTTTTGTAATGATAAGGCTTCGCTTTGCCTCAGCCTCCAAGTGCCATAGAGTCCTCTTTCTCCATTTGCGGCAGCTTGCTTACAGTTCCCGGGCCACACACACCAAGACCTGCCCCTCTGTCACTCAAGCAGGCAGCACACAGTTCCTCCATGCTGTTTATTCTCTCAGCATGCTGCCAATTCATGCACTCAACACAGATTCTTACAAAACAAGAACAATTCTGCTTTCCAAGTCGCTTCTAAATATGAATCCAGAGGTTCTCTCTACTATACTATCAGTTTCTGTATCTTGCTCTCTCTGCAAAACCCAAGTTAGTTAGGAAGCTTAATGCACTAGCTATGACAAAGCAAACGTTAGCTCTAATATATACAGTTGGAGTCAGAAGTTTTTTTAAAATGTATTTTATTTCACCTTTATTTAACCAGGTAAGATAGTTGAGAACAAGTTCTCATTTACAACTGCGACCTGGCCAAAATAAAGCAAAGCAGTGCGACACAAACAACACAGAGTTACACATGGAATAAACAAGCGTACAGTGAATAACACAATAGAAAAAATGAGTCTATATACAGTGTGTGCAAATGGCGTGAGGAGGTAGGCAATAAATAGGCCATATTAGCAAAGTAATTACAATTTAGAAGATTAACACTGGAGTGATAAATGAGCAGATGATGATGTGCAAGTAGAGATACTGGTGTGCAAAGAGCAGAAAGTAAATAAAAACAATATGGGGATGAGGATGGTAGATTGGGTGGGCTATTTACAGATGGATTATGTACAGCTTCAGCGATCGGTTAGCTGCTCAGATAGCTGGTGTTTAAAGTTAGTGAGGGAAATTCAAGTCTCCAGCTTCAGCAATTTTTGCAATTCGTTCCAGTCACTGGCAGCAGAGAAAAGGAAAGGGAAAGGCAGCCAAAGCAGGTGTTGGCTTTGGGGATGACCAATGAGATATACCTGCTGGAGCGCGTGCTACGGGTGGGTGTTGTTATCGTGACCAGTGAGCTGAGATAAGGCAGAGCTTTACCTAGCATAAACTTATAGATGACCTGGAGCCAGTGGGTCTGGCAACGAATATGTAGCGAGGGCCAGCCGACTAGAGCATACAGGTCGCAGTGGTGGGTGGTATAAGGGGCTTTGGTAACAAAACAGATGGCACTGTGATAGACTGCATCCAGTTTGCTGAGTAGAGTATTGGAAGCTATTTTGTAGATGATGTCACCGAAGTCGAGGATCGGTAGGATAGTCAGTTCTGCGAGGGTAAGTTTGGCGGCGTGAGTGAAGGAGGCTTTGTTGCGAAATAGGAAGCCGATTCTAGATTTAATTTTGGATTGGAGATGTTAAATATGAGTCTGGAAGGAGAGTTTACAGTCTAGCCAGACATCTAGGTATTTGTAGTTGTCCACATATTCTAGGTCAGAACCGTCCAGGGTAGTGATGCTAGTCGGGCAGGCGGGTGCGGGCAGCGAACGGTTGAAAAGCCTGCATTTGGTTTTACTAGCGTTTAAGAGCAGTTGGAGGCCACGGAAGGAGTGTTGTATGGCATTAAAGCCAGTTTGGAGGTTAGTTAACACAGTGTTCAAAGAAGGGCCAGATGCATACAGAATGGTGTCGTCTGCGTAGAGGTGGATCAGAGAATCACCCGCAGAAAGAGTGACATCATTGATATATACAGAGAAAAAAGTCAGCCCGAGAATTGAACCCTGTGGTACCCCCATAGAGACTGCCTGAGGTCCGGACAACAGGCTCTCCGATTTGACACACTGAACTCTGTCTATGAAGTAGTTGGTGAACCAGGCGAGGCAGTCATTTGAGAAACCAAGGCTATTGAGTCTGCCGATAAACAATACGGTGATTGACAGAGTCGAAAGCCTTGGCCAGGTTGATGAAGTCTGCTGCACAGTACTGTCTTTTATCGATGGCGGTTATGATATCGTTTAGTACCTTGAGCGTGGCTGAGGTGCACCCGTGACCAGCTCGGAAACCGGATTGCACAGCGGAGAAGGTATGGTGGAATTTGAAATGGTCGGTCATCTATTAACTTAGATATAGGTCTATAACAATTTGAGTCAGAGTGTCACACCCTCTGAAGAGGGGGATGACCGCGGCAGCTTTCCAATCTTTAGGGATCTCGGACGATACGAAAGAGGTTGACTGGTAATAGGGGTTGCAACAATGGCATCAGAAAGTTTTAGAAAGAGAGGGTCCAGATTGTCTAGCCCAGCCGATTTGTATGGGTTCAGGTTTTACAAAAGTATCTGTATCCACAGTAAAACGAGTCCTATATCGACATAACCTGAAAGGCCGCTCAGCAAGGAAGAAGCCACCGCTCCAAAACAGCCATAAAAAAGCCAGATTACGGTTTGCAACTGCACATGGGAACAAAGATTGTACTTTTTGGAGAAATGTCCTCTGGTCTGATGAAACAAAACTATAACTGTTTGGCCATAATGACGATTGTTATGTTTGGAGGGAAAAGGAGGAGGCTTGCAAGCCAAAGAACACCATCCCAATCGTGAAGCACGGTGGTGCAGTCCTTTGCTGCAGGAGGGACTGGTGCACTTCACAAAATAGATGGCATCATGAGGTAGGAAAACTATGTGGATATATTGAAGCAACATCTCAAGACATCAGTCAGGAAGTTATAGCTTGGTCGCAAATGGGTCTTTCAAATGGACAATAACCCCAAGCATACTTCCAAAGTTGTGGAAAAATGGCTTAAGGACAACAAAGTCAAGCTATTGGAGTGGCCATCACAAAGCCCTGACCTCAATCCTTTAGAACATTTGTGGGCAGAACTGAAATAGCGTGTGCGAGCAAGGAGGCCTATAAACCTGACTCAGTTACACCAGCTCTGTCAGGAGGAATGGGACAAAATTCACCCAACTTATTGTGGGACGCTTGTGGAAGGCTCCCCGAAATGTTTGACCCGAGTTAAACAATTTAAAGGCAATGCTACCAAATACTAATTGAGTGTATGTAAACGTCTGACCCACTGGGAATGTGATGAAAGAAATAAAAGCTAAAATAAATCACTCTTTACTATTATTCTGACATTTAACATTCTTAAAATAAAGTGGTGATCCTAACTGACCTAAGACAGGGATTTCTTTACTAGGATTAAATGTCAGGAATTGTGAAAAACTGAGCTTAAATGTATTTGGATAAGGTCTATGTAAACTTCCGACTTCAACTGTATACATGTATGCTACCAGTGGTGGTATATATCAGCATGTTGTTTGTGCAACTGCGTGTTCTGAATCAGATAGCCTACTCCAAAACTTTGTTTCCAGCCCTCCTACCTGGCTTTTTTATTTGTTGTCATACCAAACACCAACCATAAAATGAGAGTAATTATTATATTTATATGACTACAACGGTTCACCCAAGTGTTTTGATCTATATCTATAAGTAAAATCCCAATATTTGTTTGAAAATCACAATTACCAATGTAAACTGTTAATTTAGAGCCATGCCCATCCCATGAGTCACTCTGCTCTGTCAGATCAGACGTCACATTGTCATAACGATTTGAATATCCTTGCTTTATGGTGCTAATTGTATTGCCTTTTACAATCATTTGTTCGACTCCCCATGCTTTGACTAAAGACACTACTATAAAATGATGCAAGTTGAAGAATTTAATGTAAAAGCAATGCATTTGACTATTTCCCATTCTCTACATGAGTGTCTTCTCTCTCCTTCATTTTGTGTATACCAGTACTGTACCTATCCTGCGTTCTGTCAATATCTTTCATTCTCTCATACCAATTATATGCATGTGTGTGTGTCACATTGGTTCCGTCTGTACTCTCCCGTGTGTGTGTGTGTGTGTGTGTGTGTGTGTGTGTGTGTGTGTGTGTGTGTGTGTGTGTGTGTGTGTGTGTGTGTGTGTGTGTGTACGTGTGTGTGTGTGTGTGTTGTATATGCCTTATTTTCTGCCTCTCTGTTTCCCCTCCGGATCTCATGTATAATTAATGTTGTCTCTCATGAATATGCTAATTTGGCAATGTGCAGCGAGAGGTGAGAGGGCTTCCCCTGTTCTATTCTTACCTCCGTCTGATGAGAGAGAATGAGATGGAGGAAAAGAGATGGAGGGAACTAGAGAGTGAGAGATAGAAGAGAAGGCAGAGAGGGAAATGGTGGATGGAGTGTGGAGATGTGTTTGTGAAATTCCCTAGCATTCAACAAATGAGCATTGTGTAAGTGTGACACAGACACAGAACAGATAAGTATAAGATGGAGGTGGAGAACATGGTTGCCATTGTTATAGACTCTAGAGACTAATTGAGTCACCCATGCTGTGGGACAGAGAGAGGTGAGATTGAAACAGGTGAGTGAGAAAGACAGAGAGAAGGAGGAGGATAATTATTGTTCTGCACTTTCACACAAGATTCAAGAATAGGCAGGCATACTCATTGTTGAATACTCGTTTCTGATTGGCTAGAAGGGCATGCTAGAATGGACATTAAAACCAGATGACGGGACAGTTGGAAAAGATATCAGGAAACCTTGCAATTAGTCACTTTACCTCTACCTACATGTACCTATTACCTCAATTATCTTGACTAACCAGTGCCCCCACAGCACATTGACTCTGTACCGGTACCCCCTGTATATAGCCTCGCTACTGTTATTTTATTGTTGCTCCTTAATTATTTTGATTTATATTTTTTACTGCAGTTTATTTTAGTAAATACTTTAACACTTTTTCTTCTTAAAACTGCATGGTTGGTTAAGGGCTTGTAAGTAAGCATTTCACTGTAAGGTCTACTGCGCCTGTTGTATTGGGCGCAGGTGTCACGAATCCCGCCGAAGATGGTGCCTCTTTCTGTTCTGGTCGGCGCTTGGTGGTCGTCTTCTCCGGCCTACTAGTTGCCATCGATTCCCTTTCCTTTTGTTTCTGTTAGTTTTGTCTAATTGGTTACACCTGTTTTGAGTTTAGTTTTGTTTGTAGGCTATTTAAGGGCACTAGGCCCGCTGGCTATTGTGTGGGCTTGGTCTCTGTTTTATGGTGTTGGTTTATTATTGTGGTCTCTATTTTTCCGGACAGTTTTAGTCCTGTTTATTTGGACGGGTTGTTTCATGCGCCCTTGTGTTTTGGCATGTCCGTTTTTTCCGCTGTCATTGGAATAAAAGATCCACGTACGGAACTACCTGCTCTCTGAGCTTGACTCCTCCACCCACCATTCATAGAAGTCATAACAGCAGGTGACAAATACAATTTGATACATAGTTACTGAAAGCTAAACCAACAACCACACAAACCTAAATTGGATGCATCGTAAAAACAGGCCCAATGAAGAAAAACGTAGCTAGCCAGCATTGATTTGTTTTTGCAGAGACATCTTTTGTTGGAGCAGCTGATGACCTCACGTGGTGAGTGATGAACATGATTCTCTCTGGTCCCTACTGTGGCAGTGCAGTCGTGACTCAAATGGCGCTATGCTGTCATATCCTCCCACGTTTCTAGTTTAGTGGCGCTATGCTGTCAAATCCTCCCACGTTTCTAGTTTAGTGGCGCTATGCTGTCAAATCCTCCCACGTTTCTAGTTTAGTGGCGCTATGCTGTCAAATCCTCCCACGTTTCTAGTTTAGTGGCGCTATGCTGTCAAATCCTCCCACGTTTCTAGTTTAGTGGTGCTATGCTGTCAAATCCTCCCACGTTTCTAGTTTGACCAGTTGTTTTCCCGCAACTGATGTTTTTGAATTCAATTGTCATATTGGCACGTTTGCTAGCAACAAGCTATTTAGCTAGCTTTTAGAATAGTGTTTGATATGCAATGTGATCAGAATAAATGTTGCTGTTATTCTGGCTGCAGAGTTCGTGGCTGTGTAGCTGTAGTTAGTTGGCTAGCTAGCAGCAAGCAAGGGATAAGAACGTTGCCACTGAGCATGGTAAAGGAACATAAAGAACGACTGAGTCGCTTCCATAAACATCGAACTAATTGAACAAATGACTGGGCCGTGCCTCTAGCAACCAAAAGATGAGAAATTATGAATTTGCTGATAAAAATGTAAAGTATTTCTACTGGTAAATGTCTGCCTTCCTATTGTTTTCTTTAGCAAATCAAATGATATTGGTCACATACACGTATTTAGCAGATGGTATTGCGGGTGTAGCGAAATGCTTGTGTTCCTAGCTCCGACAGTGCAGTAGTATTCACAACATCACACACAAATCTAAAAGTAAAATAATGGAATTAAGAAATATATTAACTTTAGATAGCGCAATGTTGGAGTGACATTGACTAATAAAAAGCATGAGCTGGCGCACACCCAGAGAAATGTATTTAGTGTAGAGGTGCTGACTAACGGATAATACACTGAAAGCTATAAAAACAAAGAGTCGCACACTCCACATGTATAACCTCCCAGTCATTTATTGGGTAAAATACCACCAATCCATATGCATAACCTTCCTGAATTTATTGGGTAAAAAGCCACCAACGTTTCGGCATCACTTTCCTTCAGGGTCTAAAATACAGCAGAATAGAATACAGTATATACATATGAGATGAGTAAAGCAGTATGTAAACATTATTGAAGTGACTAGTGTATTAAAGTGGCCAGTGATTCCAAGTCTATGAATATAGGGCAGCAGCTTCTAAGGTGCAGGGTTACGTAACCGGGTGGAAGCCGGCTAGTGATGGCTATTTAACAGTCTGATGGCCTTGAGATGGAAGCTGTTTTTCGGTCTCTCAGTCCCAGCTTTGATGCACCTGTACGGACCTTGCCTTCTGGATGATAACGGCGTGAACAGGCCGTGGCTCGGGTGGTTGATGACCTTGATGATCTTTTTGGCCTTCCTGTGACATCGGGTGCTCTAGGTGTCCTGGAGAGCAGGTAGTTTGGCCCCGGGGATGCGTTTGGAAGACTGCACAATCCTCTGGAGAGCCCTGCAGTTGCTGGCGGTGCAGTTGCTGTACCAGGCGGTGATACAGCCCGACAGGATGCTCTTAATTGCGCACCTGTAAAAGCTTGTGAGGGTTTTAGGGGCCAAGACACATTACTTCAGCCTCCTGAGGTTGAAGAGGCGCAGTTGTGCCTTCTTCAACACACTGTCTGTGTGGGTGGACCATTTAAGATCGTCAGTGATGTGTACGCTGAGGAACTTGAAGCTTTCCACCTTCTCCACTGCGGTCCCGTTGATGTGGATAGGGGCATGCTCCCTCTGCTCTTTCCTGAAGTCCACGATTAGCTCCTTTGTTTTGTTGACGTTGAATGAGAGGTTATTTTCCTGGTATCACTCTCCCAGGCCCTCATCTCCTCCCTGTAGGCTGTCTCTTCATTGTTAGTAATCCGTCGTCTGCTAACTTGAGTTGGAGTCGTGATTGAGTTGGAGCCATGTGTGGCCACGCAGTCATGGGTAAACAGGGAGTACAGGAGGGGGCTGAGCACGTACCCTTGTGGGGACCCTGTGTTGAAGATCAACAAAGTGGAGGTGTTGTTTCCTACCTTCCCCACCTGGGGGGCGGCTCGTCAGGAAGTCCAGGACCCAGTTGCACAGGGCGGGGTTCAGACCCAGGGCCCCGAGCCTAATGATGAGCTTGGATGGTACTATGGTGTTGAATGCTGAGCTATAGTCAATGAACAGCATTCTTACATAGGTATTCCTCTTGTCCAGATGGGATAGGGCAGTTTGCAGTGCGATGGCGATTGCATCGTCTGTGGATCTATTGGGGCGGTAAGCAAATTAAAGTGGGTCTAGGGTGTCAGGTAAGGTAGAGGTGATATGATCCATAACTAGCCTCTCAAAGCACTTCATGATGACAGAAGTGAGTGCCACGGGGCGATATTTAGTTCAGTTACTTTTGCTTTCTTGGGAACTGTAACAATGGTGGACATCTTGAAGCAAGAGGGGATAGCAGACTGTGATAGGGAGACACTGAATATGTCCGTAAACACTCCAGCCAGCTGGTCTGCGCATGCTCTGAGGATGCGCCTAGGCCGTCTTGGGTCTGCAGCCTTGCAAGTGTTAACACGCTTAAATGTCTTACTCACGTCGGCCACGGAGAAGGAGAACCCACAGTCATTGATAGAGGGCCACATCAGTGGCACTGTGTTATCATCAAAGTGGGCAAAGAAAGTTTTTAGCTTGTCCGGAAGCAAGACGTCGGTGTCCGCAATGTGGATGGTTTTTCCTTTGTAGTCCATGATTGTCTGTAAACCCTGCCACATATGTCTCGTGTCTGAGCCGTTGAATTGTGACTCTACTTTGTTTCTATACTGACGTTTTGCCGGTTTGATTGCCTTACAGAGGGAATAACTACACTGTTTGTATTCGACCATATTCCCAGTCACCTTGCCATGGTTAAATGAGGTGGTTCGCGCTTTCAGTTTTGCGCGAATGCTGCCATCTATCCACGGTTTCTGGTTTGGGTAGGTTTTAATAGTCACTGTATGTACAACATCTCCTATACACTTCTTGTTGAACTCAGTCACCATATCCATGTATTCATCAATGTTATTGTCAGAGGCTACCCGGAACATATCCCAGTCCGCGTGATCAAAACAATCTTGAAGGATTACGATTGGTCAGACCAGCGTTGAATAGACCTTAGCACGGGTACTTCCTGTTTGAGCATGGGCATGACACCTCTGTTAGCTGTTATAATTATTTCCCGTAACAGTTGTTAACATTATTTCAGTATTAGGGGTTACCATTATTTTAGTATTAGTTGTCACCATTATTTTGGTCTTGTTACCATTACTTCAGAATGAGTTGTTACTCCTCTAAGAGATGATAGGTGCCAGGCCTTCAAGTTGACCATAAAACCTTTTGAATGCCATTTTAGACAAAAGTATGAGCAGCATGATTCAAACACAAACCTCCAAGCAGATCAAACGAGAAGGGAAAAGGCGAGAGCAAATTAATCCAACTGACGCTAACGAACTAGCTAAAGCACTTCATCTTCAGAGTTGAGGAACATGAAAACCCATTTTTTTCACCACATCAAAACCCACCAGACAGCTGAGGGATCTGTCTCTCCCCCTCTCCCTCCCTTTCTCTGTCTTTTCATGGAAACACATTAAATGGGCTTCATCCATCTCCCTTCTCACTACAGTTCCATCGTGGAGCATGCGTGAGTGTGTCTGGACTAACGTGAATGAGTTCATGGTTTGTGTTTGTGTGTTAGTGTGTGTGTGTGTGTGCGGGCGTGCATGCATGCATGCGTGTGTGTTTGTGTAGGGGGGTAGAGGCAGGCAGTCTCCTCCTGGCACCCTCTGGGCACAGAGACTGCCAAGGGGCAGCTGATGATTCAGCATCTGTCTCTGTGGTTATGTAACACTGAAGAACAGGCTGGCTGGGGCTGGGATAAAGGGAGGAGAGCGCGAAAGAGGGTGGAGAGGAGAGAGAGGAAAA